>NW_020943070.1:4602207-4633529 GCF_900497805.2 Vombatus ursinus | reverse complement strand
AGATAGATAGATAGATAGATAGATAGATAGATAGATAGATAGATAGATAGATAGATGATAGATAGATGATAGATAGATGATAGATAGATGATAGATAGAAGCACACACATACATTATATATGTGTGCATATATACACATTCAGGAGCTTATAGTGCCTCAGGTTATGGGCATTAGTTACTGAAGAAGAATAAAGGGAATATTCTTCCTATATTTGAACTCCCAAGTTAAATGGAAGTTTACTATACTTGATTACAAAACGTCAGCTCTAGCATGACTTGGCCTTGTCAATACAACAAAATGCCAATACTACCAAAGTTAATTTTCAGATGTAGTGTTATACCAATCAAATTATCAGAGGAATCTTTTATAGAACTCAATAAAATAAAAACAAAATTCATCTGGAGAAACAAAAAAAAATCTAGGATGCCAAGGGAAATAATGAAAAAGAGTTATAATGAAGGAGAAATAGCATTTCCAGACTTCAAAATTTATTATACAGCAGCAGTCATCAAAACCTCTTGGTACTGGTGAAAAATTAGAGAAATAAAGCAATGGAAAAGATGAGACAAGGGAGAATCAGAAATAATGGGACTCAATAACCCAGTGTTTGATAACCCTCTAAACATAAATTACTTAGGGAAAAACTCCCTATTTGAGAAGTACTTCTAGGGAAAATGAAAATCAGCTTGGCAAAAATCAGTCTTAGACCAACATCTTACACCATATTCCACAATAAATTCAAACTGGATACATGACCTGAATATAAAAGATCTTTGCATTAAAAAAATTAGAAGAGAAACAGATTTTGTATCCCTTATATCTCTGGGTAGATGTATTCCTAACCAAACAAGGTGTCGAGGCAATCACAAAAGATAAAATGGATAAATTTGATCACATAAAACCAAAAAAGTTCTGCACAAACAAAATTAATGTATCTAGATTAAGAAGGGAAGTGGTCAATTAGAGGAAAAGTCTATGTATCAAATTTCTGGGACAATGGTTTTGTAGCCAAGATATATAATTCTCAGAAATATATAAAAATAAAAACCATTCCCCAGTAGATAAGTGATCAAAGGATATAAACAATTGGTTCTCAAAAGAAAAATTGTTAACTACTAGCAACCATATGAAAGCCTGCAATCACTAATGATAAGAAAAAGGCAAAACAAAACAACCCTGAGGTTCTCAGGTTACACCTGCTGCCCAGAAAATTGGTAAAGATGATCAAAGATGGCAATAGTTAATGTTGGAGGGGTTATGGGAATATAGGTCCACCAGTGCATTATTGTTAGACCATTTTGGAAAACATTTTGAACTTATGCAAGTAAAGTTATTAAAATATCCACACTCTTTAACTCCAAGATTCCACTACAAAACATATCCCCCAAGGAGGTCACTGATAAAAAGAAAGTCCCCATAGACACCAACATATTTACAGCAGCAATTTTTTGTGGTAGCAAAAGACTAGAAACAAAGTAGACATCCGTTGATTGGGAATGGCTAAACAAAACGTGGCAAGATAGGATTTTCCCCCACAGACACTGTGTGTATTTGTGGGGGAGTATGGCCCAGATTTATGGGGGGAGGTGCTTTATAGTTACTGTTGTCACCATGTCATCTTAGTAAATTGCCTCTGCTAAGATCTAATCGTGTGTGCTAGGTAATTTTTAATAGGAATATCTGTAGAGTCATGTGATCATAGGATTATAGATTTAGAGCTGAAAGGAACCTTAGAAGTCATTAAGTCCAACCTCCTCATTTTACAGATGAGGAAACTGAGACCCAGAGAGGTTAAAGTTTTGGGTTTTTTTTGGAGGCATTCATGGTTAAGTGACTTGCCCAGGGTGACACAGCTAGTAAGTGTCTGAGGGCAGATTTGGACACAGGTCCTCTTCCCTCCATTGCACCACCTAGCTGCCCCCCAGAGAGATTGTCTTGAGGTATAGTGGTAGGAGTACAGAGAGACCAACCCATAGAACCTGAAATAGCCGCTGCTCTCTGAAGAACCAGTCTTTTGAATTCAAGGATGAATTGGGGTTCACTTCAATAAAGAGCTTTGTAGCTTAAAGCACTTTCTTCACAACAAACCAGGGGTAGAGGTATAAGTATTACTATCCCCATTTGGCAAATGGAGAAACTGAGGCTCAGAAGGGCGAAGTGACTTGCCCGTGGCCACACACTCAAGGAATGGCAAGGCCAAAACTCAAGCACTGGTCTCCTGACTCTTAGTTACCCTCATCCCTTTCAGGGACCATTGACCCACAGAGATCATAACCCTAGAATCACCTCCCATTGACCCAGTATCCTGGTCTTTGGGCAGCCTTCCTAGGCAAAAATCGTCCCATCCTATCTTTAGATAAAAAACGGAAGTCTTTATTGACCTGGTTGGGGAAGGGATTGGAAGCCGAGACTTCCCAGAGTCAACTGAAGGACTAACAAATGAAGAGCCAGTACGTGGGGTTGGGGGAGAGGGGAGACAATCTTCCTTAAAGTCAAAGCCATCCGCAAGCGGCTGCCTCAGGAGGTGAGGAGCGCCTAATCATGGGAGATGTTTAAGCAGATTCCTATTCCTGCTGGATGTTACAGAGGGGAGTTTATTCCACTTCCAGCTGGGAAGAGATCAGATCTGAAGTCCCTTCCAGCTCTGAGATCCCGCAATCTCATAGTCTATTTTCTAGGGCATGATCGATGGAGCCATCTAACTAAATGCTGCTATTTACGTGCATAAGAGACCTCACATTGGACTTAAGCTACCCCCTCCCCGAGGATTTAGATAAAGGATCACCACCCTTCAAAAGGCCACTTATTTAAGCCTCCAGAAATTAAAAATGGAAGCACTTCCTATGGCCTCGTGTCATACGTATTTGCCTCCGTGTCACATCCACCATTACCAAATTGTATATTCCTTGAAGGCAGTGACTGTATAATTTTCCATCTTGGTATTTCTCAACAACAGGCCCATAGCCTGGCACTTAATAGTCATTTAATACATTTTCAACACAATGTTCAGTAAAAAAAAAGTGTAAGCTCCTTGAGGGCAAGGACTTTTTTCTTCTTTGGTCTTTGTACCCTCAGGGCCTACCATAGTATCTTGTTCCAATTTGGTGTGTAATGATGCTGGTTGGATGGGAGTGAATCCAATTCACTATTTTCTGTTTCCTCTGGATGCTGAATCCCTCTTCTCTCCCCTTTCTCTCTCTGATTTCCCCTTCTCTTCTTGCCTCTGCCTAGGCTAAAAGGCTAAGCTGTCCCCCCTTTCTGACTGAAACCCCAGTAATTTCACCAAAGAGCTCTTTTTTCTTCTGGACCCCTGAAGGAGTAGGGGCATGTGTGTGCCCCACCTCTGCCAACTGTCTTTCTACCAAAGAACAAGCATATTGAGATTTAGGGGCAGAAAGAGGAAATTCAGAACACAAGGGAACTGGTCAGTGTTGAACCAGGTGGTAGTGAGGAGAAGTCAATAGGCTGAGGCCAGGCTGCGCATTCGTGAGTATTTGGAGTCAGAGGACCTGGGTTCAAATCCCAACTATGTCACTTACTAGCTATCTGACCTTGGCCAAGTAACTTCTCTGACCTTCAGGACTCCTCTGTAAAAAATGATGGGATTAGACTAGACTCTTCCACCTTGAAATCTATGATCCTTCCCTGGTGAAGCCCCCCCATCTTACAGCCTCTCCCTACTCTTATCCTACTCCACACAGACACTTCAGACAGAAAGCCTTTAGTGTTCCTCTATCCTGTACTCCACAGCAATTCGTAGCCATCTGCTCACCTCCCCAGTTAGCCTGGCTCCCAGCAAGGGTCTGGAATCCAAGGTTCCATTTGGCAGGGGAAATATGAGAGACCTCTGTGACAGAATGCAGCATGCCATGGGTGATGGGGCCAGTCAGAGATGAGGCCTGGGAGTGGAGGGAATGGCCATTGCAGTGAGGATAGGATACCTGCCTTACACCTCGGGCTGTTAGGGAAATTCTCTGCTACGCTCTTGCCTGACTGCTGATGCCTAACATCACTCTTGGGGCAGCATTGGGGCAGCATGTGAGGCAAAGGGATGTCCACAAAGAGGAAGAAGCTTCCCTTCTGGGAGTGAAAAATGGTCTGTGCACAAGCACAGATATGAGGGAGGGCAGGACAAGATTCAAGAACAGCCAGTGGTCTAGTTTGACCAGAGCATAGAGTGGACGAAGAGGACTACTGTGAAATAAAGATGGAAAGTCAGGTTGGATACAGATAGCAGATGTCCCTAAAAGTCAGGGTGGGGAGTTGGTGTTTTGTCCTAGAGGCAATGGAGAGCCATTGAAATAGAGGAGTGATGCAAGGGAGTTGACCTTTGACCAGCCTCCCAACTCAAAAAGCCCAGAAGCTAATGATAAAGTATTAAACTAACCATAAATATGTGTTGAGGCCCTGATCCTTGTGGGATGCATGAACACTTTTTCCTGATGGAATTAATAGGAACAAGATTTGATTAGCAAATACCTTTGTAAAATTTTACATGGCTAAGCCCCAGGGATAGAAATAGATCTAAAGGCAGTTTAGGCTACAGAGTACTTTGCAGAGGACACTTCTGTGGAGGAAACATGCATTTATTGAATGCCTACTATATTTCAGTACTATGCTAAGTAATATATATGTACATATACATATACATATACATACATGTATACATATACACACACACATATACACTCTCATTTGATCCTCACGGCAACCTGGGAGGTAGGTGCTGTTATTGTCCTCATTTTACAGACAAGAAAACTGAGTCTAAGAGAGGTTAAATGAATTGTCCAAGGTCACAAAGCTAGTAAGTATCTCAGGCTGGATTTTAATTCATATCTTCCTGACTCAAGTCCAGTGCTCTGTCCTCTGGATAGAGATGGAGAGAAGGAGGAGGAAATTTCTATATCCTTATTCTCCCATCAGTTATGGGGTTTAGCAATAGATCAGGAGATACCCCATCCAGCAATTGGAGAGTTGTTGACTTGAGAAAAATTTAAGGCATAATTGAAGGTGCAGAGAAATGCACACTCCATACAAATGCAGGTCCAGAAAGGCAGTCACTAGAGGGAGGAAGCAACTTCAAGGACATGACTTTCTCTGCTTGGCAGCGGGGAAGACAGCCAGCTATGGAGATGAGCAGACCTTGGTAACCTAGCTGAGCAAGCAACCAAGTGGAGTTGTATAAGGGCATATACAAGAGAGAAAGAACTTTCAGACTCTACAATACCAAAGGTTGTGAGTTGCATTTGTCACATACATCTCCTATACATGTTGTGCCTCACTATCATTGTACTCAAAATTTGAACCCTCTCTTCCTATAGACATCGGGCATATTTATAGAAGAGTATATCCCAGGTTTATGGAGAGAGGGTTTTACAGATATTGTTTGTACATCATCTTAGTCAATGTCTTTGCTCTCAGAGCTAATTGTATCTACTGGCTGATTATGAATGAGAAATATGCCAGTAGGGGCTTGTGAGTGCCACCCACTCAGGGTAATTCTAGAACCCTGAGTTTAGCAGTCACTCTCCAGAGACCCAACTAATAAAGGCAAATCTAAGTTGGGGGAGAAACCCAGAGAGAGGACTACAGGGGCATGGTCAGATCTGTGCTTTAAAAAGATTTTTTTGACAACTATGGGACTAGAAGCCCCTTCTTCTCTTTAATTATATGTTCTCCCTTTTTTCCCCATCTGTCTCTCACAACCTTGCTTCAATGGAACTCATACTTCATGTTCATCACAAGCACTGGTCCCCTGCCCCTACCTCTGTTCTCCCATTATATTGGTTCCACTTTTCTCCCCAACCAGCCTTCAAAACTGCGTTCCCCTCCAATCTATAGTTCCTTGGTTCCCTGTCTTTCAGCTCACCTTCCCACCCATACCTTCACTTTCTCTGCCTTCCTCAATTGTCTTTCAATCTTCTCTTCCTTTCTGTCCCTAAGAAATGTCCCAGAAATTGTCAGAACTCAGAGGACCTTATATAACATACAATAAAATGATAAAACATTACAACTGGTAGGGAAATTATGATGGAATGTTAGAGCTCAGAAAGTCGGAGCTGGAAGAGTGTGGAATGTAGAAACTGGGCGGGGCCTCAGGACAGAGAATGTCAGAGAGTTTAGAATGCAGAATGTTTGAGCTGAAAGGGGCCTTAGAGAATTTCTTAAACTCAGGATTTTTTTTGCTCTCCTCCTTCACAGGCACGGGGTCACTTGGCCAACACCAATTTTCTCTGCCTGGGTGTGTCTCACTCCCTTCCTGGCTTCTTTCTCTCTACTGTGTAGTGGCCAGAAATGCAAAGCCCCCGAGGCTCTTGCGGACTTCTTGGGGGCCGTTTTTAGGAAGTTTCAAAGTTAAAAACTCCACACAGCAAAACCCCAGAGTCTGAAGACTTCCTCTCTGGCTATGTTGAGGGGGAGGGGCCTGGAGCCCCAAGAAGACTAACATGTTCCACCCTGGGTGACACATCCTCTGTGTCACAGAGGCATAGAGGCTACCATCACAGGGGACAGGGACGGCCAGGTCAAGCAGAGGCACAGGAGAAAGCAGAAGCAGGCAGGAGGGGGATTTGCCCTCCTCTCTGGGGGCTCAGCATGAATTTGTGTCATCCAGGTAAGTCTCCAGGGGCAGGGCAGGTCCTGAAGAGAGGGCATTGTCATCCTAGAAAGGAGAACTGAACAGAAAAATTGAGGGGAGGGAAGAAAGTGAAGGAGACAGCTGAGCTCTGTGGCCTTGGGCAAATCACTTGCCTTCTCTGAGACTCAGTTTCTTCATCACTAAAATATTTAAATCTCATGATCCTATAAAAGGAATGCCCCACTCCAGCCTGGAGATGGGTGGCCAGGAGGAGCATTTCATTGTGAGAAATGGTCCATCTTACTTTTCTCTCCTTTACCCATGGGCACTTCATGGCCAGCTTAGCCCCAGGAGGAAGAATCAGGAGCAATGAGAAGAGAGGCAGATTGCAGCCTGATGTAAGAAAAAGCTTCCTAAAATTCAGAGCTGGGCCAAAGGGGAATGGAGTGAGCTCCCCATCACTGGGGGGGGTCTTCAAGGGGAGACAGAAGTACTACTTGTGAGGGATATTGTAGATGGGATTCCTGGTGACATCCAGATGGGGCCAGATCCCTCCAGAGAGGTCCCTTCTACCACTCAGTTTCTGTGATTAGGAGTCATCACTGTGAGGGCAAGAAAGGGGAAAAGAGGGAGGGGGAAAGGGATCATGAATTCACTCCTTCATTTATGTATTCTTTAAATAGTTATTAAGCTTTTCATGTGTGCAAGATACTTGTCACAGTTCACTTTGAGTATAACAGCATAGAATTGAGAGTTAGGAGAAACCTTCCTTAGAACAGGGAACATCAGAACTAGTAGGGACCTCAGAACCTGGAATATCGGAGGTGGGAAGATCCTTAGAACAGGGGATGTCAGAGCTGGGAGGGGCCTTAGAACAGGAGATGTAAGAGCTGGGAGAGAGCTTAGAACATGGAAAGTCAGAGTCTGGAGGCATCATTTAATCCAGGCTCAGAAGAAAAAAAAATCAATGAGAGGTCCAGGTCACAGAGGTTCTCTCTTTTGCTGCTTGAGGATTTCCCACAATTCCCTTGTCCTATGGAGATAGATGGCAGGGGGTTAGGGAACAGGGGGAGTCTGGAAATCATCTTTTCCATTTCAAGAATCAAGTTATGAATTGTGTTTGTGTGATTCAGTAACTGCCTGGACTCCCATCCCTAAGATGCTCTGATCTTAACAAAATAGGGCTTTGGCAGGGCTTAGGGCACAGGACCCACCCTAAAGCAGCGGGATGGAATAAATGCTCAGGGTTGCCCATCTCCAGCCTCCTCCAGCCGACTTCACTGGCCAGGTTTTTCTGAGTTTTTGAGCATAGAAAAAAGGTACTTCCTATGGTCTGTGGAAGTGTGTGTGTGAGTGTTCATGTGCTCGTGTGTGTGCATGTGTATGTGTGTAAGAGTATGCGTGTGCATGTATGTGTGTGTGTGTGTCTTGTATGTACCTAGTTGTTTGCACATTGTCTCTCTCATTAGAATGTGAGCTCCTTTAGGGCAGGACTATATTTTTGCCTTTCTTTTTATCCCCAGAGCTTAGCACAGTATCTGGCACATAAGTGATTAATAAATGCTTGTTCACTGACTCTCTTGAGCCTCAGTTTTTTCATCTGTAAAATGGGAAAGATAACAGCTATAGATTCACAATAAAATGTGAGCCTACTGAGGGAAGGAACTGTGTTTTGACCTTTCTTTGTATCCCCAGAGTCTAATACAGTGACTGACACGCAGAAGGTGCTTAATAAATGCTTGTTGGCTCACAAATCAACCAATCAATAAGCATTTATTAGGTGCCTAATACGTTCTAGGCATTGTTCTAGGACTACAATGGAAGTAAAACAGTCCCTGTCCTCAAGGAGTTTATATTCTCTCAGAAGAGACAATATGTGTGTGTGTGTGTGTGTGTGTACATCTATATACACACATAGACATTTTTTATTATTATTGTTCAGTTGAGTCTGACTCTTCATGACTCCATTATGGGAGTTTCTTGACAAAAATACTGGAGGGGTTTGCCATTTCCTTCTCCAGTGGATTAAGGCAGATAGAGGTTAAGTGCCTTGCCCAAGGTCACACAGTTAGTAAGTGTCTGAGGCTGGATTTGAACTCAGGTCTTCTTGACTCCAGGCCCAGCACTCTATCCACTGAGCTACCTATATAAAATATATGATTCCCTACTCCACAAACCTCTTTTCACCCACTCTTATCACCTGCTTTTAGCAAAATCTCTGATATTGCTTCATTAATGCAGAATACAAATCTTTGCTCTTTTCCCCCTGGTGGGATGAGCCTTAAACTCCATTGGGGATGAAAAAGAAAGTCTGGTTCAGTGTAAAGAGCACTGGATAAGGAGATAGAAAAGCTAAACCTGTCACTTATTGCTTTCTCAGTCCTGGATTTCACTTGTACCATGGGCCTCATTTTATAGATTTGTTCTCATCTATAAAATGAAGAGATTGGCCAACACCACTAGTATCTCCTTCCCCCCAAATTATCTTGTGTATGTATATATATATATATACATACATATATATTAACATATTGTTCCCCCTATTTGAATGTAAGCTGCTTGAGGGCAGGGACTATTTCCTTTTTGTCTTAGTATCCCCAGCAACTAGTTCAGTGCTTGGTTCATAGTAAGCAATTAATAGGTGCTTGTTGATTGATAAATCATTTGATGGCTTCTGCGGTCTCTTTCACCTCTAGGTCCATGAGCCTTTGACCTGGGTTTGACTCACAGCCTGGCTATTTGCGTAACCTTGGGTCAGTCCCTCTGCCCCTGGGCCTTGGTTTCCCCAAGGGTCTCACAAGAGATTGAATCCGATTGCTCCTAGGGGCCCTCTCAGCTCTAAATCTTATGACAGTAGTTGGCCCATCCCAAAGGCATGTCTTGTATAAACAAATAGCTCAACTCGGAGAGGGGAGAGGGCTGGCTCTGAAATCCCTTTGATACATAAGAAGTCCAGTCTGGAGGCTCTCTCAGGGCCAGCTCATGACTGGGTCTTTATAAGTCAGGATTAATTCAAGGCCCAAGATTTAAAATTGGGCCACAGTCCCTTACCCCAGCTTCTTCCTGATAAGAAACTTCATTATGGTAGTGAAACTTAGAATCCCTGTTGGAAATGAGCCTCCCCAGGCTGGTCTTGGCACACTTAATCCAACTGTAGGACCTTGATACTAGGGGTCCCTGCTAGAGGTAGGGGTCCACTGTGACAGTCTCTGAGAGGCCATGATCGCCTCCACACCACAGACACATTGAATGTAAGATTTCAGGGAAGAAATTGAATTTCTATATTGTAATTAAGAGCTCCCCATTTCCACCACCCTCAGGACTTCAGGGCTTCAAGGGTGTTTTCATGACAATAGTTCCATGAGGAAAGGGAAATGATTATTCTTACTTGCATAAGGAAACTCAGGTTCAGAGAGGGCTAGTGACCTACTTAGAGGTACACAACAACTAGTATGTAGTAGGATTAAGATTCGAACCCAGGTCTTCCAACTCCAAATTTTTCTGTCATTTGCTAGATATGTGGTCAATGAACACGTTGCTCTGGGACTCTGTTTCCTCATCTGTCAAAAGTTAGGGTTGGACTATATGAGCGCTAAAGGCTCTCCCGGTTCTAAATCTATGATCCTATAATAATCCGTGAAGTAGAAGCCTAAGGATGGCTTCAAGACCTGCTTCATATCCCTATGTTCAGTTGACACTGGTTTTTGCATTTTGTAGCAAGGAAACGGAGGTCCAGAGAGGTTATTTGATCTACTCAAGGTCACACAGGAGGAAGCCCCAGACAGGGAATTCCTACCTAGGTCCCTGGATTCCAAACCCATCATTGTTTGCGTTCTCCTCAGCTGCCTGTCTTCTTATCATCTCTCAAAAAGTTCCGGGGCTCAGTCTCCCCTCCCCCCACTAACAGGAAGGTAAGGGGACCCGCTGGGTGAGATAGGCAGCCCAACCGCAGAGAATTGTTTAGAAATGACCTAAAAGGAGCCTGGCGCTGGGCGGGAAGCAAAACCAGCTTCACCGAGCAGCCCAGACCCTTGTAAAAGCGGAGGAAGCCACTGGTTGGTGTGAGCGGGTGCTGTACACCCACAAACCAGGCCGGCCTGCTCAGAGAGCAGCTGCTTCTGCTTCGGAGAGGCTGCCTCACTCCCCAGCCCTCCCCCCCCTTCCCCCGGGAGGGTCCGGCTCCTCCAGCCCCTCTGGAAACATCTGCCCCCTCGCAGGGGCATCGCCCCGCCCATGGGGTTGTGAGCATCTCTGTCCGGGAAAGGGGAAGTGACTCCAGCTGTCCTGAAAGCTGGTCTTGCACACTAAATGATTGCTAAAAATACTGATGGGAAAGAGGAAGGAAAAAACCGGAAGCAGGTCAGAGACTGGACGCCTGGAGCGCCAGGATCGCTGGGGTGGGGCTGCCTCTGAAGAGGTCATTGACAGCTGGGGAGACTGAATAATTAATCATGCAAGTGAGCTAAGCACTACACCCATCACCCCCATTTTCCAGATAAGGAAACTGAGGCTCAGAGAGGGGAAATTACTTGGGTTGCTCAGATGCTAAGTATCAGAAGCTGAATTTGAAGCCTAGGTCTCACTAACACCAAGTCCAGCATTCTATCTACTTTATCATGTTCAAGTCAAAAAGCATTTCTTTAAGCTCCTACTATGTGCCAGACACTGAGCCAAGCACTAGGAATAGCCCAAGGAGCTCACAGTCTAATACTGCCACTTACCTGGTAAAACTGAAAGGACCTTCTGATATTTATAAGCAGGGCAGTTCCTCTGAGCCACAGATTCCTATCTGTAAAGTAGGGTTAATAATCCATGACCTCCCAAGGCTGTCTGGGGGCAAGTATTTGGTAAAGCACTATATAAACTCGAGTGCTTCTGATGATGCCCTCTCTGTCTGATGATTTGCCTCTCTTCCCCTTTCTCAGTGCCAAGTGAAGCCCAGGGTTTATTTTGAGTTTGTTTTTGTTTTTTTTCTGAGTGTGGGTTTCTTGCATGGAATGACAACAGATGATCTCTACAGAGACCTACAGGGTGTCCAAAGCACTTTCTAGGCATTATCTCCTCACTTGAACCCCATGAAGCGTGTCCAGCAAGAATTATTACCCCCATTTTCTAGAGGAGAAAACTGAGGTTAAGGAGCCTGTCCAGGACTACATCTTTATGAAGTGTCATAGGCAGTATTAAAACCCACATCCTGTCCCACACCAAGCTCAGTGCTCTTTCCAGTATGTTAAGCTGCTTCACAGGAGGACAAGATAAAGCTACAAAACTTTGCATAGTCCTTCATTGTTCAAGAGGACAGGTGGCACAGTGTAGAGATCACTGAATCTGGTATCAGGAAGAGCTGGGCTTAAATCCCAATCTGTGTGACCCTGGACAACTCATTGAACCTCTAAGCCTCAGTTTCCTCATTCAAAGTAGAGGAAAGGTGCCATAGTGGATACAGAGCTGACCTTGGCCCCTAGAAACAATGGTGTCAAACTCAACTAGAAACAGATCTCTATGGGGGAGTATTGATCCAGAAAACCATAAATTAACACTATCCATGTTGCATTGTGTTTTTATTTATCTTGCTAAATGTTTCCCAATTCCATTTGAATCCAGTTCAGGTGGGTTTTTTTATTTTTGCCTTTTTGGTGAGGCAATTGGGGTTAAGTGACTTGCCCAGGATCACACAGCTAGTAAGCGTCAAGTGTCTGAGGTCAGATTTGAACTCAGGTCCTCCTGACTCCAAGGCAGGAGCTCCATCCACCTCGCTGCCCCTTTACCACTTACTTTTGAAGGTCGTGTCACCAAGAGCATCTTGGTACCCACCTATGAGGATTTGGTATAAAAATACAATGAAACATAGATAATAGTTTTCTAAGTCTGCTTATCTAAACTTCATAAGTGCAGCTAAGTAAGAGATTTCTTACTGCCTCCTCACCTATCTTGAGTTTCAGTTCCTCATTACCTATTTTTGTTCTGTCTTTACCAGTTTGAAAATTGTTCCCCTTGGTAGACAAAATAGAAGCAAATGAAGAATTGAGTGGTTCTATCTTCTCCCCATCATTGTACGCTGTCTTTATCTAGCACACCCACAAGCAGCAATCCTATTTCTTCTTTGATCTTCCATTTACTGCTCCACAGAACTTTAAAAATGTCCGTTCTCTTGCCATGCCATTCATCAGTTCTATTCAGTTCACCAGCTACTTACTCTGTGCAAAGCACTGGAGGCAGAAAATGAGGCAGTGCCTTCCTTCAAGAGGCTTACATTCTCCTGAGGGTGTATCGTCAGTAGCTTCAGGTTGTGCTGAGTTGAGCACTCCAGACACAACATTTCCAGGATAACATTACTCCTTTGTATTCTTCCTCAATTATCTACCCTAGGGTCTATCTACTCTAAGCATGTGTTTCGTTTTGTTTTGTTTTGTATTAGTAGATCAATGACTTCCCTTTGCAGCCTCGTCTATTTAGTTGGACAGCTCCCCCTTCCTTTCCTTGGGATCATTTCTGTTTGTATCATCAGAATTTTCTTCTTTGAGAGCATACCATACCTCTTGAGTTAACTTCCTCCATCAAATCTTAGGTCATGGAATTCCCTTGCTAATCTTTTCCCAAAATTGAGTGTCACACTATACCCAGATTCTTCTTTGTTACCTGATCAGACTCTAAAATGGAGAAGTCACTCCTTTGCAAGCTTCCTGTTATTTCTACCCTGGCACCCAGTTCCTAGTCAGAATAAGGCCCATAAAAGTAATTCAACTGGTTATTTCCTTTACCTTCTGAAGAACGAAATTACCATCAAGGCCAACCAAGCAACTTTAATGTTCATAGTGAGAGACATCCAGCAAATGTCCCCATCAACACTATATCATGCCTACCATACCAAGCTGACATACTTCTTAGACTCATCATTCATTGCCTCCTTTTGATCAGGTGGTCTATAGAACTCTCCTATCACAATATAGGTTATGGTCTTCCCTCTAGAATCTTCACCCACATGCCATGGGATTGACCATTAGACACTAGATCCAGAGCTGAGAGGGACCTCAGTGGTTATACAATCTAACCACTTCATTTTACAGATGGGGAAACTGAGGTCCAGAGAAGTGACTTTTTCAAAGTCCCTCATGTAACAGGTAGCAGAGTCAGGATTCAAACTCAGATTGTCCAACTCCAAATCTTGATTTCAGTGCTTCCACTCTTGGCTAATGAATTTCCCCATATGATTATATGTTCTTGATATATTCCTCCTCTTATCTAATCTGCTCTGTTTTGGATAAGAGACCACTTTCTATTGGCTATCATGAGCCATGTTCCCCTAAGTCTCAGTGATAACTAGACTTAAAGCCTGGCTTTGTGATTTCTTTGACATAGGTAATTCCCTTATGAGAAAACTCCCTCTACCCATGTAGGTGGGCACCTTCTCAGAAACTTCCAGCTTTAAGGAATTGCCTAGGGCAGTAAGGGATTATGTAACTTGCCCCTGCTCACACAGTCAATGTCAGAGATGGGACTGGAAACCAGTTTATTTTGTGCACCCAGGCACCAGCAAGAAGACATACAGCTTCTTCTCTTCTGGGTAAGGACTGGTGGTGAGCACCTCGACTCCTCACCATGATCCCCTCTCTTTATATCAGCCCTAGATCAGTATGTGCCAATGGGGAAGATTAAGTCCTCAGAAATCTGCTAACAATTGTGCAATTCAGAGCAAGTCAGTTGCTGTCTCTGAGTCTCACTTTCTTCATCTATAAGATAGGAAAAACAACAACTCGTATCACATAGGGTATTATGGGGCTTAAATAAAATAAACATGTGAAGCATTTTGCAAACCTTAAAGTACTAAACGTCAGCTTGTTGTTTTTGTTGTTATCATTACTATTCTCTTGTTCTAATGGAAAAATCACTGGTTTTGGAGTTGGAGGGTCTGGGTTCAAATTTACTACCTAAAAGCCTTTGAACACGTCACTTAACCACCAGAGTCTCAGTTTAATTATTTATAAAATGAGGGGATTGGACTAGATGTCTTTTGAAGACATTTCCAGTTCATAAATTGTGATCTTATAATCCTAAGATTTTTGTTTAACTACAACTCAAACAGAAACAATCCTGGGTCAAGTTGCTAGCCTGTTATTATTTCTTTATTTTTAATGTTCTATAGACTAATGCACAAGAGAATAAAAACCTTTTTGTAGCTGGATGAAAGCATTAGGATGTCAGCTGATCCCGGGTAGACAGACTCACCAAAAGCATCCTCTGGAAAGCTCCGATAGCAGAGTGGGCAGCCGGGCTAATGCACATTTCATCCTCTTCTCATGTAATCTTGATCTCCTCTCCCAGGTCCCTCTATTTTGAAAACTTTTCATTCCATGTAGCTTGGAGGTGATGAGTAATTGGCAAAGTAATATCTATAAAAATATTGTCCTTAAATTTTAATAACCAATGCTGGGGTTTTTTTTGTTTTGTTTTGTTTTGTTTTGCTATTTGGGGCAATAGTTCAATCCATGATAATGGTCTAGTTTTGGTGTGGTTGAAGTTTGATTGAGTTCAACAATCCATTGGTTGAGTTCTCCAGGTTGTTCTGAAGTATGTTTGAGCATTTGTCATCACCATGATTATTATTATTAGGATAGGGATAGGGACTATGTCTGTGATTTCAATCGTATAGGGGACTCCCTGGTGAGAAAATTCCCTCTGTCAATACAAGTTGGCACCTCCTTTGAAACTTACAGCCTTTGAGACTTGCCTGTGGTACTAAGAGGTTAAGTGACTTGCCCAGGGTCACACAACCAGTCTATGTCAATGATGAGGCTTGACGTCAGGTCTTTCCAATTTTGAGGCTAGCTCTCTATTCACTACTCTGTGCGGTCTCTCTAGCATTATTAATCATCATTTTTAGCAGACAGAAAGTTCATGATCTTTTCTTCAGTATTTCAGAAGTTGCATGATTTCATTAATGTGGATCCTCCCTCTGACTGCCATCGGCCACAGCCCAGAGGTTAGCTGTGTTCATTAGTTCTTGAGGCCAAAGTAATTCCTCTGCCAGTGGCCGGCTTTCCTGTGATGAACTCAATTGAACTCAGTCAGGTGGATACTTGGGAGACTGAAGCACAGCCCACATGTAACTCAGCATTGCCCCCTTGGTAGGATTGCCAGAATAGGCTTTGAGAATAGATTTTGAAAGTCTTAGGGGACCTCGCAGGTACAATGAGATATCTGAGAGGAACCTGAGTGCTTGTCATGCTATCTAGAGAACAAGAAGATATTTCACTCTTCACAGAGGGTGCCATTCCACAGATCTACCAATGAGACTACTGATAGGGAACAGGGGGAAGACTGAAGCCCAAGCTGGGGGGGGGGGGGATTCTCTCAGACACAGAGGAATAGCAGAAAGAGTCCTAGGCTGGGAGGCTAAGACCTAAGGTCAAAATCCAACTCTGTGTGGTCTGGGACAATCCACTTCTCTCTGGATCTCCGTTTACCCATGTTTACTACAATGGCTGAAGTTGTACTGAGTGCCCTTTAAGATCCTTGGGGGTCTAATGATCTATGAGCTCTGGGATCAGGCATTTTTCTAGCTCTTTCAATCTGCAAAGTGATTTATGGACATGAGCTCATTTGGTCCTCACAACAACTCCATGAGGTAGGTGCCATTATTATTCCCATTATACAGATGGGAAAACTGAGATGGAGAGAAGTATAGTGACTTGCCCATGGTTGCACAGTCAGTAAGAATCTGAGGTGAGATTTTAACCCAGGTCTTCCTGACTCCAAGTTTAGAAGTCTATCTAGATTAACAGAACATAGGTTGAAACCCAATCCCTGATTTTTATTGTCTGTGTTACTATGGGCAGGTCGCTTCTCTTCCCTGGGCCTCAGTTTCCTCATGTGCAAACCGAGGGCTTAAAGTAGATGGCCTATGAGATCGCTTCCAGGTCTCGATCTGTGATTCTATGATGCATATACCTAGGGCTGTGTGAGTAAATGTTTAACAACCAGCTCCCCTTTGCATGTCACACTGACCTGCCTTATTATCATTTTCATTATTATTATCATTTTCTTTCCATCACTTTTTTAAGTCTAGAAATAATCAACCAAACAATAAATCGAGCCCTGATTTGGAACATTTGCTGATTTCCGAGGTAAATGCTCACACGGAAATTTCACAATCAGCTCTCCAGGGCATGATCCCTCGCTAGCCTCCCCCTGCCTAAATCCCACCAGTATTTCTCCATTTTCAGACCCACCGGAGCTGAGTCAAATTGAAGTTGAGGAGCTCCAGACGATCCAGTGGCATCGGAAACAGCTTCTGGACGACATCCAGGTCTGTGCCCTGCTCCTACATAGGGACCAGCTGCTGGCTAGGACCCAACCAGATGTGACCCGTTACCGCAAGCAGAGGTTTTAGCCAAGCCTTCCTGCTTCATGGCTTAGGAAGGAGGAAGAGAAACAGCCCATCACACCAAAGAGGCAAATTTCAGCTCATTGTCAGTAAAGATCCTCCTAGTAATCTGAGCTGTCCCAGAGTAATGGATTGCCTGGGTTGGTAGTGAGCTCCCCATCACTGGAGGTTTTCAAGCAGAAGCTGGATGATCCTTTGGCAGGGAAGTTGAGGTATGGGTCAGACTATATGGTCCCTGAAGTCTTTTCCAACTCTGAGATCCAAGATGGCAGAGAATCAGCACCTTGTGGCTGAAACCTGTTTCCCAAGCAGTAGCTGTATTTCTGAAGGAGCCAGGAACTCTGGGTCCCCTCTGGAAAGCCATGGGGAGAAAGGCTACTCTCCTTCCTTGCCAGTGCCTCTGAGGGTAATTTGGGGCAGATCTGTTCTCTTGGGTCCCCAATTCAGGTCTCTTGTCAATGGGAGAGAATTCCGTTTGCCACTGGGTTTCTCCTGAAGGTATGGGACTCAAACCTTTGATCGACTGATGACAGAAGGATCTTCCTTGATTATGCATTATCACACATCCTCAGTCTGGCCATACTGGCCTACTTTCCCAACTCCACACCTTTGCCTAGGCCATTCCCCATGCCTCAGGGGTACTGTGGAGACTGAAACTAAAATAACCTGGAAAGTCTTTATGATCTGGTATACTGGCATCCCTTAGGCCCTTCGGTCTTAGTCCTAGATGAGGTTGGAGCAAGCCTATTAGCAAACATTTATTAAGTACCTACTGTATACCAGGCACAGTATTAAGTACTGAGGATTCAAAGATAAAAGTAAAATGGCCCCTGTCCTCAAGGAGTTTACATTGTAAGGGAGAAGGGATGGTAGAGAATGTGAACATGTAGATATAAATGCAGAAAATGTACACAAATGGATACAATATAGCATAGGAGGAGCCAGGAGGGGAATTTATCATAGGTTTACCGCTGCTTCACCAGAAGGTGGTGCTGGAACTGAGTTTTAAAGGAAGCATTCCAAAAGGCAGAGACGAGAAGGGAGGGTGCTCCAAGCATGAGGGACAACCGGTACAAAGGTACGGAGTTGGGAAATTGAGCATCATGTTCAAAGTAGACCAGTACGTTTGGGTCTAAGTATGAGTAGAGGGGAGCCATATACGATCAGGCTGAAACAGCAGAAAGGGCAAAGCTGCACTGGGAACCACTGGGGATTCTGGGAGGGACTAATTCAATGGCAAACTGACCCCTTGGTCCTCCCAGTTAGACACACAGCTTCCACCCCGGTTACTATCTAACTCCATTCTTTCCTCTTTGTCTTGGCGTCTCCTGGGTGGCCGGTCCCTACTCGTGCAGAAGCTAAAGGATGAAATTGCAGAAGTGTTTGCCCAGATTGACTGCTTCGAGAACGCAGAGGAGAGGTGAGGAGGGAAGGGAGTGGTAGGCACATGCAGAACTTTGAGGTTTGGGTGTTATAATAATAGTTCACACATAAATTAGGAACTAGGTTTGTTTTTATTTCCCCTTGGAGGAAATAGTTTAGAGTAAGGGGCTGGTGACAGTGCAGAGGACAAAGAGGAAAAGGTATGGCCTCACTTTCCCATGAGGATCAAAGGGGACCACAAGCCCAAGGTTGGTACGTACCAGCACTAGGATCTCAGAGGTTGGTGCAGGCCAGCAGAGAACCTTGACACCAGAACCAGGAAGGAAGCACACCCTGGCAGGGGAAAATGCTCAGCTGTCCCTCCAGAAGGGAATGGGGAAGGAAGGAACGAGGAAGCTGACATCCAGAGTGAAGTCATCTTGAGCAAGAGAGGGGCATTCCTGAAGACAAAGGCCTGGAGGGGGGATTCTGCAGCAGAGGAGGAGGGGGCCTGGCCTGGGCTGACAGTCTGACCATTCCCTTCTCCGCTTCCAGTCGCCAGGCCCAGAAGGAGAAAGAACTATGCATCGGCAGGAAGAAATTCAACATGGACCCCAGCAAGGTAAGCGTTAAAGGGGATGAACCAGGGGCTACCGAGAAGGATGGCTCTATCTCTGGGCAGTGTCCAGCCAAGCTAGCAGGGAGAAAATCTCTAGAGCCTGGGAGAATTCAGGCTCCACCATCCAGAGGCATGGATCAGTTACCATACTGGGCAAGTATAGAAGGTGAGAAAAGAGTCCCACAGTAGATCAGGTAAATTCTCAGCAGGATAGGACAAGAGAAATAATTTTTTTGGTGATGTGTGTTTGGAGGGAATGGGGGTTAAGTCCCTGATTTCATCACTGTGGAGAAAAAGTGGAGAAACTGCCTCCACTGATGTAGATCTGGGGGTAGCTAGGTCTGGAAGTAGAGAGCGTGCCTGCTGGGTGGAGAGTCAGAAAGCCCTGAGTTCAAATCTATCCTCAGTTACTTAGTAGCTGTGTGACCCTGAGTAAGTCAATTAATCTCTTTTTGCCTTAATTTTCTCATCTGTGAAATGGTGATAATAATAGCCCCAACCTCCCAGGGTGGCTGTGAGGATCAAATGAGTTACTTGTCAAGTGCTTAGCACAGTGCCTGGCACATAGTAAGCCCTATATAAATCATCTGCGATTTCCCATCATATAGTATTCCCTGGAGCATCCCAGACTAGCTTCCTATCTACAGCGCCTCAGTTTCTCAAAATAACAATAACAACAATGATTTTTTCTCTTCCTCCCTCCATGGCCTCATCATGGCATTAAAATGCCCCCTGGGCTCCTGAGGGGTAGGAGAGCTTTCAAAGAGCCAGGTGGGGGTCTCCATATCTGCATGACTCGTCCCCAGTTTTGGCCCCATTCGGGGCAGGGGGACAACTCCCCCAAACCATCCACTGAGGTTCTGGAGAGTTGCAGTCTGTGCCCCATTGATGAAATCACAGATTCCCTCAAATAATCTGTGTAAGAAAGACAATAACCATTCCTCTGGAACTTTCCAAAGCCTACAGTAGGCTTTCCTCAGACTAGTCCTGTGAGGCAGGAAGTGGAAAGGCTATTATGTCCATTCTACAGATCAGAAAATCCTAGATTTAGAACTGGAAGGGACCTTAGGGACTAGCCTAATCTCCCCATTTGACAGATGGGCAAACTGAGGCCTAGAGAGGTGAAATAACCTGGCCAAGACTGAAAGGGCAGCAAGTGGCAGAACCTGTAGTCCAACTCAGGTCCTATGCCTATGGAGAGAGCTCTTTCCATAGCATCGTGCTGCTCCTACAGAGTCACAGCTGCTCTCCTCTTCCCCCTCCCCCACTCACACCACCTGCACCAATGGTGCAGCTGTTTAAACACACACACACACACACACACACACACACACACTCACACACGGAAAGACTCCTCCTTTTTCCTTGGGCCACGTCACTACCCTATCTCTGGCCCCTCTTCCCGCAGCCCTGACAGGCATACCAAGAAAGAAGAAGAAACCACAAACCACCTCCGTGAAGTCTGAAGGTGGCCGGAGCAGCAGCACGAGAGTCCTGGACATTTTCTGCCTTGATCTAGACTTTGTGGTTGTCCCTATGTTTCTCTGTCCCCCTAGCCCAAGGGCCCCAGAAGCTGCCCAGCGTTCTCTGCATTCCTAGCTCATGTCTGGCCTGGGTCGAGTCTTCCAGGAAGGCTGCTTTGGTGACCACAGCCCTCTCTGTCTGGTAGCTAGTCTGGGAAAACCTCCAAAAGGAGGAATGAAGGAAAAGAAGGAAATTCCAGGCAGATTCTATGAGATTAGTGAGAGATGGGACAGCCCGCCTGTGGAATGCTGGGCAGACCTTCGGGATGAAGCTGGTCCACAAAGCCCAAGCAGCAGCTCAACTCTGAGAAGATCTGAGGCCAGAGGATGGCTCACCCTGCCCCTGCTAAGAGCAGCCCAGCGAGGAGTTGCTCTGCCATTGGCCTTGGGCCTCAGCTAGGTCTGCTTTCATCCCCTGGCGGAGGACAGCCTGAGATCAAGTGTTGACGTCAGCTGTGCCGCTTCCTACCTGTTTGACCTTGATCAAATCATGTCGCCTCTCTTGACCTGTTTCTTCATCTATAAAATGAAAGGGTGGCACTATATGAGCCCCTCGAAGCCAGCTCAGAAACCTGGCAGCCAAGAGAGCTGGGTTCAAATACTTGGGCAACAGGGTGGCATAATGACTAGAGTGCTGGGCTCGGAGTCAGGAAGACCTGAGTCCAAATCCTGCCTCAGACTCTTATTAGCCGGGGACATGAGAGCTGGTCAAGTGGAGATGTTTGGTTAGGGAAAACCCCAAAGTACTCTACTCCTCCCAATTCCCAACCACTCACTCTTTCATTCCCTCCTGGAGGCCTCCCTGCCTCAATTTCCCCTCAGCATGGACAGGAATATAAATATTGGTCTTATGCCAATGCTTTCTGCTGGCTTGGAGATAGATAAATATGTATATGCACATGTACACACATGTACATATATACATATACACATATGTATGTGTGTGCATATACATATATACACAGATAGGTACCCAAATGTGTATGTACATATACATGCACATGTGCCTAAGTATGCACATACACATATGTAGGTACCTAAATATATGTGTACATATACACACATATCTATATAATATATATACTTGCATAGATACCTAAATATGTGTACATATATGTGTGTCTATATGTATATATACACACAGAGGTACCGACATATGTGTGTATGCTACTTTTTAATTTTTTTACTAAATGTGTTTGCTTTTTAGTGAGCATACTTCCTATTTTCCTTAGGGCTTCCAGAAGAACAGGAGTTTGTATAGGCAGGACTGTGTTCCTCCAACCAGCTTTGGAGCTCCTTGGAATAAAGACAATCCAATTAAACAAACATGCTTTCCTCTCCCTCTCCTTCTCCCCTTCCTTTGCCTTACTCTTCCTCCTCTGGTGAGTCATCATAGCATTAAAAGTGAGCCTGGTACAGTGTGAGCCTGGCACATAGTAGGCACTTGATAAATCACTGTTGAGTGATTGTTAGGTAAGTGCTTATAATTTCACTAATCATTAACAAATAATAGCTCTCATTTCTTACCAAATATTGCCTCCATAACAATCCTGAGAGGTGAAGTATGTGGTACAATTATCATTATTCCCATTTTACAGAGGAGAAAGCTGAGTCTCAGAAAATCAAATTGACTTGTTCAGCTGTCCAACAGCTACCAAGCATCAGAGCAGCCCAGGTCTCCTAACTTCCGGTCTGGCACTCTTTTCTCTCTGAAACTAAACCAACACTGTTGGACATTCTGTGCTAGGTACTAGGATTACAAAGATGAAACATGGCAGAGTCTGCCTTCAGGAAACTTGCACTCTGGTAAAAAGTGACCCCTTCCTCTTTAGACTGGGAGCTTGGAAAGAGTGGGAATGATGCTTTCTGTATATACTCTCCCCTCAGCAGCTCTCTGGCAGGGTTCCTGGTCCATGTCAGGGGCTGTCAGACAGATGGATGGTCACTATCCCTTACTCAATGTTTCTTCTCTTCGCTGCCCGCAGGGGATCCAGTATCTTATTGAACACAAGCTTCTGTCCTCCAATATAGAGGAAATTGCCCAGTTTCTCTATAAGGGGGAGGGACTGAACAAGACAGCCATCGGGGACTACCTGGGGAAGAGGTAAGCACATCCCTCTTCTCTCCTGACAATTCCTACACTCAGTGGGAAAAGCAGCCACCAAACCTACATGGAACATTCAACATTTAAACCATTGGAGAACTTTCCATGTGTGATTCCAGGGGAGGGATTCTTTTTACAGATAGGGAGACTGAGAATAGGGAGGCATGACTTGGCCAAGATCACACAGCAAGTCTGTAGTGATGTCAAGGACACATCAGGCTCTTTTTAAAAATTATTTCACATCAGGATCTTCTGGTCCCCAAGAACTGGAACCTTTCTAAGTACAAAGGTACAAGGTAGGAGGAGAAAGAAACTTCCAAATACTAAGTGCTGTCCCAAGGTGTAACGAGCTTCCTCGGAAGCAGTGATCTCCTCATCACCAGAATTCTTCCAGCAAAGAAAATGACCATGTACTTCATTTCCTCATTCAACAAGTCTTTATTCAACCCTATGTGTTAAGCACTATGCTAGGTGCTGAGGAGGCAAAGACAAAATGGAACAGTCCCTGTCCTTGAGAAACATATCTTATTGGAATATAGATCATAGAATCATAGATTTGGAGCCAGAAGGCAGGCTACCAATTTCAAATCTCTTATTTTACAGATGGGGGAAACTGAGGCAAAGGGAGGTTAAATGACTTGCCCAAGGTCACACAGCTAGTGTCTAAATCAGGATTTGAATTTAGGTCTTCATGACGCCAAATCCAGTGCCCTAGTCACTACTCCACCACAGGGTAGAGGTTCAGTTCAATTTAATTGACCCAACGTTTATTTATTAAGGACCCACTATCTGCAGGGAATTCAGGAAAGATACCAAGTTGAAGACACATGATAAACTGACAGAAAGAATGAATAATGAGAGCAGAGTCTGATCTGTCCCCTCTCTTCCTCCACCCCTTCCCTAGGGATCCATTCAACCTCAAGATCCTTCAGGCTTTTGTGGACTTACATGAGTTTGCCAACCTCCACCTAGTACAGGCGCTGAGGTGAGTGCCATCACAGCAAGAAGGAGGGAATGAAGGAATAAATGAGAAACACTGACTAATTGCTTATTTTGGACCAAGAACTACATTAAGCACTGGGGATATGACTATAAGCAAGCAAACCACCTCTACCCTCAAGGGGATCACAATCTAATAGGAAATGACAAAATATAGCGGGGAGTGGAGGTCAGAGCTTTGTGTGTAGGACAGGAAAGTAGGAGAGAATGCTTATCAATGTTATAGGACAGTTTAGAGAACCCAGAGCTCCTGGTGTGATCCAGAGGGCAGCAGATGACCTGAGATCACAAATAAGGGTCTTTCAAAGAACATCATTGTGAAGAGGGCAAGGTCATAAAGTGCCCTGCGCTGCAGAGAAGTCTTGCTTAGAGGAAGAATTGAGGAAGAAGAAATAAAGTTTCATCAATCTAGAGCTGGAAGGGACTTTCAAGGCTGTTTAGTTCAGCTGCCTTTATTTGACAGATGAGGAAACTGAGACTAAGAGAAGTCAAGTGACTTACAAAGATTATACAGATAGTGTTAGAAACAGGATTTGAACCCAGAGCCTCTGAATCCAGAGACTCTTTCCACTGCCTCCCTGCAGTTCAGGAGAGAAAATTTGTACTTATAGACAATAATAATAATAGCACATATATCCATATATGTATATATGCACTCTTTATTCAGAAAAGAAAATTTGTACTTATTGACAATAATAATAATAGCACATATATACATATACATATGTATGCACTCTTTATTCAGGAAATAAAATTTCTACTTATTGACAATAATAATAATGACAATAGCATATATCCATATAGATACACACATTCTTTATTCAGGAGATAAAATTTATACTTAGTGGCAATAATAGTAGCTTATATATAATTGTTATATTACATATAATACACGTTGCTTGAATGTTTGCAAAGCATTTTATGAACATTGTGTCATTTTTATCCTCACAACAACCCCAAGAAGTAGGAAGGAAGGAAACAATCGTTTATTAAGCACCTACTGCATGCTAGGCACTGGGCTAAGTACTTTACAAATATCTCATTTAAGTTTCACAACAATCTTTGGATGTAGGCGCTACGGTTTGCTGCTTATATTTATATCCCTGCTTTATATTTAAAAAAACTGAGGTAGATAGAATCTAGGTGACTTGCCTGGGGTCACACGGCTAGTAAGTGTTAAGTATCTGAGGCCACATTTGAACTCAGGTCCACCTGACTCCTAGGTCCGGCACTCTGCACACTCTGGCATCACTTAGCTACATGAGTGGCATGCTCTAAGTACTAGAGGAATTCTAGAGAAGGGAAGAATTATTGGGGTTAGGATTAGCTAGGAAGGATTTGAAATCATAGACTGTGAAAGCTGGCGGGGGGGCCTTTAGAATAGCAAATGTCAGAGCATCAGAGGTGGAAGGAACTCTAGAAACCCACAAGTCCAAGCTCCTCATTTCACAGAAGAGAAAACTGAGGCCCAGCTGAGTTTATAGAAAGAACGGATTTTGAGGTTGGCCAAGTGGGAGGTGGAAGGAGGTGGTGGAGGGGCAGAAGTCCTAGCAGTCCAAGTGCTCAGCTCCTGTGGGCTAGAAACTCATCTCCCCCAGGAGCTACCCTGTCAGTCCCTGACCCCTTCTGCTCCTACCAGACAATTTTTATGGAGCTTCAGGCTTCCCGGGGAGGCCCAGAAGATCGATCGGATGATGGAGGCCTTTGCAGCCCGTTACTGTCTCTGCAACCCAGACGTCTTTCAGTCCACAGGTAAAAGGACTTTATCCTTTACTAGGTCTAAGGGGGAAAGGGACAGATGCAGTCAGCTGCAATCTGAAGTGGTGCAGGGGATAGAGTATTGGACCTGGAGTCAGGAAGACCTGAGTTCAAATCCAGCCTCAGACACTCCCCACCTGGTGACCCTGGGCAAGCCACTTAACCTTTGTTTACCTCAGTTTCCTCATCTGTAAAATGGGGATAATAAGCATACCATGGTTGTTCTGATGATCAAAAGATAATTATTGTAAAGCTCTTAGCATGGTGTCTGGCATATAGTGAGTGCTATATAAATGTTAGTTGTTTTTATCAAATGAGTTATTATTTATAAAGAGATTTGCAAACCTTAAATTATTATATAAATGCTAGCTAGCAACTGTTAATATTCTTCAGTGTGTGGGCTTCCCAATGTGGAAACTCCCTCCATTTGTTGTGAGACTCGGAGATCAATCACGTAAAATGCCTTGACAACCTAAGCCAGCTATCATCTTTCCAACACTAATTTTTCTAGGCATTTTCCTCCCAAACAGCCCTTACAACAGGCAGTGCAAGTATTATTATTCTCTTGTTTCAGAAGAGGAAACTGAAGCTCAGAAAGGGGAAATGACTTGCCCAGGGTCACACAGCTACCTCACCAGGTTGTTTGTACTGGGATAGAAAAGGGAGTAATTAGCCTTTCTAGCCCTGGCCCCCAAGACATACCTTGTGTGGCCCTAAGCAAGGCCTCCTTGAAGAGAGTGGCACCTGACACCCTACAGGGTAGATGTGGAACCCTACACACTCCTGGGATCATGACCCTTCTCCTCTCCCGTCAGACACTTGCTACATCCTGTCCTTCTCCATCATCATGCTCAACACCAGCTTGCACAACCCCAACGTCCGGGACAAACCCCCCTTCGAACGATTTGTGTCCATGAACCGAGGGATCAACAATGGTGGGGACCTGCCTGAGGAGCTCTTGAAGGTACTGGCTGCCCCCTAATCTTCCCATTCCTGGGGTCACTGAGGCATCCGTCCTCACCTGGTCCCCTGGGACAGTGCTGTGAAACTCAAACACTCATTGGCTTAGAAAACCACAAGTTAACATTAGCTATGTCACGATGCATTTTTATTTGCTTTGTTAAACATTTCCTGATTATGTTTTCATCTGTTGGTACTGCACTGGGGAGGTTCTGGCCCACCTCTGCCCTAGGGGAAGGGGAGTCAGAAGCTGGGGTTTGAGGTCCTTACTCTAACACTGACAGCCTGTGTGACGTTGAAACTTGACTTCAGAGAGAAGGAGTAATCACTGAAATCACTGAAATCTGTGTTTCAAAGGCAGACCAGCATGCACCACTCCTTCTATTCAATTCAGTAAGAATAATTCAGATTTGTAGAATGCTTTAAAGTTTGCTGATTGCTTTCTGACATACATTGTTGGAGCTAGAAGGAACCTTAAAACATGGAATGTCAGAGTTGGGACGACTCTTAGAACATGGAATGTCAGAGCTGGGAGAGACCTTAGAACAAGGAATGTCAGGGCTGGAAGGGGCATTAAAACAGAGGATGTCAGATCTGGGAAGGGGCTTAGAAAATGGAATGTCATAGCTGGGAGGAGCCTTAAAACAGGGAACATCAGAACTGGGAGGGTCCTGAGGGCACGGAATGTCAGATCTGAGAGGGGGCTTAGAACAGGAAATGTCAGAGTTGGGAGGGGCCTTAGACAGGGAGTGTTTGCCTCTAACGTTTTATTAGAGGCAGCTCGATACCAGAGAGATCACTGGATTTGAAGTCAGCAAGCCTAAGCTTAATTGTTTCCTCTGCTATTTACTCTTGTGTGACCTTGGTCCAGACTCTTTGGGCCTCAGTTTCCACATCTGTAAAATGGAAGGAGTGAGCAGAGTGCCTCTAAGCCCTTCCCATCTCTAAATCCCTGACTTCCCACTGCCCCAGACTTCACATGGGTGTTGCTCCAGAGGCTACAGAATGGCGCCCTCGGATCCCTAGTGCAAAGGTAAAAGAAACCTCAGGGAGCACACTGTCCAACCCTCTCTTTTTACAGAGGAGTGAACTGAGACCCAGTAAGGGGAAGAATTTGCTCAGGGTCATACAGGGAGGATTTAAAGGCCAGGTCCCGGGATTGCTGAGCCAGAGATCTTTTCACAGCACTACCCTGCCTTCCCGTGTGGATAGAGCACTGGACCTGGAGACGGGAAAATTTGAGTTCAAATCCAGCTTCATACACTTAGTAGATGTGTGACCCTGGGCAAGTCACTTCTCCCTGTTTGCCTCAGTTTCCTCATCTGTCAGATGAGCTAGAGAAAGAAATGGCAAACCACTACAGTATCTCTGCCAAGAAAATTCCAAATGGGGTACACGAATACTTGGACAGGACTGAAAAAAGACTGAATAACAACCCTGCCTCCACAAGGATTCACCAACCTGAGTTTTCTCACCTGCCAAATAGAGGTATTAATCCCTCCACAGTTTGCCTCGAGGAGTCACTGAGAGGAAAGTGCTTTGTCATCCAGAGAGCCCCCGAGAGATGGGATTCTGAACCTATTTCTGCTCGCAGCAGCATCCATCCCCCAAAGGCCTTACTCAGCTTCTGCTTATTGGCTTTCCCCAGAATCCTCCCTTCAGTAAATAATAAATAACATGCTGCATTATTAGAGAGCCTTTAGCGGTTTTTTCATGTCCATTGTCTTCACTGACATTCAAAACAGTCCCTGGAGTTAAATGGAACAGGGATTGACAGTCCCATTTTATGGATGAGGCAATCAATCAGTTCATCAAGTATTTATAAAGTACCTACTGTGTACCAGCCACTACACCAGGTACTGTGGAGACAAAAAATGAAACATTTGCCTCCATCAAAAAGTTTGCACTAGGGGCAGCTAGGTGGTGCGGTGGATAGAACACTGGCCCTGGAGTCAGGAGAACCTGAGTTCAAATCCTGCCTCAGACACTTGACTACTAGCTGTGTGACCCTGGGCAAGTCATTTAACCCCATTGCCTAACCGTAAAAAAGAAAGAAAGAAAAAGTTTGCACTATTTTTTGTCAGAATCAGAAAAGAATTTTAAAATTATCTACCATCTTCACCTACTCCCTTCTCACCATTTTGTAGGTGAAAAAAGTGAGGCTCAGAAAAGGAAAGTGACTTCCCCAAAGTCACAACAAGAGGAAATGGTGGAACTCAGAACATCTGACTCCAATGCTGGTATTCTTCCCTCAAATACCAGGGAACCACCCACAGAGGTTGAGAGAACCAAATGACTTGTCAAAGGTCACACAGCCAGCCGGTCCCTAAGCCAGGGCTGCAGCCTGAATCCTCAGCCTCCCAATCTAGTTTGCTGATGAGGAAACGACTGGGCATTTGGTAACAATCCCAGCTGCTGGTCTGCAAAGGGCTAGATATCTGTGAGCTCTCCTGGGGCTTGCAAAAACCCTGCAGGGACCTAATGCAACTCCCACTCTCCCCATTGTACAGATGAGCAAACTGAAATTTCAATAAAGGGACAGGAAAGGACCAAGATCACACAGCTAGTCAGCAGCTCGGTTGAAGTCAGAGCCCATGCCTCCTGATGTCGTGATCAGAGCTGAATGACTGCCCTGGACCAGATTCCTTCCCTCTTCCTCTACTAGCCTCTTCTTGCTGTTTTTTTCTAATTCCATGTTCCTGATTTCTCCCTGGGCACCTCCAAAGGTGGGATTTTGCCATCTTTACTGCCAGGGGTATCTAGAGTCTTTGCTTGATTAAATCTTGCTCTATATCTCCTGTGCCCTAGGGGGGGAAATGTGTGTGTGGAATGTAGAGCTTTTGCTTAATTCAATTTTGATACAATTCCAACCTCCTAAGGGGGGAAAATCCTGTGGATTTTGGGGGTAAAAGAGGACTGGGGGCCAGTAGGGGACAGATCTAGGAAGGGCTACAATATCTCTGTGGATTTTTAAGCCTGGGTCAGGACTGCATTCCTTAGACCCCCTTCTCACTTCCTACTAATTTCAGTTTGGTGCCAAAGGGCTGAACTAGAAGAAAAATGGATGAAGGTTTCCAGGGGGCAGATTTCAACTTAGTGAAAGAAATAGCTTCTTACCTCAGAGCGATGCAGCAGTAGAATGAGCTGCCTGGTGAAGCAGAGATATCTACATCACTCCAGGTCTCTGAACAAAGCCTGGGTGGCCATTTTTCAGGGACACTGGAGATAGGGTTCTTGTTCAGGTATGGGTTGGATTTGATGGGCTGGGAAGTCCCCATGATTCTGAGATTCCAAGGCTCTAGAGATCATTTAGCCTAGCTTCAGTTATTTTTCCCACGGTCTCCAAAAAGGGACCTGCCCTATGGGTAACTTCACATTCAGATAACCTATAACCTATAGCTGATTGCTCACCTCAGGGGGAGGGGAGGGAGGAAGGGAGGAATAGAATTTGGAACTCAAAACCTAAAAAAAAACCCAAATGTTTTAAAAAAAAGTGTTTTAACATGTAATTGGGGAAAAAATAAAATCTATTAAAAGGAAAGGAAAGCTTATCATCTTAGAGCTAGAAGAGAGAACAGCCAGGCTACCCCTCTCTTTTTATAGATGAGGAAATTGAGACCAGGGGAAATCAAATGATTTGTCTAAGGTCACACAGACATTAAGTGGCAGAATTGGTATTCAAATCCAGGTCCTGTGACTTCAAATTTAGCACCACTCTTTCCACTGCACCAGGCTTGGGGCCCTTAAGCATACTTGTTCTAACCTCCTTCTACCCTATCCTCACCCCAACTCCTCCCCACCAATAAGTACCAGGGAAGTTCAGCTTCAGTTGCTACAAATGAATCAGGGGATCTGTGAATTTATCTTTTTTTGTGAAATTCTTTTTAAAATATTTTGACAAGTCTATTTCAATAGAAATGGATTCCCTTGTAACCCTGTGCATTTTATTTTATGCCTTTAAAAACATGATTCTGAGAAGAGTTACAAATGATTCACCAGACTGCCAAAGGGGATCTCAACTCAAAAATGGTTCTGATTCCCTAGTGTTTAGAATGATGTTTAGCATGGTGAAGGGAGTAGAGAAGAGAGTTCATGAAATTTAATTAGAGTAAGTAGGAGTGTTTAACCTGGAGAACAAAAAATTTAGGGAGGGACATGCTAAGTGTCTCCAATTATCCAAAAGGCTGTCCCATTCCACAGAAGAGGGATCGGCTCTATTCTGCACAGGCTCAGAAGCCAGAAATGAGAGTAACGGAGGATGCAGGGGACATTGCGGAGACATGAACTTGGGCTCGTCCATAAGGAAAACTTCCTTACATCGAGAAGTAGCCAAAAGTGGAATGAGCTGTCCTGGGAAGTAGCGAGCTCTCTGTCCCTAGCAGTCTTTGAGAGAAGGCTGGATTTCTCCTTGTGTTGGAAGAGGACTGGTGCTTCAGAACAGGGTGGGACCAGATGGATTCCAAGGTCCCTCAAAGTCATAGATTCCATAATTCCTTGGCAGCAGTAAGAGCTATGGATGAATACACAAGAGTCAGGAGCAGAGAGAGCTGAGACACAGGGCTCTCCTGCATTGTGCTTCCAACAGACTTAATTATCCTGAGTAATTGCAGGGAGTATTGTTCCTCTTATCCCTATCCTCCTTAGCAATGCCCAGTGAAGGATTAGACAACCTTCTAATTTTCTGGATCCCTCCAGGGAGGCAGTAAAAGGTTCCAGGTCTTGGAATCAGGAAATCTGGACACCAGCCGACCTCTGCCCCCAGTCACATGTTAGCTGTTCGTTCTTGGTCCTTTCTGGGTAAGGGTTTCTCTGCCTTGCCCGAGTCATGGGGCTATTGTAAGGATCCAGTAAGGCAGCACCTAGGAAATCGTTGGGAAAGGGAAAGAGAAATGGAGAGTATCTCTTCTGTGATTGTGATTGTGAAAGAACCCCCAACAGGGACCTGACTCAGAGAATCCCAGGATTTTGAGTTAAAAGGGAGCTTAGGCCAGGGAATGCCAGGGCTGGGAGGGGCCTGAGAACAGGGAATGTCAGA
>NW_020943070.1:4558616-4602197 GCF_900497805.2 Vombatus ursinus | reverse complement strand
GCTGGGAGGGCCTTTGGAAACCGCCTAGATTATTTCCCTTAGTTTTATAGATGGAGCAATGGAGGCCCCTTAGAGGGGAAGGAATTTCCCCAAGATTACAGGCTAGTTAGTGCAGCAGCAAACCTAGAACCCAGGGCCACCAGAAGTAGCCCTGACACAGTTCTTTTCCACCCTCCTGGAGTTCTTCACTGGTGAATTTCCATTCTGGGGACTCTCTCTCCTCCTACCTTGGCTGACACCCCACCCACCTCCATTTCCACGGGGAACTGAAAGCGAGTTGGTGTCAGGAAGCTAGCTGTGACGCTTCCCCCTCCCCTGCTCCTCCTCATGGCGCTTCCACCACTTTCAGGGAAGGCACCAGCAGAATTTGCATCTAGTTCTTAATAAAGAACATATTTCAGGCTGTTATCTTCTGTCTTAGATAGAAAGGGAGGGGAGGGCGGTGAGGAGGTTGCAGAAGAGGGGAGAGGAGAGGAACCAGAAGATTTCTGACATATAAATGCCTATCTCCATATGGGCCCACGTCTCTTATCATCATAGAATCATTGAATTTTAAACCTAGTATAGAAAGGAGCTTAAAAAAAATAGAATATCAGAGCTAGAATGGATTTAGAACAGAGAATGTCAGACAGAGCTGGGATGGATTTAGAACAAGGAATGTCAGAGCTGAGGTGGATTCAGAACAAGGAATGTCGGAGCTGAAATGGATTTAGAATAGGGGATGTCAGGGCTGGGAAGGGCCTGAGAACAGGGAATGTCAGGGCAAGGAAGGAGCTTAGAACAGGGTATGTCAGAGCTGGGAGGGACCTCAGAACAGAGGATGTCAGGGCTGGGAGGGGCCTGAGAACAGGGAATGTCAGAACTAGCCCCTTCAATGTATAGTTTAGAAATCAAGTGTCAAAGAGGGGATCAACCAACCCTCAGTCCCTCAGCAAATTTTCAGGTATGCCCAGGCTGGTGCCCAGGTCCTGTCCTCCCAAGCCAAGGCTCTTTCTGCTCCTTCTTACTGCCCAATCCCTCCGGCACAGACCCATCTATGTTCTGAATGACTAGCTCACAGAGCAGAATGATGGTGGGTGGGCGGCTGGGGCACGGCAGCAGTGGGGCAGGCGGGTTTTCCTGTGGGGGCATGCTTGCAGGATGCAAGAAATGGGCTCAGCAGGATGGTTTTTTGCTCCCCAGGGTAGGAGGGAAAGCATGATCAACTGACCACAGAAGCATCTGTGTGTTCCCGTAGCTTTCTGGGAAAAACCCTCAAAGCCTGCGGGCCCCAGGCACCTTCTAAATATTTGCCTAGCATTAGAGGTGCTGAGATTGCTTTCCAGAGGCAGAGACCTGGACAAACAGGCAGCTGGCCACGTGGGCACGTCAGCAGCTTGTTTCTGGGAGGGGAGCTCCCAGCTGCGCAGGCCTGCTGGCCTGCGTGGGTGACAGAAGGGCTGAAACCCTGTAAACAGAAGCCGGATTTCACTTTCTGGGCCTCCCCCTCAAGGCTGAGTTGAGGGATCTAGCAGTCTTTGAGAGCACCATCCCTCCTAAGCCTCCACTGAGCCCCATCTACCCCTGAAACCCACCTAAGCCGGCAAACCTTCATCTCTCCAGGGGATCAGTGTAAGAACACCGTTCATTTATTGTTCTGCTGCATACAAAGGGCACCTCACACGAACCCTGGCAAGTGAGGGCTTGGAAGCAGAGTGGTAAAAAGGGGACGAATAGGGTCTAGACTCGAGTTCCAAGGCCAGCTCTTCCACTAAACAGTTGTATGACGTTCATGTCTCTGAGCCTCAGTTTCCTTATGTGTGAAATGATGGGGGAATTGGCTGTATGATTTCTCAGGCCCCTCCCAGCCCTGACATCCCCTGTTCTAAGCTCCCTCTCAGCTCTGACATTCCCTGTTCTAAGGCCCCTCCCAGTCTTGACATTCCCTGTTCTAAGGCCCCTCCCAGCTCTGCCTTTCTCTGTTCTAAGGCCCTTCTAGCTCTGACATTCCCTGTTCTAAGGCCCCTCCCAGCTCTGACATTTCATGAATCACTTCATCTGTCTGAGTCTGAAAGTGTAGGCAAACCCAAAGTTCCCTCAGGAGTCCCTGATCAGCCCCAGGGGCAGCCCAAGTCCTGCTAACAGGGCCCTCTCTAGTTAGAGCTGAAACACGGTCAAGCTCCCACCTCTCTTTTCTCTCCCCGGAGCAGAATCTCTTTGACAGCATTAAGAGTGAGCCCTTCTCCATCCCAGAAGACGATGGGAATGACCTTACTCACACCTTCTTCAATCCGGACCGGGAAGGCTGGCTCCTCAAACTGGGTGAGAGCAATGTCCTCCCCCCACTCCACCCCCTGCCTTGCTTCTCCCTGGTGCTTCCTTCCAATGCCCCCTTCCACCTGGGTACCTCCCATCACCCTAAAAACCTACCAGCAAATCCCCTTAGCCTGGCTCAAAGGCAGTGTGGTATACTGTAAAGAGACTTTGGTGTCTGAGGACCTGAGTTCAAATCCCACCTCTGAAACCTGCTGTGTGACCTTAGGCAATTCACCTTCCTTCTCTGGACTTCAGTTTCCCCTGTAAAATGAGCGGGTTGACCCAGATGGCCTCTGAGGTCCCTTCCTGCTCTACAGCCAGGAGACTAGACTTTTTCTCCTATCCAGACACAGTCAGAGGAAATTTTCCAATTGCTCTAAATTCAAATCTGCTGTGTATAGCATCCTGTGTTCTAACCTGGGGAAGGTACAAGAGCCCCTAAAGGAGATGGGATAAAAGCAGAAAAAGCACTTGCTCTGAATCAGAGGACCCGGGTTCCTGTGCTGATGTTGCTTTCTGTATGACCCTGGACAAGTCACTTACTTCTCTGAGCTCTAAAATCTAAAAGCTGTCTAGAAGGAGGTGATTGGGCTATGATCTCTAAAGTCCATGAAGCTATGGTCCTATGGATGGTTTTGGAGTTTAGAGACCAATAGGGAGATGAGATGCCAATGCCAATGCAAATAACTATTAGTACCGAATGGATACTAGATCGTGGAGCAGAATGTTCTGTAACGTCTGAAGGAGAAGGTCACAGCTGCCCCAAGGAATCAGTAAAGGCTTCCTAAATGAGGTGTATAGATGATGGTGAATATTAGAGTCTTGTCGAGTTGTTTTTTCAGTTGTGCCTGACTCTTCATGATCCCATCTGAGGTTTTCTTGGCAGAGATGCTGGAGTGGTTTGTCGTTTTCTTCTCCAGTTCATTTTACCAATGAGGAAACTGAGGCAGAGTTGAGTGACTTGCCCAGGACCACACAGCTAGTAAGTGTGTCTGAAGCCAGATTTGAACTCAGGTCTTCCTGACTTCAGACCTGGCACCACCTAGCTGCCCTATTAAATTCTTACTAAGGTGTGAATGACTGGTTGAAAGGGCTCTCCTAAGGAGCAAGGCTGGATTAAGAAGAAGCAAGGTTTCCTTATGGGTCTATAGCCAGAGCCATAACTAAGGAGAGGTTACTGAAGCTTTGATCCAGGGCACTGAAATTTAGAAACCACTGCCACCCATCATGAGCTTCTCCCTAGCATTCTCCACCCTGCTCCTGGCTTCATTCCCCAGCCCTAGCAGCAGATTGAGGATATATTAGGGTCTTCACCTGAGCTGTCCTGGGTGCATGGGGAAGGTGTCTCTCCTCCACTTGAATTTGTCTTTAAAAGTTGACTTGAGGTCATGTTTATGAAAACCACAGCTGCTCTTTGCAGCAGATTAATGCCATCACACCATGGCCTGGGGAGGGGCTGTCCTGCTTAGCCTCAGTGACCAGAGAGGTGACCACAGCTATGTGAAGCTCAACACAGGTTGCCTTCCCATGCTTCATTCCTCAGCAGCCCCTGGGCAACATTCTGGGTTCAGAAGAAGATGGGGAAGGAAGGCTGGAAGCAGGAGAGCCCTGGGGTCTGGGGAAGAAGGGAGAAGACAAGTGAGGGGGAAGGAAGAAAAGCTGGAGACCAACTTCAGATTACTGACAGTGGTGCAGCTGAGAACAGTGTGTATCAGTCTGGTTGTTTGTGTAGGTGTGATGCGTTTTTGTTTCTGCTGATTTTGTAGGTCAGGGGTAAAGGGAAAAGAAATGGAAGGGAAAGGAAAGAAAGAGGAAGGAGAGTGAGAGGAAGAGAGAGGAGGAGGGGAAAAGAGGTGGGGGAAATAGAGGAGGTGAGAAGGGAGGGAAGAAGGGAGAAAGAGAGAAAAAAGAAAGAAAGAAGAGAATGAGGAAAGGGAAGGAGGAGCATAAATAGAGGAGAAAGAAAAAAGGGAATGAGATAGAGTAGGGGATAGAGGAAGAAAAAAGAGGAAATAGGAGAGAGAAGAAAAGGAAAGAGGGAAAAGAGAGAAGAGAATGGAAAGAGAAAGACAGGAAAAGGAGAGATAGAGAAGGAAAGAAAGAGTAAAAGAGAGAAAAAAGGAGAAGAAATAGGAAATAGAAAATACAGAAAAGAGAAAAAGATAGGGGAAAGAGAGAAGGAGGAAGGAGGAACATAAAGATGCAAGAGGGAGAGGGTAAGGAGAAGGAAAAGGAGGGGAGAAGGGAGAGAGGGGCAGGGACAGAGAAGTTAAAAAAGGAGGGAAGGGGGGCAGCTAGGTGGCGCAGTGGATAGAGCACCAGCCCTGGAGTCAGGAGGACCTGGGTTCAAATCCAGCCTCAGACACATAACACTCACTAGCTATGTGACCCTGGGCAAGTCACTTAGCCCCAATTGCCTAAAATTTTTTTAAAAAAAAAGAAAAGAAAATAGGAGGGAAGGAAGAGAGACAGACAGGACACACAGAGAGAGAAGTGAAAGCAGGAACCAGGGAGAGAATAAAAAGGGAAAGGAGGGAAAAGGAGAGAGGAGAGGCAGAGAAAGGAAACTGAGAAGAAACTTAGGAAGAGGAGAAATCAAGGAAGAGGAGGAAGAGAGGGAGGGGGAGTGGGCAGATAGGAAAGAAAGGAGGAAGTGATAGAGAGAAGAGATGAAGAAAGAAAGAGAGAGAGAAGGGAAAGAAAAGAAATAGGGAGAGAGGAACTCTTTGAGAAAAAGAGGAAGAAGATAAGGAAGGAGGAGAAAGGAGAGAGATGGAAGATCTCAGACTGTGCAGTAGACTTCCATCTCAGGCTGGAGATGAGTGCGGTCTCCTTCTAGCTGCTGCTGCTACATGCTAAGGCTGACACCTGGTGTTCTGCTGGGAGTTGCCCTTCTCTTCCCTTGGGGCTCCAGTCTCTCCCCCTGCTCTGAGGCTCTTTCCTGTCCCTCCAGGCTCTGTCACTTTCCATCTGCCTGGGGAAGAGCTGTGTGTAGTAAGAACTGGTCAGAGGCCTCCATCCCTCACTGTTGGGGTAGATAAGGGCCCTCAGGACGTGCTGGCAGGGGGTGGGAAGCCATCACCTTCAGCTGGTTAGGAGCTGGAGGCAAATTCCAAATGCCCAGGTCTTGGCCTTTTGGCAGGGAAGAGGGTTCTCAAAAGACAGCTCCGTGGTCCCCTCCCCAGGTCTGGGAGGAAGTTTCAGGACCGCCCACATCTCACCTGCCTTTTGTTTCCTCTCCAGGTGGAAGGGTAAAGACTTGGAAACGCCGTTGGTTCATCCTGACAGATAACTGCCTCTACTACTTTGAGTTCACCACAGTAAGCCCTTCACCTAATGGTAAAGCCTATCCCCAGACTCCTCCCCCCAGACCACGATGGTACCTGGCAATTTCATCCTGGTGCCAGTCAGAGGGGAGGAAGCACATCATTCCAGGCACGGAGGACAGCTCGAGATGGGAGGTGGAATATTGGAGTCCAAACCCTGCAGGGAGGCCTAAATAGTTGGAACACAGAGTCCATGGAGGGAAGTAAAGGCACGAAAGGGCCAGGGTGTGAAAGGCCTTAAATGCCAAATCGAGGACATTATACTAAATCCTGGAGGAGCTCATTGAGGAAGGAGGAGAGGGAGGAAATCGGGTCAGACTTAATTCTTTTTTAAAAATCACGTTGGCAACTGGGTGGAGGGTGGATTGCAGTGGGGAGAGTAGCAAAGGGTCCAGAAGAGAGCCACATAAGGCTGGATCCAGAGATCAGGAAATCATCTGTCTGAGATGATAATGACTAAACCCATGGGGGTTGATGAAATCAGTGAATAACAAAATAGAAAGTGAAAAGAAAAAAGGGTTGGAGCAGAGCCTTGAAGGGCACCCACAGATAGGGGGCATGAGAAAGATGAGAAGCTAACAAAGGAAACGGAGGAGGAGGGGTCAGACAGATGGGAGGAGAAACGGAGAGACACAAGAAGATGAGACAGAGAGGCAAAGGCAGGGGTGGGGAACCTGTGCCCTGGAGGCTATGTGTGGCCCTCTAGGTCCTCAAGTGCAGCCCTTTGACTGAATCCAAACTTCACAGAACAAATCCCCTTAATAAAAGGATTTGTTCTGTAAAACTTGGACTCAATCAAAAGGCCACACCCGAGGACCTAGAAGGCCACATATGGCCTCCAGGTCATAGGTTCCCCACCCTGGGCAAAGGATAAAGGACTACAGTTTACATCAGTGTATACACTGACTCACTATTGAATCCAGGAAGTATCTCAGTTGGGTGGCTGGGGAGGATGCAAATTAACTGAAATTTTAGGTTTCTAAATTATCTTAACTACATTATTGCTTTTAATCCTCACAATAATCCTGGTAAGAAGGTGCTAGCTACTCTTAACCCCATTTTATAGATAAATAAACTGAGGATCAGAGGAGAAGTGACTTGCCAAAGGTCACACAGCTAGTAAACGTCAGAGGTGGGATTTACCCCGTCTCACCCTGATTTCAGGGTCAGCATTCTATTCATTCCTCTACTGTGCCTCTAAACTGAGACCCGATGGGGTTAAGGAGTTTGCCTAAGGTTTTCACGTTCTTCTTCTGTACACCTTAGTGAATTAACTAATCAACGAGTTAATTAATTAAAAAGTATTTATTAAGCACCTACTGTATTCTAGGCACTATGCCAGGTCCTGAAGATACAAACACAGAGGCTAGACACTGCCTTCCCTCTGGGAGTTTGCATACTATCATGGGAGAGTATTTCTGCAGGTCAATCAATAAAAGCATTTATTAGGTGCCTACTATGTGCTAAGTACTGGGGACACTAAAACAAAGGTTAGCCAGTCTCTTCCCTCAAAGAGCTTACATTCTAATTGGGAAGAGAATCCATATGAGGAAGTGGTGACTGACAAAGGGGAATTTTTGTCTGGGGGCTTTCAGGGTTAGGAACCTTAAAGCAGGTGAATGCCACACCTTTCCAACAGCCATGGTACAATTGATTTGATTACTGCTCATCCAAGAGGCAGCATGAATAAGGCATTGGACTTGGATTCAGAAAAGCCTGGATTCAAATCCTACCTCTCACACTAGCTTTTCGACCTTGGGCAAGGCTCTTCCCTGCTGCCTGCCTCAGTTTCTTCATCTGTAAAATAAGGGGATTGGGCTTGATGGCCTTCCATCTTTCAGTTTATGATCCTCCTTACCACCCACCTACCAACTGTCTAGCAGTAGCCACTATGTAGGAAAAAAGGGGGGAAAGTTGGGGGAAGATAGCATCTCCTAGCTTTTCAGCCCACAAACTCCCCACCAGGTTTTCTCCTCTATCCTTGCAAAAGGTTCTACTATGACCTAGGATGAGATCAGGATACCTGTCTACTCTCCCTTTTCTTTCCTCCCTGGTATTATTGGTACCCACAGCCCAAGCAAGATTATTCTTGCTTTCTTTTCCAGGATAAGGAACCCCGGGGCATCATCCCGTTGGAGGATCTCTGTGTCCAAAAGGTGGATGACCCCAAAAAGCCGGTAGGTTTGGGGGTGCTGAAAGAGGAACTGCAGGGGTTATTTAGCAGAATAGTTGAACAAATTCTTTCCTACTTTTCTAAAAACTTCCTCAAACTCACGTTCTTACTTGATCTTTACTTTTTATTTTTGGCTGTTTTTTTTTAATTTTATTTTCAAAACCTTGCCTCCTTCCTCTAGGACCTAACTATCCCCTCTTTCCCCTTTCTCTCTCCCTCTCCCTCCCTCTCTCTCTCTCCCCTCTCTTCTCTCTCCCTCCTTCCCCAATGATTCTTTCCCATATGCCTACAAATATTGCAATAACCCATTGAACACAAAGTTTTCCTGTCCCTCGTACACCTCCCCCCACCCAGCTTTACTGCCAAACATCCTGAAAAAGTTGTTTAAACCCAAAGCCTCCACTTCCTCCTAGAATCTCGCTGGAAGATCTTGAACTTAAAGGCCTTCTAGCCCAGAGGAACTTAACCCGGGGTCTATGAATTTTAAAAAAGAAAGAAAACTGTATTTCAGTAGAATTGGTTTCCTTTATGGTCATTTGTATTTTATTTTATGCACTTAAAAAACGTGATTCTGAGAAGGGTGTGCAGGCTTCACCAGACTATCTGCCTACAGAGTCTATGACACTGAAGAATCCCTGACCTCAGATAAAATGGCATCAGCCTGGCATTGAAAGCCATTCACAAGCCGTTCTCTGCAGCCTAATTTGATAGTGTCGTGGCTGCAAAGCTGCGATCCCCCAGTGCCAGGGGGATGGCCAGAGCAGTTCTAGTCAAACTAGACTATTGCCTTCCACCTCCAGGTGGAAGGCTGGGAATCCCTGGCTCCCTTCACGGACAGCTCAGCTGACACCTCTTCTGTGAGGCCTGTCTTGATCCCTACCCCCTAGTCATTGCTGCTCTGCCTCACTACAAGAAATTACTTTGTATACTTTTGAATCACACACACACACACACACACACACAGGTTCAGAGGACAATATATACATAAATATATATGCAAAAGTGAACCTATAATTTATATTCATATATTCATAATATATAGTATACGTAATATATTCATAATATATACATATTATATAATGTATTCACTATATATACATAATATATTATATATGTACATTATATAATATATTCACAATATATACATATTAAATATATTATATATTCTATACATTCACTATATATTATATTATATATTTAAACATATATACATATATTTGTATATATTCACCATATACATGCATATATTTATTTATTTATTCACTTGTCCGTGTAACTATTGTCCCCCTCCCAATAAATGTAAGTTGTTTGAGGTCAGGAATTATTTCATTTCTATTTTTGTACCCTTAAGATCTGGTAAATAGTAGATACAAGGATGCACCATGGAAAAACAGGGGAAAAAATCACTGATTCTGGAATCAGAAGACCAGGATTCAAATCCTGCTTCTGATATTTAATTATTTGTGTGACCCTGGGCAGCCACTTCAGGTCCCTGAACTTCTGTTTCCTTCCTTGTAAAATGAGGGAGGTGATCAAGATAGCCCCTGCGGGTCCTTTGGGCTCTACAGTTGTGATGCTAATCAATGCTTGTTGAATTGAATCCCTCAGGGGCCAGTCCGGTCCATTTCAGTTGGCTATCCAGCTTCCTTGGAAGATCTCCCGTGATGGGGAGGGAGCTCCCCACCTGGTTCCTCCTGGCCTCACCCTTTCCCCTTCTCCTCTTTTCAGTATTGCCTGGAGCTCTATAATCCCAACTGCAAAGGCCAGAAGATCAAAGCTTGCAAGACAGACGGGGATGGGAAGGTCGTAGAAGGGAAACACCAATCCTACAAGATCTCTGCCTCGAGCCCTGAAGAAAGGGATGAATGGATCAAGGCCATAAGGTATGGTCAAGGGATAGAAAGGTTGAGGTTGGGAAAGGAGTGGTCCTGGAGTAGGTTTCTCCCTACTTGGTTCTTCAGAGCCTGACCTCTCTCCATCTGCCCAATCTTCACAGAGCTTCCTCAAAGTTAGGAGATCAAACAGGGCCATTCTGACCATCCTCCTACCATCAGTCACAAAAGCATCTTAATGACAACAATTTCTCCCCTTTCTTAAAATCTCAACTTAGGGAGACAGTATGGTACAATGGGTAGCTAAGTGGTTCAGTGGATGGAGTGCCGGGCCTGGACTCAGGAAGACCCATCTTCTGAAGTTCAGATCTCACCTCACTTACTAGTTATGTGACCCTGGGCAAGTCACTCAACCCTGTTTGCCTCAGTTTCCTCATCTGGAAAATGAGCTGGAGAAGGAGATGGCAAATCATTCTAGTATCTTTGCCAAGAAAACCTTAAATGGGATCACAGAGTCAGACGTGACTAAAACAACTGAACAACAGCATGGTACGATGGAAGGAGAATTGAATTTGGAATTAGAAGACCTGGGCAAATCACGTTAACTCCTTGCGCCTTAAAAGGAGGGTATTGGGCAGATGGCACCTGAGGGCTCTTCCGGCCCTAGACCTGGTATGCTCTGACCTTGCTGATCTTGAGCCTCTCTGATAAAGCAGCTCCCTCCACCCCCAGCCCTGACAGCTCCTTACTTGTCTTCTTTTCACTTCCCAGGGCCAGCATCACCCGTGTTCCATTCTGTAACCTGCTCTCTGCTAGAAAAAAGAAGATCACCAGCAAACAATGAGCAACCATTGGGTTGCTAGTTTATCCTTTGTGGACTGAAGTGACCTGTGATTCCAGCACTCCCTGGAAACAACCACCGGCCTTACTCCCATCCTTTGCAGGGACCTCTCCTACCTCAGCCTCCCCCATCCCATCTTCCCACAGGCTCCTCTGGAGATGAAAGGAGTAGAAGCAGAAAGAGAGAGATGAGTGGGGAATCAAGGAAAGAAGCCAGTGTAGTGGGAGCCAGTCTCTCCTTTTTTGGCCTTGATCTCCTTTGGGATTGGCAAAGGAGGGCTATGATAGAATCGTGGCCTAGTAGCGCTCATCCACATTGGCCTGAAGAGGTTGGAAAAGCTCTGTACCCCAGTCCCCATTCTCTGGTCCATCCTCTCTTTGGGGGTCTACTGCAACAAGGGTAGTAGCATTGGGCAAGCAGGAGGCTGGGAAGCCCCAGATGGGGGTCTTGGGGGCACTCAGGAATGGTCATAGGGCTCTGAGCCCAAGAGATATAGCAAGTTGGGCAGAGCAGCCAGGGCGGTGCACCCCATTGGGTAGGGAGTCCTCTTGGAAGAGCTCCATCTCCACTTCTGATGTTTACTATCCATGTGACGTTGGACCAGTTAACTGATCTCTCCGAGCATAAATGCACTCATCTGTAAAAGGAAGGAGATGCACCAAGTGACCCCTGAGGTCCCTTCCAGCTTAAGGTCTATAATCCTATGTGTGCCCATGACCACAACCTTCTGCATGTAGTCAGGGCTCGGCCTCGAAGCCCCATCACTAATTCCACACTAATTTCCCATCCCCAGCTGAAGGGGCCACAGAAAAACTGAGGACACAAGTCTACTGACTCCCCAGCATTTGAAGGGCCTTGCAGTCAAAGTCAAGAAGGAGGCACAGACACTCTTGTACCCCACCCTGTGTGTCTGAGATGCAAGAAAAGGAAGAAGGACAGGGTGCCCCACCCCCAACTGACAATCAAATTGGGCAGCCAACCTCCAGCTGGGCACAGCCAGCAACAACAGAAGACAAAATATCCCACCTCCAAATGTTTGCAGAATGGGGACTTTTTTAAAGGACCAAGCACACTCCACCCTCTGCCTCATAGAGGTAGATGAAGAAAACACTTTGGAAACTGTAAATCAATGCAGAAATGTCAGTTCAACTAACATTGATTAAAGGGCTAACTTATGTAGAGCTGTGGACTAGTTGTTGGGGGAAGACATGGAGCTTAGCTAAGACGTGGCCCTACCCGAATACAGAGGGATCTATAGTACACATAATTACATCCCATAAGATGTAATATCACTAAGTTAGTAATTTGAAAAGGCAGCATTGTTCAGTGGGGAAAGCAATGAGTTTGGTCAAAGTCCCCAGGTTCAAATCAATCAAATCAACAAGCATTTAGTAAAGACCTACTATGTGCCCAGTACTGTACTAGGTGCTGTGGATGCAGAGACAGAAATGGAATTCTTCTTCCCCTCAACGTGTTTCCATACTGTTGGAGAAGACTGCATAAATCTGACCAAGTATTTAGTTACTTCTGCTGCAAGCCAGGCACCAGAGGAGACTAAGACAAAATCAGCAACCCTCTCTCCCCTCAAGTAATTCATGTTCTAGTAGGAGAGACAATATGCACATATACCAGACACCTATATAGGTACATAGAAAGCTGCTGCTTTACTATCAGTGCAACCTTTGACAAATCATGTAACCACCTTGAGCCTCAGTTTCCCCCTAAGTAAAATGAGGGAATTGGACTAGATGGTCTCTGGTCCCTTTTGGCTTTAAATACATGATCCTATAAGCATCTTCAAGAGGTGCTATGTGAGGTCCAAGGTGAGAAAGGCCATTATGAACCTGGAAGAGAGGGAGGTGGAGATGGAAAGGTGACAGAGAAGCCTTCCCCGGCGGAGGTGGCAGAAAGGATGAATAGGAATTCTACAGAGCAACAGGGACTAGAGAGGTCTTTCTAAGCATGAGGAAGGGGCATTTGAGAGAATCAGGATCCCCAAAACTAATCAAAGAAACTCCTTCTGTTAGGCACCTCCCTCAGGAGGCCAACTGGGCTGGGTGAAGTAAGCAAGAGAAAGATGGCAGGGGACTCTCTGGAAGCTCAAAGCCATGAGGGGAAGAATCACAATTGCCACTTACTTATAACAGAAATTATAGGGAAGAACAAGTACTCTTTATCAATTGTTTTATATACATTACCTCCTTTGATCCACTGTGAAGTGGGCAGGGCAAGTATCATCTCTCCCATTTTACAGATGATGAAACTGACATCCATTTGGTGCAGTGACTCAAATAAGGTCACACTGTCAGTGAGGAAAAAAAACCTTACTATGTCTACTATAATTTATTTCCTGCCACCATGCCTTTGCTTAGGCTGTCCCCTAGCCCTGGGGTGCCCTCTCTTCCACTCTTTTCCTTTTGAATTCCAGAGTTTGGAATTTTTGCTCCAGCAGAAAACAGCAGGAAAGGTACCATAGGCTGGTTGTGGAGCAAAGCCAATACGCTACTCCATGGAGAGGAAGCAGAGACACTGGGCTCTTGGTAAAGATTTCATGGAGTAAGGAAATTGTGAGGATCAAAATGGGCCATGGAAGGAATATACTCCAAGAAATATCATCAGCACCCTCTAAATTCGAAACCCTAGGACAAAGCCTCAGTCACCCTATCTTTGTTTAATTCCTAAAAGCCAACCTGAATGTCACCTCCTCTAGGAGGCCTTCCATGGGTTCCCCAAGTTGGAAATGTCTTCACATAACTGTTTTATGCATTGAGGGCAGGGAAGGAGTGAGAGCAGATGAATTAGATCAGTGATTTCATTTATAGGAGGAGCTCCAGGTGAGGAAACTCCCTCCCCCAGATGCCTAAAATTGCCTAGGGCACTAAGGAGTTTAAGGGACTTGCCCAAAGTCACCGAGCCTGTACTTGTCAGGGATTAGATTTGAACCCAGAACTTCCTGACTACCAAGCCTGCATGTATTATTGTGCATTTCTTCCCTTCTCTTTTGGGGACAAAGCCCACCTCCAACCTGCTAGCGTGTCCACCGGGGGGTTTGCTCCTGAGTCCATGACATCTCCAGTACTGGGCAGCAGCCCTCCAGAGAGTTGAGGAGGGTGGTCTGTGCCCTGAGTCAGTAACAGACACTTTGTTACTACTTGCCCTTGGCTGGAGAGTGAAGGTCTGATGCCCTGCTTTTGCCATGTCTCACTGTATATTCGGATCTGCCCTCTGTCTTCCTGCACCCACCATAGGCTCTGAACCAGCAGACACCCTGTTTGTCATATTTTATCAACAAAGAAACTGGTGCCCAGAGAGGAAGGGGAGCCTCCAAAGACCCAGGGCTGACTTTGTTTACAGGATTCAGCTCAAAAGTCACTCCCATCTGGAAGCATCATCCCTGACCTCTCTCCCCAGGATCCTGGAAAAGGGAGATTTGGCCCCAGTGCCCCAGCTGCTCCTGGGAGAATCCTAGAGGTGAGATAGGCTGAGACTGGGAGGAGCAGGCGCCAGAGAGGAGCTTCCCCCAGGCCTCCCCTGCATTCTTCCATTTCTCATGCTCCCTCCCTCTGCTTTACTCCTTTCCTGGCTCCCTCTGACCTCCCTCCACCACCTTCTGTCTCTCTCAGGCAGCCTGCCCCCCTACCCTTGCCTATTTCTCTACGTTCCTCTCTCTGGCCTGCAGGGGGCTCCAACCACAAGCAAATATAAGGTTCAGAGCAGCCCAAGCACTGAGGATTGCTTGATACATCCCAGGCACCAGAGGGGGACTCTTACTAACTGAGCCTCTGCCCTGGAGAGTCCAGGTATAATGAGGAAGACAGAACTTGCCCACATGGAGAATAACCAAGAAAATACCTAAGAAAAAACAAACACAGCACAGATGCCAGAAAGGCAGGGTAGTGTAGTGGAAAGAGACAGATATGAGATCAGAAAACCCAAGTTCAAATCCTACTACCTGGTGTCTGTGGGACTTTGGGCAGGTTTTCCCTCTCTGGTCCTCAGTTTCATTTAGTATAAAATGAAGGAGTTTGGCCACATGTCCCGTGAAGGTCTCCACCACCTCTAGACTCAGAATGCTAAAAATCTCGGGAGTGGAATGACTCTTGGAGGTCATCTGCCCCAGCTGCCCACCTAGAGCAATAGCCTCTGTAACATATCTGATGAGAGTGGGAGCTTGAGGCAGGAATCCAGACTCCACATGAAAACTACTAGTGCCAGGGAGCTCACTATCTTATCTATTGCTGGGACAGCACTAGGATTGGGGTGCAGGAGGGGAGTGGGGATTCTTTCCCTTAGCCCTCCCAAGGTCACATAGAAAGTGAGAGAGACACTTTGAACCCAGACTAATTTGGAACTCAAATGCAGGGTTTCACCATCCTCGTCAAGCCAAAATCTTCCTCATTCTAACCCCTGCCTATTGTGCCTAAGGCCCAGCTGAATGATACTAATCCTTCTCCTTGAGGCAGCTAAGTGGCACAGTGGATGGAGCACTGGGGCTGAAGTCGGGAAGATCCAAGTTCAAATCCAGCCTCAGATACTTCTTAGCTGTGTGACTGAGCAAATTGCTTAACCTCTAGTTTGCCTCAGTTTCCTCAACTAATAACAGTACCTTTCTTACAGGATTGTTGTGAGGAGCAAATAAGATAATATTTGTAAATTGCCTGGCATACAGTATGTTCTATATGAATGCTTATTCCTTTCTCACCCTTCTATATAACAGCCTTTCTGGTCCTTGAAGACAGTTCCTAGCCTTTTCTTTTTTTATCATAAATATCCCCAGTTCCTTCAAATGGTCCTCAAAGGGCTTTGTCTCCCTTGCCTTCACCATCTTCATTGCCCTCCTCTGAACTTTCTCCACTGTGTCAAAGCTCTAGCTACAATGCAGATCCCAGAATGTACCACAGTCATCTAGACGTGGTCTGACCTAGGCAGAAGATGGCAAGAATGTGATCTCCCTAATCTCTTCATTTACTCTGAGATTACATTAGCAATGAGCCAGAAGTCCATTAAACCCCTCAGATCTTTGGCACGTGAAGGGATACCCAGCCTACTTCCATTCCCCTTTCCCAACTCCATCATGGTTTTTGTGGAGTCACAAAAGTGCAGGACTTTATGTTTCTCCCTATTGAATTAGAGCTTGTTAGACTCGGCCCATCTTTACAGCTTGTCCAGACCTTTCTGCATCCTGATCCTATCATCCAACATGTCAGCTCATCTCTCTCTGCTTTGTATCAGCCGCAAATTTGATAACTAGGTCTGCATCCAAGCCTCTGATAAAGACGTTGAACAAATCAGGACCATGGACAGGTACAGGGAGGGGTTGCAGGACCGAGACCTCCACTTCAGACTACAGCTTCATAAAATTGAGAGCTGGGAGAGATTCTCCTAGAAATCATATAACCTAGTCCTTTGCTTTATAGATGAGGAAACTGAGGCCCTGAGAGGTACAATGGAAGGAAGTTTGGCATAAGAAAAATGATGAGTCATCTCGGAGTCAGGAAGACATGGGTTCAGATCCCATCTCAAATACTTGCTAGTTTCCCCCATCTGACAGGCAACAGATAGGGCACTAGTCCTGAAATCCAGAATATCTGGGTTCAAATATTGCCTCAGATGATCACTAGTTGTGTATCTCTGGAAAAGTCATTTAACACTTTTCAGCCTCAGTTTCTTAATCTATAAATTGGGACAATAACAACAACAACAACCTACCTACTAGAGCTGTTTGAAGATCACAGGAGACAATATATGCAAAGTATTTTGCAAACATTAAAGGAATACATACATTTTTAATTTCTTCTTATTATTAGGATCATAGAAGTTGAGCCAGAAGGGACTCTGAGGTCATTTGGCCCAACCCTCTCATTTTATAATTTAGGAAAATGCTGCCCAGAGATATTGAGTGATTTAGGATCATAGAATCATGTAGTTAGAGATGGAAAGGAACCCAAAGGTCATCTGGCCCAACTCCCTCATTTTACAAATGAGGAAACTAAATCCCTAAGAAGTTAGATGACTCAGGATCACAGAATTGTAGTTCTGAAGCTAGAAGAGGATTTGGAGGACATCTAAGCTTACACCTTCGTTTTACAGATGAGGAAACTGAGGTACAGAAAGGTTAAGTAACTTGCTCAAGGTCCCACAACTCATAAGTGCTAGCAGCAGGATTCACCCTCAGTTCTGATCCAAAAATGGGCAACTTAGGTGGTACAGTGGAAAGAGCACTGGGCCTTGATTCAGGAAGACCTGAGTTCAAATCCAACCTCAGATACTTACTAGCTATGTGACCCTGGGCAAGTTGCTTAGCCTCAGTTTCTTTATCTGTAAAATGGAGGTAATAACACTTACCTCCCAGAGTTATTGTGAACCTCAAATGAGATTAGCATAGCACCTGGTACATAGTAGGTACTATATAGAAATGTTAGCTATAGTAAATACAGTGTCTTTCTACTATACTACTATGCCTCCTGTGGGTGCAGTGATGATATGGAAAGAGTGTTGGATTTAAAATCAGAGAGATTTGGTTCAAATCTTGGTTTTGCCACTTAGTATCTATGTGACCCTGGGCAAGTCACTTAACCTCTTCAGGTGCTCTAGGCACTATGGCTCCATCTAGCTGTCCTGAAAAGCATTTAATAAATGCTTTTTGATTAATTACGCACCATAATGACTTCACGTTGACACCTGGTGATCACCATTTGCTTTTTCAAAGTACTCACAGACCATCTATCACTTTCCTAATCTATTCAGGAAATTTGCCAGTGATGGAGATTAGGCACACTGGCCTTTAGTTGACTGTACCCACTTTCTTTTGTTCCCTAAGATTTATCAAATATTACTAACAGAAATCCAGCAGTTCCAGCAAGTTCCTTCCATATCCAAAGTTGGAACAATCTTTATGGGCCCAGAGATGGGCTTGCTCATTGACAGTTGCTGGCTGAACTCTTGTTATCTCCCCAGGAATCTCCTGGGGCTACAATACCTTGCAAATCATGTTTTAGGAGGCAGCTTGGTATAATGGAAGGAGCGTTGGTTCTGGAGAGTTGAGACCCGAGAGTCACAATTCCAACACTTACTCACTTTTCAGGAAGATCACTTAACCTTTTGAGGCTGAATCTTTCCATGTGTAAAATCAAGAGGCTGGACTAGATTATTTTTAAGGTCTTCTGTAAGCTCTAACATTGCATTTCTAAGGTCTTTCCCAACTCTGACATTCTCTGTTCATTCTCTGGTCCCATCCAACTCAAACATTCTATGTTGTAAAATCCCTTCCTGCTCTGAGAGGGAATTTGGTGTAGCAGACAGTGATGGACATGGCTTCCCAGAGACCTGGATTCAAATCCCACCTGACACTTACTAGCTGTGTGCCCAATGGCGTGTTGCTTTCCATCTCTGAGACATAGTTTCCTCCTTTGTAAAATGAAGGGTTTAGACTAGATGGCCTTCTTTCTCCAAATCTCTCATTCTGCAATCTGACACTCTTTATTCTAAGGGCCCTTCTGGCTCTAGAGGACTATGATTCTTGTAAGTATTAAAGCCATAGATACTCCATGTCCTATCTCCATTTCCAATTTGTTTGCTGCTCCAGGCTGGGCTGCTATGTACTATTTCTTTTGACTCTCCGGCTTTCTAGGACTGGGCTGCATATCCCCATGGACCCTGGTCATCGTTGTTTTGCAGTCTGGTCATTAATACATTATAACCAAATCCAGCACCAACCTAGCTATAAAATAATTCATCCAGTTCCCAGAGAAGCAAATCAGATGGTCCACTACAATCTGTCATGTGGAAAAGGGATTAGACTCATACTGCCTGCCTGGAGGAAAGAATTAGAAGGGGGTGGGGAGGAGAAATTGCAGGGAGTCCTCATTTAAATCAATACTGAGAAAAATTTCCTGGGAATGCAAGCTATGCCAAAATCAGGTATTCTGTCCTGGCAAGTGATGACTTCCCCCTTGAAGGAGGTCTTAAAGTGAAAGCTAGACAACCCCTTCTAAGGGATATTAGAGGCCCAGACATGTTAAGTAATTTGCCTACCTGGGGAAGTTGTCAGAACTAGGATTTGAACTTGGGTATCCTGACTTTCAGTTTGGTGCCCTTTCCACAAAGAAGAGAAGGATATGGCCCTGAAGACCAGCTATGAATATTTTGAAACATGTTCCTTTTGGGGATGGAGATATAGAGAGGTGGAGTGGGGGAAATTAAAAGACTTCAGTCAAGAGGATGGGAAAGAGAAGTGACTGAACCTCTCACTCTCTCTGGCTTGAGTCCTGCATGACATAAGCCTAGGGTCACAGGGAGGCTCTATGCCTATGGTCCCTAAGACTAATAATTCACTATAGGGAAAAATCAAAAGAATGAGGAAGGCCTTGGAGAAATTGACTTATTAGGGGAAAGTAAAGGAGCTAAATACATCTGATTTGGCCTAGGGATGATTGAGGAAATCTACGTGGGGAAAATGGATGGACCACCTTGCTCTCAGGTTCCCAAGTCGAACCTGAAATTTTCTCTCCTAGAAATGGAAGAAGGACCCAGAGCTGGGGACTCCCTTAGCTTCCCACTTGTTTCTAAGAAGTTGAACATAGAATGGGACATGAGTTTCCCAGAGAGAATCAAGAGGCCAAGGTTCCCTTCTTCTCCCCAATGACCAAGAATTACCCTATAGAAAATGCTTATGGAGCAGGAAGGAACCTTAAACATCACTGGCTTTGACTTCTTCACTTTACAAATGGAGAAACTGAGGCCCAGAAATGTCAAGTGATTTGCCTAGGGCCATACAGCTTATAAATCTCAGAGACAGGATTCAAACCCCAATATTGACTCTGATTCCATGATTCTTTCCATTCCACCATTCCACCACAAATATCCCCCTGGCCAGTGAGAAAGTCCATTTAGAGAGGAACCCTCCTGGTCTCCTCCCCAGGATTATTGAACAATGTCCTAAAAGACTTCCTGTTTCCATTCTCTCCAGCTCCAACTCATCCTCCATAGGTGGCCAGATCATTTATAGGAAAGACGTGCTGGCCCACGGAGCTGTGGCTGCTTTCTCCCACTATGAGGTCCCTTATCTTTGGGCTCATTCAGGTATTGAGCTTAGCCCTGTCAGAGCCTAGTCATTCTCATTGTCCCTGGCTCTTTACTCCCCAAGCTTGAGGAAAATCACTTAAACAAAGTTTAAGTTTGGCTCATGTCTAGGGTCTCCCCAAAGCATCATAAAATGGAAGAGAACTCAGAGCTCCACGTTCCCTGTCGGTACAGTTGAGGAAATTGAAGCCTAGAAAAGTAAAGTGACTTGACCTCAGCCGCAAAGGTGTGGGACAGTTGGGGTTGGAAGCCAGGTATCCTGACCCCAAATTCATTGCTGTTTTTCCACTGTGCTCATTACACAATGTCGATCAGGTGATGGAGAAGCTATTTATTTCTTCCTCACAAAAGAAATGACTAAAACACAAAAGATGCATCCACAGATTTAAACATGAAGCAGTAACCAATAACACCAATGATTCTCTTCCAAGAAGTTGATAATCAAAACATCAAAAGAGGAAACATTTCATTGGGCTTCTGAACAGCCAATTTGACCCTCACCTTGTCTCTAGTTTGTCCAAGTAGCTCCTTCAAGGTCCCTCTCTTCTGGAAAGAGGTGCCTCCTAGGCTGGACCTCTGCTCCATTCTGCTTTATGTGCTGAGGACTGTGGATGAAGGTTTGCTCTTCTTGAAATCAGCTAAGTGTCCTGAGGCTCATTTTTGAAATTTTGTGGACCCTAATGACCCACTCAGACTTCTTCATAACAGCAGGAACAGAGGGATGGAGAATGCACTGAAGTCTGTGGCAGTGGGAAAAGGCCCCACGCCAATGGAATCGCAGACTTTTGAAGTTTTGAAGTAGGTGCAGTCAAGGTGATCCATTGGAGGAGGTGTTTTGATCCTATGGTGAATGGGAAAGGTGTTTCAACCCCTTACTAAAAGACGTGGGCAAGTCCATGTACCTTCCCACCCCCACCTCAATGATAAGTCACTTCTTCAGAAAGTATTAGCCAATTGTAACCTTTTTTAATGCATAGAGAATAGAAGAAATTTTCAGAAGAATCCTAGACATACTGGACAGTTTTGAAAGCAATGTGTAAAATTTTGGACATGCTATCCAAATCCTTTTGCTACATACCTTCAGGTCTCTGTCTCTCTATGTGTGTCTCTGCCTGTCTCTGTGTTTCTGTCTGTCTGTCTCTGCGTGGGTGTGTATCTGTCTCTGTATGCATATCTGTCTCTGTCTCTTTATCTCTGTCTCTGTCTGTCTCATCAGTTCAGTACCTGACTCATAATCTTTTGCATCACCTCAATACATGCCCTCTTCAAACCTTCTGACTTCCCAGTTTTCCAACCTCCCCATTTCCAAAGACTTCTGCTACCAGCCTGCCTCAGCCATGCACAGGAATGGTAACACCTCAGATAACCATACTCTGCACCACCACCACTCCAACTTAACTGAATTTACCCTAATATCAGAATTTCTAAATTCTCAAGAATTTAGAACACATCTGGCCATATTTTGCCTCATCCCAACCCCCATAAACTCCAAAGGCTCTCTATTGCCTCTAGAATCAAATACAAACTCCTCTGCAATCCAATCTAATCCAATAAATGTTAACTAAGTGCCTACTATGTGCCAGGCATTGTGCTAAGTACCAGAGATACAAAAATAACAAGACAGTCCCTGCCCTCAACTAGCTTACTACCTAAAAAGGGAGACAATATACAAAAAGAGGTAGGAAAGGGTGGGGCAGGGAACAGGACACCAGGGGATACCTGTTCTGAGGAGTTGAAACCAGGCAAGGCAGCAGATGCAAAGTGATCTTCTGTTTGGCATTTAAAGCCCTTCACAACCTGGTCCCAATTTACCTTTCCACTCTTATTATATATTATTCTGTTCTTCACACCCTACAGCCCAGAAAACCTGGCCCTGCTGTTCTTCCGACACAGAACTCTATCTCTGGTCTCCATGCCTTTGCTCCCCATCCCTGGAAGGCACTCCCTCCTCACCTTTACCTCTTGGAATCCCTAGCTCTTTTCAAAGCTCAGGTCAAGTGCCACCTTTCCTGAGCCTCCCCACCCCTATCCCCTCCACCAGCAGCCAGTGCCTACCCTCCGGATTAGCTTGTCTAGATGAAGATATTTATATGTTTGCCCTGTAGAATGTAAGCTTCTCAATTGAGGGCAGATTGTTTCATTTTTGTCTCCATATCCCCAGTACCTAGCACAGTGTCTGCCACATAGGAGGCACTTAATAAATGCTTATTGGTTGATTTGATTAAAAATTCCTAGCCCCAGCTTTGGCCCAGAACACAGGACTCAAGAGTCAGGAGATCTACGTTTGAATCCCAGCTCTGCCACTAATTCAAAATGTGCCTGCTGGCATGTTCCTTCCCCTTTCTTAGCTTCCATTCCTTCATCTTTGTGCTATTTTTTTTTGTAAAAAAGTAGAAAGATTTGGTCTAAAAGAATGTACACTCAAGTGAATTCAGACCTGGTTAATTGGCTAGACCCAAAAAGTACTTGTCAACGGTTTGATGTCGGCTTCAAAGGAGGTTTCCAATAGAGCACCCCAGGGACTTGGGCTTAGCCCTGGACTGTCAATATTTTTATCTTTGGCTTGGACAAAGGGCTAGACAGCATACTTATCAAACATGAAGATGACACAAAGCTGGGAGAGATAATCACAGAATGAATGACAGAGTCAGGATTTTTAAAGATCTCAACACATCAGAAACATTGGGACAAAGCTAATAAAGTGAAACTCAATAGGGATAAATGCAAAGTCTTCAGTTTGGATTCAAAAAGTCAACCTCACTAGAAAGGTAGAGGTAGATAAAGATAAGGGAGGTAACCTGGCTAGACAGTAGTTTGTCTGAAAAAAAAAGATCTTGAGGTTTTAGTGGACTGTTGGCTCAATAGTTCAACATTCTGGTGTGGCAGAGAGAGAGAGACAGACAGACAGACAGAGACAGAGACAGACAGATGCAGACAGAAAGAGATGCAGACAAAGACAGACACAGAGACACAGAGACAGACACATACACATACAGAGAGACAGACAGAGACAGAGACAGAGGAGAGAGAGAGAGAGGGAGGGAGGGAGGGAGGGAGAGAGTGCTAATTGGGTCTTGGGCTGCCTTTGAGGGGCATAACTTCCAGCAATAGTAAGGCTATGGTCTGACAGTATTCTGTCCTAAACATACCATATCCAAAGAATTGTATTCAGTTCTGGGCACCATAATTTTTAAAAGTCATTGTTTAGAAAGTGCCCGGAGTGGGGCAACAAGAATGATATGAAGGGCTTTGAGTCCATGCCTGTGGAGGATGACGAAATGTCCATTTTTAGCCTGCAGCACAGAAGACTTAGTGATCTTTAATATTTGGAGAACTTTCACATGGACAGACATTAGTCTGCTTTTGCTTGGCCTCAGAGGGCAGAACTGAATGACTACTTCTCTGGTATGTTCTAGTGAGGTTTCTTTTTCATCTATGGGTTGGATTTGATGGTCACTGAAGTCCCTCACAGGTCTAAATCTATGATTCTTAGTCATTTAGCATCCCTAGGCCTCTCTAAAATGAGAAAGTTGGACTGTCTGAGGTTTCTTCTCTCTCTAATTTGTGATCTCATGATCCTAAGAAAATGTGATCTCCAAGATCCATTCTAGCTATGGACATGGAACAAAACTAGGCCTTGAACCAGGCTAGGGGTTAGGACCTACTGTCCTGAGTTTCCAAATGGTCTTCATTTTTGGCCTGGTTCCCTCTCTGGAAAGAACAGAGTTCTATCTTACTAGGTAGCTATAGCGCTGTGGGAAAAACATTGAATTTAGAGTAACAAGATCTAAGTTTGATTCTGGGCACCATCATTTATTCAATGTCTGATTTGAGGCATGTCATGATACTTCCCTAAGGCTCTGGTTCCTTATCTGTAAAATGGAGATAAATAATACTTATTGTCATTGTTCAATTGTGTCCAACTCTCCATGATTCCATTTGGGGTTTTCTAAGCAGAGATACTGGTAAGGTTTGCCATTTCCTTCTCCAGATCATTTTACAGACGAGGAAACTGAGGCAAACAGGGTGAAGTGACTTGCCCAGGGTCACATGGCTAGTAAATTTCAGAAGCCAGATTTGAACTCAGGAAGATGAGTCTTTCTGACTCCCACCTCTATCCACTGCAGTGCCACCTAGCTGCCCCCAAAACAATACCTGTAGCTAATTTAAACTTATGGGAACCAAATGGGATCAAACGTGTCAGGCTCTTTGTAAACCATAAAGTGCTATACAAATGTCAGCTTGTTATTGTTACTGAGGAAGGCCCGGAGGCCTGGAGGCCATGACCCCCCCAACTAACATGTGGGCAGAGCCAGGTTTTGAACTCAGGGCCGCTGACTCCAATAAGAGCCTTCTCTTCACTTCACCAGGAGAAGATACTAAGTGTTGACACGTGTGTGGCACGAGGCTTTCACATCCATTATCTCATTGGAGTTTCACAGGAGCCTAGTGAGGTAAGTGGGAGAGAGAGTGTTGGATTTAGACTCAAGGGACCTCCCTCATAAATTGCAGGCAGCTCTGCTGCTCCCTGGGCCCCGGGTTTGAGGGTTTTTTCTGAAAAATTCTCTGGCTGAGTGATCACTAATTTCCCTTTCAGCTCTAGATGCTTGGGATTCAGTGTGGCCTCTGGAACTACCTGTGTGTCTTGGGTCAAAACCTTAGTAAATGAGAGGGTTGAGGTAGCAGCCTCCAAGGTCCCTTCAAGCACAAAATCAAGGAGCCCATGATTATCATTCCCAATGTGCAGGTGAATAAGCTGAGACCCAGAGAAAGGAAGTCATTTGCCCGAGGCCAAATGACAAATCAGTGACCAAGTCAGATCTCCTGGCTCCCAGGTCAGGCGGACCTGGCAATCTCCGATGCCCATCCTTCATGTCGAAGATGCTGAACGTGGAGAATGACCATTTCCACTGCTAAAGAATTCCATCACAGCATCTCGCCAACCCTCCTTCCGGCTGCAGCTCCCCACCCCAAGATCCCTGCCTGGAACAGCTGTTCTCCATCCCTTGAGCTCCTGCCCTGCCTATCCCCGCCCCCCACCCAGCTCCCTCCTCTCCCTGGGGCTCCTGGCTCTTGGCCAAGAAAGTGGGGGTGGGGAGGGAGAAGGTGACGTTTGACTCCTCCAGCTGCTACCTCCCAGCTCTGGGCTCCGCGGCAGTGGAGACGCGCCCAGTCTCAGAACGCGGGCGTGACTGATGAGCCGGCGGCGGGCGGAGCGCCAGTGCGCCCCTGCACCCAAACACTGCGCCCTCCCCGACACACACTCTAGCGCGCGCGCACATACACGCTCACACACACACACACACACACACACACAGCAGCAGCAGCAGCAGCAGCAGCAGCAACAGCAGCATGGGCCCTACATGCAGTCAGGCCAGGGACCCGAGGATGCTCATGAGCTTATTTACTTCATTCTTCCACCCCTCCCCCTGATCAAGGACTCCTGCGCCCCGCAGGGGACTGATTTCCATAATAAACAGCCATATATCTTCATAAAAAGGGCAGGGGGAGCAGGCGCTGCTGCCAGCCCGCCCCGGGAAACCTGCAGCGCTCACTCCTTGCCGCAGCCCGCCTTCCCCTTCCCTCCCCTCCCTTCCCCTTTATCCTCTCCAAATCCCCCTCCCGTCCTTCCTCCCTCTCCCTTTTTTCTTGCCCCTCCTCGAGCCCAAGCCCTATTTCTCGCCCCTCCTTCCCATCCTTTCTTCCCTTGTATCCTCCCTTTCTCCTCTTACTTACTTCCATCCCCTCTCCTCCTCTCCATCCTTTCTCTCTTCTCTCCCTCTTCTCCTTTCTCCTCACCTTTCCCCATCCTTTCCTCCTTACCCTTCCTTTTCTCCATACTTTCCCCTTTCCCTTCTATCCCCTTCTTTCCCTTCTCCTTCTCTTCACCCTTCCTTCCCTTGTCCCCTCCCTTTGTCTCCTTCTTCTCCCCTAAACTCCCTCCCCTTCTCCACCCAAGCTTCCCCTCCTCTACCAGAAGGTGATCCTTGAGGACATATACCATTTTGAAAGGCTTTTGAGAAATACATTGCGATGAAAGTAGATGGAACTGAGAGAGGGGCCAAGACCCGTATTCATTTAGGGAAGAAGGAGCAGCCAGGGAAGCAGAAGGCTAGATCATAATAATAATACAGGCTGGGATTCAGAGACCGGGAGAGGGAATCAGAGAAAAAAATAAAAGACAGAAAGAGAGAGACAGTGAAAGAGAGCAAGAAACAGTCAAAGTTCATAGGAAAGAGAGAAAAGAGGAAAGAGAGAAAGGCTAAAGAAAATAGTTCATTTTAAAGTGTATAGCCTTTAAGATTCGCTAAACGCTTTCTTTGCAACATGCCTATGGAGTAGGGAATGCAAAGATTGTTATATCCATGTTACAGACGAAAAAACTGAGGTCCAGAGAGGGGAAGTGAACACAGGGCTAGTTAAGGACAGGACTGAAACCCAGGTCCCAACTCTAGGTCCAAGGTCTTTTTCAACTATGCTGCCCTGAACCTAAGAGACTAAGAGGTTTGAGGGCTTGAAACAGAGACAAACAACAACACTGTGAGAGATGGGCTCAGACAGAGGGACACTCAATGATTGAAAAAGAGAAAAACAGAAAAAGGGGAGGAGAAGGTGAGAGAGAGAGAGACAGAGATAGAGAGACAGAGACCAAGAGAGACAGAGGCAGAGAAAGACAGAGACAGAGACAAAGAGAAAGAGACAGAGAGAAAACTCAAAGAAGGAGGAGAGACAATTATGGAGAGGTGGGGTGTTTACATACTGAGTAACTGATTAGATGAGGCTGAGTAGCCCCTCAGGGGACGGCACCTCAGGAAACTGGTCTCATCATGTCCCAGAGAGGGGTCTACAGCATCAGGTCAATTCTCTGGTTGGGAGCCACAGACTTGGGTGGTGGCCTGTCCATTCCACAGTGTTCCAGAGCCATTCCTCCCTGTGTGAGTCATCAACGGGCAGTCACCACTCAACAGGACCATCATGCCATCTGACAGAAATATGCTGCAACCTGATCTGATCCTGCAACCTTCAATTCATGCCTTTCCCTCTGAAGAAAATGAATGGAAACTGATCTGTGCATCAGTGGGAGGTTGGGAAACTGGCATACATCAGTGATCCCTCCACTGACTCTCTCATTTGCACCTTCTTTCTGTGTTCACAAATCAAGCTCTTAAAAGGATATCAATGGGGTGGGAGATGGTTGGGGGGAAGGGAGAAGTGACCATCAAGGGGTTCCTGGTAATTCAATGATAAAAGCAGTAGATTAGGAGTCAAGAGACCTGGAATAAAGTCCCAGATCCACTTCATTGAACCCTGAGAAATTCATTTCCCTTCTCTGGATCTGTTTTTCCTTTCTGTCAATTAAGAAGGGTTGACTATGTGATCACTCAGGGCCCTTCCAGCTCTAATATTTTATTATTTTAGTTCAGAATGAGGAAAAGGGAAAGGTGACCCTTGTTAACTGATCAATTTCTTGACAAATACACCATCATCAATTCACAATAACTCCTTTATGCAGTACTTTAAGGTTCATAAAGCACTTATAATCTATGTAATGTAATGATAGTCTTACTCTAGGAAGGTTATCTTTTTCATAAGATGTAGAAGAAGTAGATGTTTATTTTATAATGAGTATGAGAAAATACTACCAAAGCTCTTTAAAAATTAGTATCTTTAAATGCATCTGTTGAACCATACCTCTCCCATCTTGAATTTGTGATGTTGATTTTTTGGGCCCAAGAGTAAGACTTTATATTTATCTCTATTGGGTTTTCATCTCATCATCAAACTCAGCCCGATGTTCTATCCTGTAAAAATCTTTTTGGATCTCAACTCTGCCTTCCAATTCATTTATTCTTTCTCTCAGCTTTGCTTTATCTGCAAATTTGGAAAACATGCCAATTCATGTAAGTACATCCAGGAACCAGGGGAGAGAAACCTGGCATAGAACATGGAGGAAAATCAATAGAGGGAGAAGCAGAAGTTTTGTTATCAGAGTATACTACAGATCACCTGGACATAAAAAGAAACTACAAGAGGAGTTTGGGAAATAGCCTGGTACAGAAGCATGATATTACAGTGATGAGGGATTTTAGATTATCCATATTTCTTCTGGAATGCACTCCTGTCCCAAAGCAGAACACCAAATTGCTTTGTGATCTGCCTTAGTGATCATTTAAGCCTTCAAAAGATGGAAGAACTAATGGGAAATTCTATTCTGGATCTGACTCTACTGGGGACAACTAGACAGTGGGGTATAAATGATGCTAACTTCAAAGGAAAGTGACCACTCCCCCTTAGAGACTGTGATAGACTAGAGGAAAGCTGGGTATAGTGTGGTATGCACCCTACATGTGAAGAGAGCAGATTTCAAAGTGTTAAAAGAAAGGCTATGCAGGATATCTTGGTCTAAAATTATACAGGGTAAGTCAGTCTAGAAGAGATGGGAAACTTTCTTTTTAATTTTTTTTATTCCAAATTTAGCAAACATCAAATAAGATGAACGTTTCTATGTACAAAGCTGAACAGAGAGGAATGAATACACAACTGCAAATCTATATCTCATACAGCTTGTTTCTGTCTCCAAGAAATACAACAAATTTAACATCATTTCAAAGTGATTCTTTTTTGTCTCTTTCCTACCGAGCTTCCTCTGGTTCCCTGCTGTGTATTTTTATAGTGCTTCAGTGACCCTCTCTCTTTATTCTTTTCCTTTTCTTTTTTCCTTTTGGCAACCCTATCACCTACTACCCCTTCTCCCTTCATTCTCCCTCCACCACCAAACAGAAAGAAAAACAAAACCGTTATATCAAATATGTGTAAGCAAGGAGAACAAGTCACCACATTGGCCATGTCCTAATATATGTGTCTCAATCTGTACCTTGAGTTTCTTACCTTGCTAGGAAAATTTTCACTAATGAAATTCTTCTGAAGACCCAAGGAGAAACAATTTTGATGAGGAAAATCAGATGTTGTCCAAAGAGACTGATGTGGATACACAGGGTACTCACCATCTGAGATTTTATTTTTAAGTCTAAGTACAGAAGATAGAAGCAAGGGCAGGGAACAGAAGATGAATATAAGAACATAACAGAGCCCGATAAAAACAGTGAGAGGTGTTCCAGAGCAAGGAAAGAAAGTTAAAGTCAATAAAGGGAGGTTTGGGTTTGTTTGTTTTTGTTTGTTTGTTTTAGTTATATTGGGAGAGACTCGATTCAAAAAAGAAAGAGGACCACTGCTGGGAGTGGATAGGGCTATAACTATCAGGGCAGAGAAAATAAATGAAATGAAATAAAATAAAATAAATTAAAATAAAATAAAATAAATAAAAATTTAGTTTTTATTTTGCTTACTTTATCATCTTCTGAAGAAGATGACTAGTACTGGCAAGTACTGAATAAAAATTGCTGAGTCATGTCTGACTCTTCATGTCCTCATTTGAGGTTTTCTTGGCAAAGATACTGGAGTGGTTTGCTATTTCCTTCTCCAGCTTATTTTACAGATGAGAAAACTGAGGCAAACAGGGTGACTTGACTTGCCCAGGATCACACAGCTAAGCAAGTGTTTGAGGCCAGATTTGAACTCAGGAAGATGAGTCTCCCTGACTCCAGGGCCAGCACTCTATCCCCTGCACCACCTAACTTCCCAGAACAAAAGTTACTAACAGCTTAGATACCTATGACAAGGCCCTGGATGAATTCAAGACACCTGGCCCAAATTAAGTATGACCTTAAGTAGTGAAAGCAACCAATTAATCATCAGCAAGCATTTGTGAAGTGCCTAGTGTATTCTAGGTTTTGTGCTAAATTTTGAGACTATAAATACAAAGAATGAAATAATTCTTATTCACAAGGAGCTCACATTCTAGAGGGGAGACAAGCTCATTAAGCAGATATAGAACAAATATAAAGAAAAGAAATGTAATATATATATAAATATACATACAGCTCAAGCAGCACTTTCTCTCCACCTGAAAGCTTTCCTGATCCCTGTGACTGCTAGTACCTTCCCCCTAAACTACCTTATATTTGCCTACTTTGTATGGATGGATGTATACATAAAGTTATGTACATATACACAAATTTATGGATGTATACATGAATTTGTGAATGTATACACAAATTTATGGATGTATACATAAATACAAAGTATACAAGATACAAGGTAGTTTGGGGGGAAGGTACTAGCAGTCACAGAGATCAGCGAATGTTTCAGGTAGCTAGAAGGTGATCCTTGAGCTATATTTCAAAGGAAGAAAGGCATTCTATGAGGTAGAGGGAGGGAGTGAGTGCCATGTGGGCATCAGGGATAGCTAGGAAAAACCACATAAATGGGAGATGGAGTGTCATGAGTAAGGAACAGACTGAAAGTCAATTTGGCTGCATTGAAGAGTGGGGATGGGAAAATCATTTCCAACAAGACTGATCATATAGGTTGGGGCCAGGTTGTGAAGGTCTTATAAGCTAAACAGAGAGGTTTATGTTTTGTACAAAAAGTAATAGGGATCCACTGGTTTTGATTGAATAGGGGAGTGACATGGTCAGATCTATACTTAAAGAAAATTCACTTTGGCCACAGTGCATAGGACGGGAAGAAAATTGAGGCAGGACACCAGAATGGGAGGCTATTGTGATAATTTAGGGCAGAGGCAATGAGGGCATGAACTAAAGTGGTGGTTGTGTGAGTGAAGAAAAGGAAATGAGTGGGAAAGATGTTGTGGAGGTAGAATTGGTAAGATTTGGCAATCATTTAGATAAATGGGGTGAAAGAGAGTGAGGAAAGGAGAAAATGCCTAGGCTGCAAAGCTAGGAAATTGGAAGGATAGATTTGACAGAAATTTCTTCGACAGAAATAGGGAAGCTTGGAAGAGAAGAGGGTTGAGGTGAAGTGGGAAATAATAAGTTCAGTTTGGGATCTAGTAAGTTTTTGATGACTCTCAGATATCCAGTTTGAAAAGCCCAATAAGCAATTGGTGATGCAAGACTAAAGCTCAGAAGAAAGACTGACTAGGGCTGGATATACAGACATTTCAGTCATCTGCATGGATATGATAGTTAAACTCATAAACTGATGAGGTTACCAAGAGAAAGAGTGGAGAGAGAAGAGGGAGTAGGACAGGACCATGGAGAACACCCAGTTGGGGGCACAATATAGATGATGATCCAGCAAAGAGGATTGAGGGGTGGTTACACAAGTAGGAGGAGAACCTGGAAAGACTAAAATCATAAAAACCCAATGAGGAAAGAATGACCAGAAGGAGAGGATATTCAGCAGTACTAGATACTATCAATAGGTCAAGAAGGATGAAGATTAGGAAAATATGTGCTCATTGAGATGGCTGAATCACTGTCAATGATGTTTGAAAGATCACAGAGAATGGGAGCTTGTAGTGTCAGGGGTAAGGGTGGGTTTGGATGGAAGAAGGGACCAAAAATTAGAATTGAAACTATAGGTTAGTGAGCTAGACCTAGATTCCTGGGAAAATTCTAGACCTAATCACTAAATAGGTGGTGAGGGAACATCAAGAAAAGAAAGAGATGATTATAAGGAACCAATGTAGCTACAGCAAGATAAAGTTATCCCAGATTAACCTTATCTCCTTTTTTCCAGTTGCTAAACTGTTAAATCAGGAGACTTCTATAGGTATAGTTTATCTATATTTTAGCAAAGAATTTTATAAAGTATTTCATGCTATTCTTCTAAAAAAATGGAGATATATAAACTAGATAACAGTACATTGATGGATTCAGCATTATCTAAATAGCTAGATCCCAACAGTAGTCCTTAATAATTCCATATCAACTTGGCAGGTCTCCAGTGAAGTGCCTCAGGGATCTATGCTGTTTAACGTTTTTTATCAGTGACTTAGATAAAGACATAAATAGAATGTTTGTCAAATTTGCAGATAACAAAATGCTAGAAGGGAGAATTGACATACTGCATCATTGTCAGGATCTAAAAATACCTAGGTAGCTTTAAGCCATGAGCTGAATCTAATGAGATGAAATTCATTCAGGATAAATGTAAAAGTTAACCAAGGGTTCAAAAAGTCAAATTCATAAGTCCAAAATGAGAGAGCCATTCTTCTGACCAGTATATTGTGAGCTCCTCAAGGACAGAGACCATGTTTTTTTCTCCTTTCCTTATACTTCCAGAAATTAGGACAGTGTCTGGCATACAGTAAGTGCCTAATAAATGGTTGTTGCCTTGCTGACTGACAAAGATTTGGGAGTTTTAGTAGACTGCAAGCTCAGTATGAGTCAGCATGCTAATGTGGTAATCAAAAAAAGTTAATGGAATCTTGGACTGCCTTAAGAGAGGCACAGTGCCCAGGAATAAGAATGTGATAGTCCCACTATACTCTGCCATCTTCAGACCACATCCACAGTATTGCAATTGATTCAAGACATGACAGTTTAGTAAGGGCAGGAGTTGGCTCAAAGGACACCAGGGGGAGATGGGAAGCTACCCATAACTACCCTCCCTGGACAGCTCCTTCCTTGAGCACAGTGCCAAGACACACACACACACACACACACACACACACACACACACACACACACACTGCATTCCTTCTGTCCTCCTTCCTGGCCTGAAATCCCCACCTGCAGACTGACTCCTCTAGTTTAGTCAACAAAAACAGAGGCATTGTCTCCAGGAAGCTGAGGACATAGGATCATAGACCTAGAACTTAAAGGAACCTCAGAGATCACCTTGGCCAACTTCCAGAGAGGTGAAATAGCCTGTCCAAGATCACATAGCTAGTCAGTAGCAGAGCTGGGATTCGAACCCAGGGCCTCTGATTCCAAACCCACCACTCCTCCAAATGTCTTACGACACCTGTCTGGGGAGGAATAGTCTTAGCTATATACGTCCTCCAGCCCTCTCTCATTTGCACAGATTAGTTGATCTGGTCCCACGGCTGTCACCTTAGATTATACAGAGAAGCTAACCTTGTGAGAAAGGACTACAGAGATAAGGAAATTTCTGGGTGCTGTGAGGGGGCTAGATGTGGGGAGGATGTCGTAAGGAGGTTGTCTGATGAGAGAGGACATGTTCAGAGCTAAAGAGGAGAGGAAAGAATTGAACAGGAGTAGGGCCACACAACAAATCATCTGTCCTTGACAGCTTTCCCTGAAGGCAGCCCTGTTAGAGATCTGATCCAAACCATCTCCCATTCCCAAAAACCTTCTGAAATAGAGATATCCCACTATGAACTGGGAGTCAGGGAGTGACTCATAAGGACTTTGAATGGATCTTGGAGAGCAAGGATGCCCTTAGATTCTCTTCTCACATGGGAAGGTAGCAAGTCACAGGGGAAAGACCGCTGTCTCTAAAATCAGAGTATCTGGGTTCAAACCCACATCTGGTATTTCCTATCTATATGACCTTGGCAGGTTCTCCCCAGATCTCAATTTTTTCATCTGTAAAATAGGGGGATGGGACTCAATGACTTCTGAGGTCCCTTTCATCTCTAGATCTATGTGCTTACGGTTCACTACCTGTATGACCTTGGACAAGTCACTTTACCTAGTTGGGACTGTTTCCTCCTTTGTAAAGGAAGGAAATTGGATTAGATGGTTTCTGAGATTCCTTCAAGATCTGTAAGCCCATGATTCTCCTGGCCACCCTCACCTCTGTGTTCCCTTCCAAACCCCCACCCCCACCAACTTCAGTTGCAAAGGAGAGCTCAGCTGTAATTAAGTCTAATCAGAGAAGTGAATATTTATTCTGATTAGGCCAGCAAGCCTTCCCTCTCCCCCTCCCCCTGTCTGCTCTCAGCCCTCATTGCCTCATCCTTTCCTGGGGCCAAGAAAAGAAGGAGAAGGAGGCTTGGCAGAGAAGATGTCATGAACACTGACCCCTCCCCCATACCAATCCCAGGCATCCCAGGCAAGTGTTTTGCATGTGATCAAAATGACTCCCCCCCTCCCCGTGATCTTTGCTAAACAGCTATGACTTAACATTGAAAGGTGAATCACTCAGGGGAAAACAGAAGCTGTCTAGTTCAGGAGGAGAAATCACAGTGCTGGGCAAATGATCCCATAGACCAAGGGCACCCCGACTCCAAGGACTCTGTGACCAGACAAAAAGGGAAACCTCTCCCTGCCCCTGTTGGAAAGGCTCAGAGCTCTCCTCCCAAGGTCATGACTTCAGGACAGGGTTTTAAAAAAAAAGTCAGTCTGGGAATAATAATAATGATTAATACTTCCAGGCTCCCTGTTTTCACCTACTTGTTTGTTTTCTCCATGGAGGCCAATTGTAGCCTCTCTCTTACCTATGGCCAACGTAGGATCTTGCCTAAGCACATTCCTAGGCTCATAGGATTATGGCTCAAGTGCTCAAAGGGTTCCTAGAGGCCATTTAATCCAAGCCTCTCATTTTACAAAGGAGTAACAAGCCCAGAGAGGGGAAGGGTCTTGCCCAGGGATGCAATGTGACAGCCAGGATTTGAAACCAAGCCCTCTGATTCCAAATATTCTTTCCACTACCCACACACTGCTTCTCAGATGGTAAGTGTCTGAACAAGGAAAGCTCAGGTCCTCAGTGTTCCAGTCCAATGCCAATCCTACTAAACTAGGTGCCTCCTCCTGGAAAGAAGATTTCGGCACAACACATACATGCCGGGCCATTTTTTTCTTTTTTTTAATTAATTTATTTTGAATTATCAACAATCACTTCCATAAGCTTTTGAGTTTTAAATTTTTCTCCCCCTCCCTCCCCACCTCCTTCCCCAGATATAGGCTACACATATACATTCCTATTAAACATATTTTCACATTAGTGATGTTGTAAGTAAGAATTAGAACCAATAGGAGGAACCGCCAGAAAGAGGAAACAAAACACAACAGAAGAAGAAAACAGCAAATAGTATGCTTCCATCTGCATTCAAACTCCATAGCTTTTTCTTCTTTGTGGATAGCATTTTCCATCGTGAGGCCTTTGGAGATGTCTTAGGTCCTTGTATTGCTGAGAAGGGTTAAGTCTATCAATATTAGTCATCGCACAACGTGGCTGTTACAGTGTACAACATTCTCCTGGTTCTGCTCACTTCACTCAGCATCAGACCATACAAGTGTTTCCAGGTTTTTCTGAAGTCAGCCTGCTCATCATTTCTTATAGTACAATAGTATTCCATTACATTCATTTACCACAACTTGTTCAGCCATTCCCCAACGGATGGGCATCCTCTCAATTTCTAATTCTTTGCCACCACAAAAAGAGCTACTATAAATATTTTTGTACATGTGGGTCCTTTCCCCATTTGTATGATCTCTCTGGGACATAGGCCTAGAAGTGCTATTACTGGTCAAAGGGTATGCACATTTTTATAGCCTTTCGGGCATAGTTCCAAATTGCTCTCCAAAATGGTTGGATCAGTTCACAACTCCACCAACAATGCATTAGTGTTCCAATTTTCCCACATCTTCTCCAAACCAGTCATTTTTTTTTAATGATGGAAAAATCACTATGCATTTGTATGTAGAACCCGCAGGGTACTCATTGGTAACATACTTCAATTGAACAAGCATTTATTAAGCACCTACTATGTGCCAGGCACTGGGAATAAAAGGCAAAAATGAAACCATCTTTATCCTCAAAGAACTTACAATCTACCTTCTCTGATAGTGCAGTTAACTGTCTTTGGTTTTGGTTTTGTTTTTTTTGTCCACTGGTTGAATATAAAGAGTGGAAATGTCAATGTTAACTTGGAGAAAGGTCTCTAGTGGAGTGCAGCAGGGATCTCTTCTTGATCCTTTGCTTTTCAATGTTATTATTACTCTCATGACTTAGGTGAAGATAAACTTATCAGATTTGCAGATGACACGAACTGGAAGGGAAAATAAACATGTTAGGTAACAAATTAAGGACCAAAAGGATCTCAACAGTCTAGTCTTTGGGTCAAATCTAAGGATGAAGTTTGATAAAATAAATGTCAAGTCCTACACTTGGGTTCAAAAAATCAATTTCAGAGGTACAAGATGGAATAGGTAAGGCTAAACAATGGCTAGGTTTTTTTTTTTAGTCTAAAAGTCTAGAAGTTTTAGTAAACTAAAAGCTCAATATAAGTCTGTGATGGAAGCATGGCCTCCAAAACACTTAGCATGAACTTGGATTGCATTAGGTGTCAGTGTCTCCAGAAACCAGGAGATGAGAGCTCCACTGTCCTCTGTTCTAGCCAGATCATACCAGGAGCATTGTGTTCAGTTAGGTGCCACATTTTAGTAAGGAGGCTGACAAGATGGAGGGTGTCAAGAAGAAAGTGGCCCAGATGGCAGAAACTGGGCACCATGCTATATGAGGGGTGAGTTGAAGGAACTGACTGAAGTTTAGCCTGAGGAAAAGAAGACTTAATGGGATGTGAGTATTTTAAGTAATGTAAGTAATTAAGTATTTAAGTAATTTTGAGTATTTTAAGGTTTGTCAAGGATAAGAGGGATTTGATTTGACTTAAAGGAGTATTCATTGAAATATAGCTCAGATAGATTTCAAATGCCATTTAGTTTGATCCAGATCTGGCCCCTCATTTACAGAAGAGAAAACAGAGGCCCTTGCCCAAGGTCACACAACTGTTGGAGGTGAGATTTTGTTCTCTTTGGCTTCTGAGGATACCACTAGGAGCAGAGAGAAGTTTCAAAGAAGAGGATTTAGGTTCAAAGTAAGGAAACATCTTCTTAACAATTAAAGCAAGGCAAAAGCGGAAGGGGCTGCCTTTGGAGGTAATGGACATATACCTCCATACATATACCAAGGCAATTCCCAGTGTTTTGTCTAAAAATAAGTCCTATAAGGTGGGCAATACCATTATTAGGACACCCATTTTCCAGATGAGGAAGCTGAGACTCAGAGAAGAGAATGTACTCTCCCAGAGTTACACACAGCTAGTAAATGTCAGAGCAAAGGCTCTTGTCTCCATAAAGCAGAGAAAGCTTGATTAAGACTGGGTCCATTTGAAGTTTCACCCTTCCATGGGATCTGCTGAATGAAGGAGCTGAGGGGCTGAAGGCAGATAAGACCCTCCACAGGGAAAGAAAGCTTTGGGACAGGTGTCACCCAGGCTTGACCCCAAGATTCAACGGCTCGGTAATGACCTTTCACCCACTTCTGTTTTCTCACTTGTGCCCCTAGAGTTTCACACTGCTGACTTCCCTGTGGTCCCTCCAGCTCCACAATCCCGTTGGTTGCCATAGTAACCAGCCCTCCAATCATCAACCATCCAGTTCTTGGCAGAAACCCGGGAGCTTCTCTGTGGGAGAAGAACAGGGCTCCGTAGGGGTGGTCCAGTGCCTAGTGTCTCCCCCCCACCCCCGCCCAAACCTCTCTCAGCTAGATCTACTTTATTGATCAGTACTCCCTAGGAATCCCCCAGCAGGGTCTCCATTAGCCAAAGTTAAATATTTTAATAACAATCCCAGCTGACATTAAAAGTTTACAAAAGTATTTTACTTCACAACAACCCTGGGACATAGGTATTGTTTATGATATTTACCCATTCCAAAGACCAGGAAATTGAGGCTCAGAGAGGTTGACTTAATCTTGGTCATATAGCTAGTTGGAGGTGGGATTAAACTCAGGTTTTTTGTGACATCAGGGCCCATGGCCTTTCTCCTATAGCAAACTGACTCCTATCTGCCTTTTCTGGGGAGATGCTGGGGATTGAGCATGTATATTATTGAGTAGCCATGTTGGTTAGACTCTGGGCCTCCCACCTCCACCATCTTAACCCCTAGGCATATCACGAACCCCAGACCAAAGTATCCTATGTTACTCTGTGAATTACCTTTACAGAGATAAGGCTAGTGTTACAGTCATTTATGAAGTCATGTTTATGGTTCAATGTCCAGTTCATTATTTTTGTTGTTTTTAAATCACAAATAATTTCTTAGTGTTGAGAGCTAGATCTCTAGCTGCCGGTCTACAGCTGAGTAAGATGGGATCAGAGCTGGCCAGTTGCTACCACAACAGGTCTCAGGTTTACAACAGATTCCTTGGATCAGGCAAATGCTGTGCATCACTGATGCTTCGTAATTCCCATTTCTGTGACATTTCCCTGGCACAGCATGTGGAATGCGGAAATGTTCTTCCCCCATAACTACATCCCCACTCCACCATCAGGGTTCCTTGACCTCTGACACGGAGAGGATGGGGAAACTCTCAGAAAGTGTCAAGGACCCAACCATAGCTGACCCTGTAATAGCAAGCTATCATTCCCCAATCCTTCGGTACCTTCTCTGCTTAAAACCTCAAGTAGCTTACATCCCAGCCCAATACATAAGGATGTCCCTGAGGTCACAGACACAAAGGGGGAGCCACCCTGATAAGATAAACTCCCCAGGACTGTACTGCCCTGACACCACAAGGCTCTCATGTTTTCCCTCCTCCCACACAGGACAATGGGACAACATAGCATTAGTCCCGAGGTCTGATCTAGCCTTGCTTTTCTCTGCTGCCTGTAAAAAGCCTCAAGAGGAGAGAGGAGGACACTCTCCTTAGAGCTCATGGTGGCAGCTGTTGCCTTTGTTCCTTGAAGATCAAATGTTCCAACTCCCTGATTTGGGTAGCCCCAAATGCCTTTGGACCTCTTTGTCCTCAAGCTCAGTACACAAGTAGCACTTTTATTGGTTACTTTTGTGAACTACTAGGTTTCACCATGTCTTCTGTTTATCTATTCTGATCTCAGCTTTTGCTCTGTAGTTCCTTCCAGCCATCAAGTCTGTTCACTTTGTCCTGGGCCAATTAGCAACACATCAGCCCCCACTTCTTCCATATCCCCTCATAGGAAGGGAGGACCTCAGCTTTAGCTGACTTACCTGGTTAAATTAGCCATTAATTCTGGGCGCAGGATCTCAATTAGAATCATAGAACCTGCAATCTCCAAGTTGAAAGGGGGTGTCTCAGATGTCATATCAATATCAACATATATGTATATATACACATATATGTATAGTATATAAACACACATGTGTGTGCATGTGTATACACATGTGTGTGTGTCTTCTTCCCCATTAAAATTTAAGTCCCTTAACAGTTTTTACTTTGTATTTACAACCTTAGCCCAGTGTCTGGCACACTGTAAATACTTAATGTTTTTTGATTGACTAATTGAGCTGAAACTTGAAGAGAATTCTAAAAGGCAGAGTTGATGATTGCTTCTTGTGGTTGTTCAGATGTTCGACTCTTGGTTACCCCATGGGTCATAGGATGTCAATGTTATCCGTGGGGTTTTCTTGGCAAAGACACTGGAGCAGTTTGCTTTTTCCTTCTCCAGTAGATTAAGGTAAACAGAGGTTAAGTGACTTGCCCAGGGTCATGCAGTTACTAAATGTCTGAGGCTAGATTTCAACTCAGGTCTCCCTTATTCACTGAGCTCAGTGAATTATTTAGTGGCCTCAGGCTAGCCCCTAGGATCAAATGTAAGCTCTTCTAATACTAAAATCTATTCACAGCCTGGCCCTTTCCAGCCTTTCCAGTCTTCTTACAAATCACATCCTTCCCCAGATGCTAGGATTCAAACACACTGGCTTACTCACATTCCACATATCTGATACCCCATCTCCCATCACTGTGCCATCCCTCATGCATCCTTCTTCCTCACTTGTGTCTCTTGGAATCCCTGGTTTTCTCAAAGACTCAGACCAAAGGACATCTTGGACATTAAGCCTTTCCCAAGGACTCCTCTTTTCTCCCCCACCTATTGGTGCCTTCCCTCCCCATACTAGCTTTCATTCATTCTGTACATACTTTGAATATACTTTTACATATGTTCATTTTGGCTCCCTGTTAAAATGTAAGCTCTTTGAGGACAAGGACTGTTTCTTCTGTTTGTATCCTAGCACTTAGCACATAATGGCACTTAATAAATGCTTGCTGATTGATTGATGATTGACTGATGGAGTGCATTCCAGGCTTGGGTGGCCTTGTACAGATGCACTAGGCAAGAGATGCTGTGTTGAGTCTGAGGAATATTTAGTAGTCCAGTTTGGCTGAAAGACAGAATAATCTAGAATAACTTCCTCTTTCTGGGTCTTAGATTCCCCATTTCTAAAATGAGGAGGTTAAACAAATGGTCCCTAAGGTCCCTTCTGACTCTAACATTCCATGATAACAGAGAGAGAGAGAGAGAGAGAGAGAGAGAGAGAGAGAGAGAGAGAGAGAGAGAGAGAGAGAGAGAAAGATGAGGGAAGGAAAGGGAAAAGGAGAGGGAGAGGGAGATGGGGAGAGAGAAAGAAAGAGAGAGAGAGAGACAGGATAGGTGGGGAGAGGCAGAGGCAGAGAGAAACAGAGACAGGGGTGGGGGGGAGAGAGACAGAGACAGAGACAGAGTTCTGAATGTGGAATTAAGAGCATTCACTGAAGCTGAGGCCTCTGGGATTTCTGTCTCCTTACTTCAAGAATAGAGCCAATAGGCTCAAACTCCCCTTTACTCAATATTCAGCCTTCTGCCCATAATCAGCTGCTTAGAAAACGATGAGAAGACCAGCACTCGACACAGCAGCCCCTCCCCAGAAGAGCAGGCACTAATTTTCTAGAACTCCACTCAGCTGGCCAGCATGTTCCTGAGATATTCATGGCCAAGATCTTGCCAAGAGCAGAATGGAAATATGTCTCATTTCCACCCATGGGGGACAAAGAGCCATATGGGAGAACCTCTGACTTTCAGTATGTGTGGATGATCAGCTACGGGCAACTGTTACCCCCCAGGGAGGGTCTGGGAAAACAGGAACCAAGCAACTTCCAGGCACGATAGTGAGAAAAGGCTGGGAGTGGAGAGGAGGGGGCGGGGGCCCTTGGAAATCAAGTCAAAAGAGACTTTTCTTTAAGAGGTGCCAAGTCTTTCCATCCTTCAGACCCCAGCTCATCACCTGTTCCATGAAGTCTTCCCAAACAGCTGTGGCTTCTGATCATTAACAACAGCTATTCTTTCTAAAGCACGTTAAGTTTTGCAAAGCTTTGTGTGTCCCATTATTTGATCCTTACAACAACCCTGGAAGTGTAAGCTCCTTGAGGGCAGGGACTGTTTTTGCTTTTCTTTGTATCCCCAGAGTCTTGCTTAATAAACACTTGTTGACTTGACTGTGAGGTAGGTATTGTTATTACCTCCATTTTACAAATGAAGATACTGAGGCTAACAGGGTAAGTGACTTCCCCATGATCATGCAGCTACTAAGTATCTGAGGCAGGAGCTGAACTCAGATCTTCCTGACTCCAAGATGAGAGCTCTATCTACTCTATCTATTGCACCACCTAGCTGTAGCTCATGAAATATAGAATTTTTGACTTGTCTGTCTTTGTCTATCTCTGCATCTCTCTCTCTCCTCTCTCTCTCTCTCTTCTCTCTCTCTCTCTCTCTTCTCTCTCTCTCTCTCTCTCTCTCTCTCTCTCTCTCTCTCTCTCTCTGTCTCATCTCTCCCCCTCCTTCCATCTCTATTCTCTCTTTTTCTCTTTCTTTCTCTCTCTGGTGCTCTCTTTTTCTCTCCTGTACTCTTTCTCCCTCCCCGCATATTATCAGTGTACTTGACCTTCCCCTCTATTCTGCTCTAAGTCCCTGAAGAGGAGGGTATGTGTTGCACCTATCTTTGCCTCCCCTGTGCTAATCACAATATCACACCCACATCAGATGCTTATGGCCTGATAGGATCTAGAGCAGAAAGGATCTTAGAAGTCAATGGTGCAACCCCTTCATTTTACAGTTGAGGAGACTGAGGTGCAGAAAAATTCAATTACTTGCTCAATGTCACAGAGCTGGGGAGCAGCAAGGCTGGTTCCTCAGGTCTCCAGCCTTCCTGTTCTTGTCCTTTCCTCAATGCCTCATGCTCACCTGGCTGGGATATATTGAGATGAAGGCATTGGGAGGCTCAGCATGGCAGAGTGGAAACAATACTAGATTTGAGTTGAGAGGACCAGAACTGAACTCTTCTACTTAAAGACTTCAAGATTTTGGACAAGTCACTTACTCCCATTAAACCTCAAACTGTCACCTGTAAAATGAAGGAGTTCAATCAATGAAATCTAAGGTCTAAAGCTTCTGATCCAGAAAGGGAAGTCCCATGAGCAATTAGAACCATCTAGAACTCAAGAGAGAGGTCAGGGCTGGTTCTAAAGATTTGGAAGTCATTGGCATAGAGGAAATTTCTAAAGCAGCCTAATAAAGATGTAATGGAATTAAAAGAATAGTTCACATTTATGTTAGGAGCCTAAGATTTTTAGAGCTTGGAGGGAGCTTAGAGATTATGTAACCCAATGGCTTCCTTTTATAAGTAGAAAAGTCTGAGAGTAATAAATTTACTCAAGGTCACACAGCTAGTAAGTGTCATTGAGTTGAATTGAATTGAACGTAATTGAATTGCTCAAAGTCACCTGTATAAGCTTATAGCAATGTCAGGACTTGATTCCTTGATTCTAAGCTCAATGATCTCTCTGTCTCCCTACCCTCCCTTGCATTCCCTCAAGTCAAGAAAGCCAAACACTGGATTCTGTAACATCTCTTAGTCTTTAGGTAATTCTTATTTGTTCCTCCCGCTCTTCCCTTTTGATTATGAGCTCCCTGAAGGCAGAGGCTGCTTCGGTGTCTCTGCCGACACTCCTTTGGCATATCTCTCCACTTCTCAGTGGAGATGGGCGTACAGAAGTGACTGTCAACTTCCACCTGTATTTCTAGCTCCTTGTGCCACCCATCACTTCCTCTCTGACCTATGGGCAGATGAGAGGTAGATGATTCCTGTCCACTTCATTTGAGGAACTAAAGTAGAGTGGAAGGATGAAGGAGGTAGGCAGGGAGGCTGGCTTAGTCCTCAGGGCTGGGAGCTCCAACATCACTTGGCACTAGAGAGGTGTACTGTCTCTATCCATCTTGAAGCTGACACTTTTAATGTCCATTAGTGCAACAGCCCTGCAGGGAAGAATTAGATGAGATCTATTCTCCCCTGACTGCCTCTGACTAACTTTGGGTGCTTCTTTTCTTCATTTATGCTTAGTCTAATGGAAAACATACCAGATCAGGATACTAGAGATTTAGGTTTGAGCCCCACTGATTAGTGTTGGACTTAGGGCAACTCATCCCCTCTCTGTTCCCCAGTTTCCTTATCTGTCAAAATGGAGACACTGATGATTGCACTATCTGCTTTGAGGGAATGATGAATCATGGTTTTGTGAAAAGAGCTCTGGATTTGGAATCAGGACAACTGGATGGAGTTCCAGCTCCAGCACTTTCTAGCTGTGTGACCATGGGCAGGCACTTAACTTCTCAGCCTCAGTTTTTTCAAATGTGAAATGGGGTTAATAAAATATGTGTTACCTACCTCATGGGGTTTTTGTGAGAAGAATGTTCTGAAAACTTTAAAATGCTCAAGACATGGGAGTTACCATCATTTCACCATCTTTTGGATTGGAACCAACTGATCACCTTGCCTACCTCCAAGATGTAGTGTGAGAACATATGGTGAGAAAGTGTCTATGAGAGCATTTGGGAAAGTATAATGTGTCATGTGCATGAGAGGTGTTATCTCAACTTGATCCATGTTCAAACACCCTCAGTGATTCCCACTGTCTACTAAGCAAAATCTTCAGCCTTGCTTCCAAGTATCTCCCCATTCTGGCCTCTACTTATCTCTCTACTGCTACGTCCCACTATCCCCCTTCACAAATCCTATGCTCAGAAAATGCCCTATTCCTGAAACATGACTGGTGTTTTCCTACCTCCACCCTTGGCTCACAACGTGCCCCCCACCTGGAATATTCCCCCTTTCCTTCCTTTCCTCTATGTCTGTTAAAGTCCTCTTCATCCTTCAGGGCTTAGCTCAGATGCTGCCACCTCTGCGAAGCACATGTACCCCCAAACCATCTAAGCGGAATATGCCGGACTTCTCTAGTGCATTGAGATGTGTGTATATGTATGTTTATATGCAATTTATGCACGTATGTGTATGTGTGTATATATACACACACAGGGTGTCCCAAAAGTCTTAGTGCAGCTTTAAGCAGTATATGTGTGTATATATGTATATATGCATTTGTATAAGCATGCATATATGCATGTGT
>NW_020943070.1:4513304-4558606 GCF_900497805.2 Vombatus ursinus | reverse complement strand
TATATATGTATATATGCATTTGTATAAGCATGCATATATGCATGTGTTTGTGTGTGTGTATACACACACAGGGTGTTCCAAAAGTCTTAGTGCAGCTTTAAGAAGGATATAATATGTGTGCATGTATGTATGAATGCATGTGTGTACACATGCATGTATGTATATGTGTGTATATATACACACAGCACTTCCCAAAAGTCTTAGTGCAGCTTTAAGTAATACATAATACGTGTGTATATATGTATGTATATATGAATATCCATGCACAGGGTATATGTTTTAATAGTTTCAGTAGCTTAAAACTGCATTAATCCTTTTGAGACACTTTTAATAGTCCTGATCAGAGATATTTATGAATGTCTTGCTTCCTCAACTGGACTGGAAGCTCCTTGAGAGACTGGAACTATGTCCTGAGCATCTGCATCCCCTGTAGAGCTACCCCTTATTTAAAAAAATTTTAAGAGGTTCACTAAAACAATCACCCTAATCTGACTCTATATGCAATGTTTCACACCCATAGTCCCCACTTCTAAAGAGAAGGGAGGGAGATGCCTTTTCTCAGCTTTTGGTATAGTCAAAATTAATATTACTACAACTCTTAAAAGTTATTTTACATTCTTGTGGTTAGTAGGCCTTCATGGAATGAAGTTTATGTTACTGTCCTGTTCCAAGGACAATAATATTTTCTCCAAGGAAATTATCTTGGAGATTTCTGCAAGATGAGAGTTCTTCTTGAGGCCAAGCTTAGTTATTGCGATTAGATTCTATTCAGTTTTTGAGTATTTTTTCTTGTTGTTTTTTTCCATTGACATGGTCGTGGTCATTGTGTATATTGTTTGCCTGTTTGTGCATCAGTCCACAGAGGTTTTTCTATGCTTCTTTGATTTTCTTGTATTGATCTTTCCTTAATAATATAATGATATTGCATTACACTCGTGGACCACAGTGTGTTTAGCAACTTTCACTATCTTTTTATAAGGCAAAAGAAACCTTTCTCTCCTGATCCTGTCCTTGGAGAAAGGTTCCCACTCTTTCAGGAGTCTATGTGTATTGGAGACAGGGTGGGGGGTGGGGGAGGCGGGGAATGATCATCCTCATGAGCTCCTGGGAATAACTCTCTCTAGGCACCAGGTCCCAGCTCGGGTCACTGTGAGCACCAAAGAACCAGAGCTGCAACTTCTTTCTTCCTATCTTGCCCACAACTCCAAGCCCAGGACTTAGCACCCACATTGACTGAGGGGATGAATGAAATGTTAAATGGTCCCGTGTCTGGTGACACCCGATTTAGAGTCAGAGGATCTGGGCTCAAATTCAAGCTCTGGCACTTTGTAACCTTGAGCAAATCACGACCTCTCTCTGGGTCTCAGTTTTCTAAGCTGCAAAATGAGGATTATCGGACAAGGCGATGGCTAGGATTTCTTCCACCTCTAACTCCTATTATTCTATGATTCCTTATCATGCAAGGGTACCTTTGCACCTGAGGGAGAATTCTCTTCTCTCTTTCCAACAGAGTATGGATGGTCACAGGTGACTCCTTCCACGCTTTTTGAAGAACCTGCCCTTGAAAAATACCCCGAAGAAGTAAGAGTCAGATGGAAAGAATATATATGTATGTATATATTCACATGTATATTTTATATATTCATGTGCATATATCTATGCTCACATATACATATATCATTTATATATGAGGATATATAGTTTATGCACACATATGTCTCCATACAAAGTACATACATATACAAATACAGAAAGAGTATGTATTATATATATGTATATATATATATATATACACATAGCATGTGTACAGCACATATACACAATAAATATGGATGTGTAAGCTTATATATAATTTCTTTAAAACTATTAAGTTATTAAAGCTTAAAACTGCACCCAAACTTTTGGGATACTATCTATATATGTGTATATACACATGCACATGCACATATTTGTATATACACACATATATTGTGTCTCAAAAGTCTATGCATATGCACAAATGTATATATGTCTGCATATACATATATGAATATATACCAAGATATTCATAATAATACTTGCTGTGGTGCCAAAACATTGGAAATGTCCATGATAAATGCCCATAAGCTGGGGAAATGGAGGACAAATTCTGGTATGGGAATGGAATGGAATGTTATAATTCAATAAGAAATCATGAATATGAAGGAATATGAAGAAAGAAGGAAGGAAGGAAGGAAGGGAGGGAGGGAGGGAGGGAGGGAGGGAGGAAGGAAGGACCCCTCTCACTAAGGATGGGTCTGGGGGGGCAGAGGCAAGATGGCGGAGGGAAAGCAGTGACTGTCTTGAGCTCTCTCCCGAAGCCCTCCAAATACCTATTAAAAAATGGCTCTAAACAAATTCTAAAGCAGCAGAACCCACAAAAAGACAGAGTGAAACAAATTTCCAGTCAAAGACAGCCTGGATGGTTGATCAGAAAGGTATATCATACCGGGCGGGGAGAGAAGCGCAGTGCGGCGTGGGTGCACAGGCCGCACGACCCTGGAGCAGGCCTCAGAGGACTGAATCGCAGGCAGCTGTGGCAGTTTCCAGACTTCTCAACCCATGAATGCCAAAGACAATTTAGAAGGGCGGTGGGAAAAGTCTGTGACTGCGGTGAGAGAGGAGCTAGGTCTCAGATGCAAGTCTTGAGTGCAGCCCAGGGCCGCAGCTGTTTCCTGAGCTTCGGGCCCACAGACTGAGGGGGAATCGAGTGGCTGATCAGAGGGGGATTGCAGGGATCTCTTTGCCAGTGCTTAGGCAGGAACCTCTTGCTTTGCCTGTGCTTGGATCTGGGTTACAGTTCTGAGGGGTGGTTCTGGAGCGAGGAGGAATGCTGGTGCAGTGGAGCTTGTTGTGGTGGTGGAGAGAAAACACCTCGCCCCTTATCATAGCACCTTGGAAGAACTGAAAATTTACAGGTCCCTAGAAGTACCTCTGAAAACAGCTGTACAAACCCCCGAAGCTTGGGACAGTACATTCTTCACATTGGAAGCAGACTTTTACCTTAACAAAGATTTTAAAACTCAAGTAACTGGCCAGGATCATGAGTAAGCAGTGCAAAAAGAGTCAGACTATATTATCTTACTTTGGTGACAAAGAAGATCAAAACATACAACCAGAAGAAGACAACAAAGCCAAACTCACTAAGGATGGGTCTGGCTGCCTGCCGAGGTAGAACTCTGGCAATGAGAATAGCTGGTCTTAGATACTGTTAATAATTAAAAAGCAAACAAACAAACATGGATAATCCTGAACTGTAGATGTTAGAGCCCATCATTTTCCCTGGGTGGGTGAGGTTCATGGCCCATCTGCTTATGTTTCCCCTGTAGATCTGCCTTCCAGAGGATGTTTTCTTCCGCTGATATGAAAACAATCTGTATTCCCTGAGCACACCCAGTAGTGGTGGCAGCAGGCTCGAGGCAGGAGGGGCTGAGGGGGGTGCCAGGTGGAGGAGAGAGGAGGAAGGAGTTACTGAAGGGAATCGACCAAGTGGCTAATTGGCACCTGGCATAGGGTGGGAAGAAAAGGAAGAGAAGGAGGAGGAGGAGGAGAGGAGAGGAGAGAGGAAGGGAGAGGAAGTAAAAGGGAAGGGGGGCAAGAGGAGCTGAGAAGAGAAAGAAATAATAAAGAAGGAAAATAAATTGTAGGTGGAGGAGAGGAAAATGAGTATCAGGAGAAAGACAAAGGGGAATGAGAGAGAGAAGAGAGAATAAAGAGAGAACTAGAGGAGAGCAAAATGAGAAGGGTGGGGAAGAGGGAAAGGACAGAATAAGGAAAGAGAAAAGGCAAAAAAGAAGAGGGAGAGAATGGTGAGGAGGAGGGAAGAATGCAGGAGAGAAGAGGTAAAGAGGGAGGTGGAGGGAGATGAGGAGGAGGAAAGAATGAGGAGGGGTAAGGGAGGAGCAAAAGAAAAGGAGGAGGGGAGGAAGCGTGAAGGAGGAAGAGGAGAAGGAGGAGAAAGAAGAGAAGGGGCAAGGAGAAGAGACTAAAAAGAGGAAGGAGAGTCTGATCCAGGAGGAGGAGGAGGAAATATCAGGAAAGGGGGAGAATGGAGAGGGGAAAGGTGAGGAAGGAGCAGAGGACAAAGACAACTGCCCTCTGGGCTTGGGCTTGTCTCAAGGCTCTGTTTGGGGTTGTAAAGAACCAACCACAACCAACTCTCAGGTCCAGGCCTCTGGGTAATATCTGACATTTGTTGTTGTTTCCATCTGAGCAGCTGTCAGTCCCTGGGTTGCTGGAAGGCACCAAATAGGTATTTGTTGAGTTCCTGCCCTTCTGAAAGAAACTTAGCAGGCTGTCTGAGAGCTGTCCAAGGTTTGAGAGGGGTGGTGGAGAGCCGCGAGGTTGAAAGTGTCTGTGTAGTCAGACAGCCACCCATAATACTTAGGTTTCCCACTCCATCCCAGACCCCCTTACTTTTCCCTGTCCCCCGGGTCCCCAGAGCTCATCAGCCTCTGAATCACCTTTTGGACCCCAGCCCTGCCTATTGGAGCTTGCTGGGATCATACAGGGAGCCATAAGAAAGGGTTAGTTGTCTGGCTCTGATGCTCCCACAAAGCAGTCCTTCAACACCATCCTCCAGCCTCTGTGCCTTTTTCCAGCTCAGAACATCTGCCCCCTCTTTATGAAGGGACCTGGAATTCACCCCTATCTGACTAGGAGGCTCCTTGGCTTAGCATCTCCTTGGCCCAGGCTGGTTCAGGGGACACAGAATAAATCAATGTATTGATTGCTAGACTGATGGACTGTAGCAAGAGGCCTGTAGTTTCCAGGCCTTCCCTGGGGTCCTCAGTGGCTGGTAGTCTTCTCAAAATAAGGCAGGGTTAAGAAGGGCATAGAAGAAAGGTGGATGACAACTGGTCTGTGAGATTCCTGCCTCCCATCCTAGACAGAGTGCTATAGAAAACTACTTGCCTTCAAAGCTCTTTTACCCCCTTCCATCTGGGCTGTTGCCTTCCTCTCCCAATTTGGACTGAAATCCTCAGGACCCTGAATCAACAGTTTAGATGGGGCCATAATCTCCAGAAGGCCCCTGTAATATGTGTTTACGGGCTTCCCTCTGGTTTTCTCCTATTAGCACTTCATTGTGGCTCTGTTTATCTGGTTATCAGTTGTCACTCTGCAGGGTGTAGAGAGTCTGGTGCTGAGATCTTCCCTGGATTTGAAGAGGAAATTTAAGTTGTGAAAGCTTGAAACTGAACCTGGGAGGAGGAAGCCATTTCTCAGGCTCAAAGGAATGATGATGAAGGTTCTCCAGTGTTCTGCCACCCATCCAGTCACAAGAAGAAGGCACAGGAGTGGGACTAAGTTGTGACTTTATATCAACCTGATATAAACAACTGGGAGGTATACTGTCTTTTTGAGGCATGTATCTAGGAAGTGGTATAACTTTGGATGAGACCTTTAACTTCTCTGGGACTCAATTTCTGCAGCTGTTAAAAAAAAAAGTGGGGAGGGGGAGGTTAGATGACATCTGACCTTCCTTCACCGGGTCAGATGGCAGAATTGCAGGTGCAACATGGGAAGAGAACATTAGTGGAAGCATCCAGTGAGTCAACGGAGACAACATAGAAGAGAAACAACTAGGGCAGCTAGGTGGCACAGTGGATAGAGCACCAGCCCTGGATTCAGGAGGACCTGAGTTCAAATCCAGCCTCAGACACATAACACTAGCTGTGTGACCCTAGGCAAGTCACTTAACCCCACTGCCTAGCCCCCCCCAAAAAAGAAGAAGAGAAACAACAGAGCCTCAGAGGTCTATACATGTGCAAAAATGATGGGTAATAAACCAGGAGGTAAATTCTAGTTTATGTATATCATTTTCAGAGGTGAGACACATACTGTCAGGATGCCCCTTCTGCCATATTCTGACTGTATGGCCCTGGGCATAATTTCTCTCAATGCTGTAAGAAACTCTTGAAAAATGAGAGTTACAAAGGTGTCAACTTGCATTGGTAGAGGAAGTTTTTGGTTTATTATTTTTTTTTAATCTGGAAGTTCCCTATCTCAATGACATCACAAGTCCAGTCCTTATCTCTATCCCTATGCATCACTGAGATTAGGTGGAATTGGACACATACCTGGAATATAGCTATGGAAGGAATGAAAAATATGAAAGGGGAAGAAGGGTAGCATTGTATATTAAGATATACTAATGTCAGCATTTGGGTGAGGATAAATGGTAAGCTAAACAAGCCGTATTGCAGGGGAAACATAGTATAAAATACTTGGCCAGAAGGAGAAAATGGATGATGAGTTCAGGATATTGATCACAAACTTGGCACCGAGCTATGTCATAGTAGTATGGGGGAATTCAGTGATTCTGACATCTGCTGGTGCACCTTCTTTTTCTGCCAAAAGCTAAGTAGCTGATAAATTCCTGACTGACCTCAATGATCACTTAATTCTTCAAAGGGTAGAAGAAGTGACAAAGAAAATTTGTACTTGACCAAATTCTGAGCACAGATAAAGGAAGGAACTAGTTGATAAACGAAAAGTGATAGGATACAAAGGAAAGGGAATACTTCATCTTTGAGTTCAGGATGGATAAGGGAAAGAGGAAAGCAGATTTCAAAGAATTTGGAGAAAGAATGCATAGGATATAATAACCTATATTTTTATAGTAGAAGTCAGCACAAAATGAATGGGAAGACCACAAGAGAAAAGTTCTGATAGCACAAAAAATCATTCTAATGAAGTAGAAAATAAGGAGTTGTCTAAAAAAATTGATGGGTGCAGAAGAAACATGCTGACAAATTTAAATTTTTTAAAATAAGATTTATTGATGTTTCTGTTTTTTCCTGTATGTCAGAACCATTTCAACCAACTTGGATTTAAAAAATAGAGAGAAGGACTTTGACCCAAAGATCCCACTGCTATACATAGATCCCAGGAAGGTCAAGGACAAAATAAAAGGTTCCAAAATATTCATATCAACAGTTTTTGTAGCAGCAAAGAACTGGAAATAAAATAGATGCCCATCAATTAAAGGATAGCTAAACACATTGTGTACATGCATGAATGCAAAGGAATATTAATATAGCAAAAATGAGGGATATGAAGAATTCAGAAAAGCATGGGAATACCTATATGAATTGATTCACAGTGAAGCATGCAAAGCCAGGAAAAATAATTTTCACATTGACTACAAAAATGGAAAGAACACAATCCCAAAACTGAGCACTTGCAGTTACAATGATCAAGCTTGGCATCAAAGAAGAGATGAGAAAATGTACCTACCTTCCTACTGTTCAGAGATGGGAGACCATAGATGTGAACATTAGTTAAATATATGGTCAGATTTGATGGATGTGTTGATTAGTTTTGCTGAACTGCATTTTCCCATTTCTTTATTCTTTGTTACAAAAGATAGCTCTGGATAGAGGAAATGAAGATGATGGAGAAAAGACTGGGTCACTGAGGATCATAGAATCACAGATGTGGACCTGGAAGGAGTGTCAAAGATAACTTAATCCAACCTCCTCATTTTATGAATGAGGAAACCGAAGCTCAGGAAAACTAAGTGACTTGCCCAAGGTCACATGGGTAGTAAGCATCAAAGGTAGGAGTTGAAGCCAGATCTTCTGACTCCAAATCCAGTGCTATTTAAACTGTGCTACTGTGGGGTGAGGGAAGAATTACAAAAGCAATGCACAATCCTGTGAAAATTAGTGTCAGGAGAGGTAAAGCTCAGAATGAGTTGTGAGTGGTGATGTTGAATAAAAGAGATTTTCAATGTTGTAGAGTATAATACCTGGGGCCACCCCCTTATACTTGGGATCCCAGAAAATCTTCCCCAAATTCAAGAAACTCTGTGAGTCAGCATTCACTAAAAGTCATAGCTCATAAGCCCCTATTGGTATGTTTCCTTTTACAAACCAGCCAGAAGATAAATTATTTCAAAACAAAAGATATTTAATCAAATAGATAGTGAGTAAACTGAAAAGAAAAGAGCTTGTCACCTTTTTTTTTTTCTTTCGATGAATAATGAACATTGGCTACTGTTGGTTTCCTCCAGATAGGAAAGGGGCCCCTGATCCTCTCTCATCTGAAGACACCATGAAGCTGAGAGAACATGGCTGTGCTGTTGCTGAGAGAGGTAGTAAGAGTGGTGGCAATGACCTCCTTCTGCTAGCTACCCTTCTCCCCCTTTCCCTAGGGCTGACATTTGACCCATAATTATGATCCTAGGTTCTTTGCTCCTTTTCATTTTCTTTCTCCTGCTCTTAGGTGAAGGCATATAATACGAGGTTGCAACCTTGTGTTTTTTGAAAGGTCAGAAGAGCTAGACACGAGAGGTCTGAGAGCAGGAGTCCATGTCAGATTTTCTGGACAGTTGAACCCAGTGAGGAATAAAATGCTGAGCAACCCACTTGCTCAGCATAACATTGGATTTGATCAAAAGCAGCCAAGAGGAAAGGACAGTAACTTACACATCAGCTATGCAACATTCAAAATTGAACTTGGTGGGATGAATGCTTTGCAGCAAGTCCATTCAGATTAAATGCACTCTTCCTCTCCTCCAACTGTATTTATTTTAGGAGGAAATGTTCCCCTTGATTAGGAGAGGGTTGTTAGTACTTCTGCCCTTGCTAAATATTATTAGTAAATAGCCCTTTGTGAAAGATTTTTTAAAAATATGTATCTTGCCCTAACCTCCCCCCAGGCATCCATGGAGTACAGTGACCCATAGATTATCATATCATGTAGGAAAAAGCATACCAACACTAAATGGAAAGCATATATGAAAAGAACATACTTGACTAGGAAACATGAGGGGGGGGTGGAGCATATGTGATGAATATGGGTGCCCAAGGAACACATATGGCCAGGGTAATTCACATTTCAGTTGCTGTAAATCTACAATGGCTAGAAAGCCTCTCCCTGACAAGAGGAGTTGAGCATATGAACTTTTTAGTATATCCACATAACACTTAGCCAGACAACCAATAAAAGCTATCCAGAGTACCCCAAGCTAAGTTATTGACTATGTACAGTGTTGATTAGAAGTCCACAATCCCAAACAACTATCAGACCCAGAGTTAGGAAATACCTTTTTATACCCGATAAGGATCCTGGGACTACAATGTCCTCTTTAGGAAACTGACAAAACAAAACAAAAAGTAAATAAAAATAAAACCTTCAGAATTGTATGGAGAATGGGCTAAATTGACCTTACTCCCAAGACACTGCCCAATTGGCAACTACACTGTATTGAACAAGAATCAAAGTTAAGTAAAGAAGACAAGGTCATCTCTCTCTGCCATCCTCGAATACATTCCTGACTTCATTAGTATATCTGTCAGCAAATCCAACAAACAAAAAACCTGTTATCCTGTGTTCTGACTGCATGCAGAAATTCAATTCCTATCTCAGTCTGAGGGGCAAAAGGACAATCGGAGAAATAATGGGACCATCCCTCAGGGTGGATGGGAAAATGATATAGGATGACAAAAGAAAGGAAGAGTGACTCAACTCCTATTTTGTTTGTTTTCTCTATCAAGAGCCATGATCTCTATGACTTGGCAAAGATTGAACAAACATCATTAGCTGAGAGTTGAAAGCTGAAACTGAGGATATGGTAAAGAGTTGGTAAGAGAGTACCAACCCTTTCTCAGTGAGTTTGAGGTACTTGGTTCCAGATACGCTTCCTCCTAGAGTATTCAAAGAGCTGGCAGCTGCTGTCAGTGAGATTCTGTAAAATCGTGGGAGAATAGGAGAGGTGCTGAGGAACTGTAAATGGGCACACATCCCAATTTTAAAAAAATAAAAGGAAGGGGATGGATTCTTCAAACCCTGGGTCAGTGATGCTGACTTTGATTCCTGGCAAAAATTCTAGAAGCCATTATGAAAGGGGTGGTTTGTAAGCATTTAGAAAAGGAATAAAAGATTGCCAAAAGCCAGTGTAGCTTCATCAAGAACAGGTCATGCAAGACTAACTTCATTTCCCTTTTTTGACAGGGTTACTAGACTGCCAGAATAGAGGAATATCTTAGACATAGAGTGTACCTGGACTCCACCAAGGAGTTCATCCTATACTTGGGGACAAGATAAAGAAAAGTGGGCCAGAAAATGATACAGCTAGGTGAACTGAGAAGACTGAATCACTGGAACCAAGAAGCACAGCCATAACTGGAAACAAAATTCACCTAGGGCAAACAGCAGTGTGGATGGGATGGGAGGGAGGGTAGTAACCTAGCTTGCTACCTGGGGTAGGGGGAAAAAAGAAGTACACCCTGTGAAATCTAAAGATTGCTACCCTGATGAAAGTGTGGCCCCTGAAGGGAAGAAGTATGATGGTGCAGCCAGGAGAGAAGATGGACAGAGTGGCCAGAACTAGGAAGGGATTGGCAAGAGAAGGAATGCAGGGATTGACTTGGACCTGGAGCAAGAGTACTGATGGATGAGGTCAGTGATAGCCACCAGCATTAATGATGAGGCAGGCAAAGAAATCCCATGCCTGACCCTTAGTACCTTTGTGACCCTGGGCAAATCACTTAATCTTCCTGGTTCTCATTTTCCTCACACATAAAATGAGGAAGTTGGACTAGATAATCTTAACATCCCTCCTAGTTTTACATCTATGAGTCTCAACTATTCATTCATTTCTCCATCTTTACCACCCCCTAGAAAGATACTCTCTCCATTTTTAAATTACCCATAGGATGACAGAGCCTTGACTGCCCTACTCTAGGTAAAATTCTGCCAAAGAACACTCATTAATAGTTTATTAACAGCTAGAGGGGGTGGTTGTAGCTCTGTGCTATTCAACATTTTCATCAATGGTTCAGATGAAGGTAGAGTTGGGAAGATTACCAGTTTTCCATAAGATATGGAAAAAAGTAGCTAACTGGTTGGATGACAGATTCAGGAACTAAAAATATCTTGAGACATTGCAATAATGGATCAAGCCTAACAAAATGGACTGCAATGGGAATAAATGTAAAGTCCCATGCTAGGGTTCAAAAAAACAACTTCACAAGTACAATAATGTGGCATAGAAGGTTGACTCATCAAGAAAAGATCTGGGTGCTTTAGGGGCTACAAGCTTAAGGTGGCTCAAGAATATAACAATAAACCTGTTGGTTTCTTGGTGATGTTAATAAAAGCAAAGTTCCAGAATAAGAAGGTGATCATTTCCCTACCTTCTGTCCTTTTTAGACCACATCTAGAGCAAAGCATTAAGTTCTTTTGCACACATTTTAGAAAGACTGAAGCATATCCAAAGAAGAGCAACCAGGGTGGTGAGAAAATTAGAAATCTTATGGCACAAAGATTGTTGGAATGAATTGGAGATGCTTAGCCTAAAGAAGAGAATTGAAGGGAGAGAAGAGTATGATATTTGCCTTCAAGTATTTAAAGGGCTGTCATGTGAAAGAGACAACAGACTTAGCCCTAGAAGACAGGACCTAGAGAGCAATGGTCAGATGTTGCAGAGAGATCAATTTAGGGTCCATGGAAGGAGAAAATATAGAGTGAGTTGTCCAAAAAGAAAAATAAGCATTTAATAGGGAATGATTTTCCCATCATTGCAGGGCCTTCAATGAAAGCTTAATGAGGACTTGATGGCCATTTTATAAGGGATTCCAGTTCAGACTGGGGTTGCATTAGATACCTGCAGGTATCTCTGAGATTCTGTGATTCTTTATGATAAAGAAGATGAGTCCCAAACTGTCCCTTATGCAGGGACAGAGAGGCCATCACTTACCCCTTGCCTTGCCTCAACTTTTCAGCTGCAAAGGGATCTGCAGGTCAGGCCAGGGCCTCAGTTTCAAGAAATCTAAAGTGAGAGAATTGGATTAGAATAGATGATGTCTAAATCTCACACTACCACAATCCCTAGCTCTGAAATTCTCTGTTCTAAGATCCCTCCCAGCTCTGAAATTCTGTTCTAAGGCCCTTCCCAGCTCTGTCTTCCCCTGTTCTAAGCCCCCCCCCACTCTGACATTCCATTCTAAGGCCCCTCCTATTCTAACCTTTTATAATTCAAATATTCTGCAATTATGTCATTCTGTAATTCTAAGGGTCTAAGATTCTTTTATTGATTGCTGATGGTGGATCTGGCTCCACTTGATCAGAGGATGAGAAAAGGGCAGGTGTGAAAATGGCCTCAGTCCTCCTAGCAGCTCAAAATTCTCCTCTCTTTCTCTCCTCTCTTCTCCTGTCTTCTCTCATCCTCTCTCTGCCTCTCTCCCCTTTCTTTTTTTCCTCTCTTCCCTGTTTTCCCCTCTTCTTTTTCTCTCTCCTTCTCTCTTCTCTCACTGTTTCTTCTGTCTTTGTCCTCGTGTGTTTCTCTGTGTCTCTATCTCTTTGTGTCTCTGCCTGTCTCTCTGTCTTCATCTCTCTCCCTCTCTTCTCCCTCCGTTTCTCTCTGTATTTGTCTCTGTCCCATTCTGCGTCTCTGTCTCTCTCTCTGTCCTGTCTCTGTTTCTGTCTCTTTTCTCTGTCTCTGTCTGTCTCTGTCTGTCTCTCCCTCCCTCCCTTCTCCTCTTTTCTTTCCCTCTCCTCCCTCCTCGCGCCTCCTTTTCCCTCTTGGCTCCAACTCTCTCTCCTCCTCCGCCACCCACCTCCGCCTTGCACGTCCAGGCTGCCGGCATGATTGAAACGAGGCAGATAAGACTCAGGTCTCCCAATTAAGCCTGTGAGACTTGATTACAGCTGTTATCATATTTCTCTTTCTCCCTCTCCCCGCCACCACAAAACAAATTGGTTCCATAAATTCCCTCTCCAGCCTAGGGGAGGGGGAGGGGGGCGCTCGGGGTCCCTCCCCCTCTTTCCAGTCCTCCCGGAGCCTCGTAATCAGCCCGGCCAGCCAGTGTGGGGCAAACCTAATAGATTTTAAACAATCCCATTACTTTATAATTTCTATTATTAAGCGCAAATTGCTGCCATTCGCTGTCAATTAGGGGGCTTAAAAAAAAAACACGCAACCTACTAAAGATGTGCTAATAAATCCCCATCAAATTCTCTGCAAAACGCTGCCCCTGGTGGCAGAGCCGGGTACTGGGACCCAGGGGTTTGGGTCCCCAACAGGGGGAGGGGAAGGGGAGGAAGGGAGGAGAAAGGGAGAAAAAGGGAGGACTGGCAGACTGATAGAGACCGGGAGACAGACAGAGATGGAGAGACAAAGACAGATGGAGGGCCAGAGACCAGGAGACAGAGAGATACAGAGACAGGAAGAAAAGAAAAAAAAATGCACAGAGAGACTGAGAGAGAAGCTTACAGAGGAAAATAGACAAGGAGAGACAGATTCAGAGAGACATAAAGACAGAGACACACAGACACAGAAAGACAGAGGCAGAGAGAGGGACAAAAAGACAGATAAAAAGGTAACAGACATACAGAAAGAGAGCAAGGAGAGGAGACAGGAGGGGAGAGGAGATAGATGACCCCTTGTAAGGGATATTGTTGGCAAGTAGAGGACCTGGGTTCAAATTCAGCTCAGACACTTACTAGCTGTGTGACCCTAGGCAAGTCACTTAATCCTGTTTGCCTCAGTTTGTTCATCTGTAAAACAAGCTGGAGAAGGAAATAGTAAATCACTCCAGTATCTCTGCCAAGAAAACCCCAAATGGGGTCACAGAGAGTCAGACAGGACTGAAAAAAAGACTGAACAACATCTAGCACAAGAATAAAGCTGAAGGGGGGCTCAGAGATTAGTCCAATCCCTTCCCATTTTATAGACAAGGGAAACTGAGGCCGACAGAGGGAAAAGAGACTCAACATTTCACACAATCATACATAGCATCTCCAAGTTGCAGGGGCCTCAGTCAGAAGGCACCCAGACCAGTGAGTGTTGTTTTAGTTGTATCCAGCTCTATGTTACCCCATGGACTTTGTCAATGGGGTTTTCTTAACATAGATCCTGGAGTAGATTGCTATTTCCTTCTCCAGTGTGTTCCCATTTTACAGATGAGGAACTGAGGCTCGATACATGGACTAGAAAAATAGGGCAAAGTCCTTGTTCTCCAGGAGATCACAGTGGGGAAAGGGGATGGGAGACTTACAATATAAGGGAGAGTGAGATAGTTCCAAAAGGATGCCTACCCCCTCATCCTCAAAAAAAGTGAACTAGGAAAGATCATTTTCATGGAAAGATGTGGGGGAAGCTTGGGGTGGAGGAAGAAGGTTATTCAGGGGAGGGTTCACGGAGGAGGTGTTACCTGAGAGGCTTTGAAGGGCAGAAGAGGCTTCATCAGACATAGATGGAGGGGCGTGCACACACACAGAAATGGGGATTATCATTATTGGGTTAAGGAGCCCTTCGCACGCCATGAATTTTAAGGTCACCTTCCTGGTATCCTTCATGAGCCAAAAGTGGTCCTGCTCACTGCATACACCCATCTGCAACAGGGGAAGTCATGCAGAGACCAGCAGAAAACCCAGAAACCTTCTAGGATCTATCTCAGATTGTTAGGCTCCTCCGCTTCTCTCTGTCTCTCTGTCTCTCTATCTCTGATTCTGTCTGTCTTTCTGTCTCTCTATCTCTGAGCCTGTCTCTGTCTCTGTGTCTGCCTCTCTCCCCTTTTCTCTGCATGTCTCTTACTCTCTGTCTTTCCTTCTCTCTGTGTTTCTCTTTTTTCTCTAGCTCTAACTTTATCTCTCTGGGTACCCCTCTTTCTCTCTCTCTCTCTTTCCCTTTGTCCCTCTTGGGCTCTGTCTTTATGTCCCTCTATCTCTCTGCCTCTGCTTCTGTGTCTAGCTCTCCATCTCTCCCTCCCCATATCTCTCCCTATCTCTTTCCCTTGTCCCGTTCTTCTCCCTTCTCCCCCTTCCTCACCTCCCTCCCTGTCACTTTTCCAAAGTGGGAGGGGGGAGCAGTGAAGGTTGCCAAAGAGACCTGAAATTCAGGAAATCCCATTTTCTGACTTAGAGCCTAGATAGTCGGCCACCCCCTGAGAACTCAGGGATTCTTTCCTTGGGCTCTGTCCTTGGGAGCAGAGGGGAAGTCTCCTTTGGGAATTAGCTTTACTTACCAGCTTGGCTCCAAGGAGTAAGTTAGCAACAGCAACCCACTGCCAAGACAGCTAATAGTCTGTTACAAAAACTACTTACTACAAACTTGAGATCGATGAGGGCCCAGACCCCATGAAGGACAGCAATAAATCATAGGAGCCCAGGGCAGTCACCAAGGGAAGCTCAAGCCAGCTCTGGAGGAGAATCCTGTTGAGAGATACCTTGGTAAGAATGGCTCCTTCCATCTAGACAATTCCAATATGTGAAGTGGCCCAGTAAGCTCAGTGCCAAACTCTCGGGGCTTCCCACTGTGGAGAGGAGTTCATTATGATTATCTCCTTCCCTCCCCCTACTTGCTGCAGTGAGATGGGGGACTTGGGATAGAAAAGCAGAGCTCAGGCTCAGCTCTGCTGCCCACTAGCTCTGTGACCATAGTCAGGTGCTATCATTTCTTACACAGCTTATAGGCAGTTTGGAGGCCCACAGCAGTTAGGAAGACCTGAGTTCAAATCCTGCCTCACACACTATGTGACCCTGGGCAAGTCATTGAATCTTTGCCTCAGTTTCCCTTCTTGTAAAATCTGGGTAAGAGCACTTTCCATCAAGAGTCTTGAGAATAAAATGAGATCATATTTACAAACCTTAAAGTGCTATAGGAATGCTAGCTCTTTTTATTATTACTTCTCTGAATCTGTTTTCTCATCTGTGAAATGGAGGTGGTGGTGGGGATAATACTTACACTCTGGGTCACAGGGTTGTGATAAGTTGAGCACTTTGTAAACCACAGTAGTGCTATCTAAATGAAAATCACCATCCTACTTTCACTTACTTCCCTTTCAGACCCTCCCCCCACCCCCCAGTCTCTCTAGCCACCAGTCTCTATGGTTATAGAATTTTAGAATCTTAGAATGAGAAGGGATCCAACAGAGACTTTGTGTAATAGCTTGCATTTGCAAACCACTGTACCACACAATGACTCTGGGAGGTAAGTGCTATTATTATCCCCATTTTACAGATGAGAAAACTGAGGCAGAGAGAAGTTAAGGGACTTGCCCAGGTTCACACAGCTAGTAAGTGTCTGAGGCAAACCCAGTGCTCTATCCACCATGGCACCGAGCTTCTTGATGCAAGCTCCTTAAACACAGGATCTGTTTCATTTTACTCTTTGTAACCCTTAGTATAATGCCTGACACTTAACAGGAGCTTGATTCATACTCATGATGGATTCATAATTGATTGCAGCATCTTTGACATGGGGAGCTCACTACCTCAGGAAGCATCCAGTTCCATGGTTGGGTACTGCCAACTCCTAGGTGGCCATTCTGTATATTGACCAGAAATCTGCCTCCCTATAACTCTCCCCTACTGCTTGCACTTCTGCCAAGCAGAACAAAGCTCATCCCTCCTCCCCAGAGCAGCCCTTCAAATTCTTGAAGATCAGAATCATTTTCCAACCCCCTCCTCCAAAGTCTGCTCCTTCCAATGGTCTCACCATGGTGATTCCCTTGACTGGATTGACCCCTCTCTGGCTTGTCAGATTTCCCACTAGAGGGTAACGTCCATGTTGTCCAAACACCACCATTGAAGCCTAGCCAATGAATGTTCCCTGAGCTTAGCTATGTGCCTGAATCTCCTCTTCCTTCCCCGATGGAAGCCCAGAGAGGCAGCTGACCTTCAGACACATGGAGAGGATTCTTTTTCCTGAAGGACCAGAAGGAGAGGCTAGCCAGAAGGCTTCAAGACTTCCTTTTATAGGTCCAAAGCTAGAGGCTCCAGCCTGCTGGGCACTGGACAAGTCAGCAGCAGCAGCCTTGACGGGGGGTTTGTTTGGAGGCGATGTGTAGAGATCACGGTCCTGGGAGGCAGGAGACCTGGGTTCCAATGCTGATTCTAATTATATGGGGCCTCCCAAACTGGCCACATGGCAGAGCCCAGGATGAGACCTTGACCTCATGGCAAAGTTAAACCCTTGTGCTGCGCTTGATGTCAGGAGATCTGACTGAATCCCACCCCAGGCACAGGACACTTGGAATTCAGAACTCTGATAACTTAACCACACTTCCTCCATGACATGTCTCCCCCCAAGCTGACACTGTCCATCCTGTCGTGTCTACAGGAGTTCAGACCACTGAGGCATTAGATTATCTCAGATCTCTGCTATTCTTAAACCTCTCTTTCAAGAAAAGGGTGGTGGGCACTGCCCATGATTCTTTCTCCCTGACAGCAAGACACACATCTATCCCTTGGGGAATCTGCCTCCCAACCCTTGATGGAAACTGTCCCCTCTGCACATAAATCCCAGTGCTGGGTTCTGATACCTACTGGTCTATTGTAGTGGGCTCTGGATATGGTGATAGTGTTAATAATTAAGGACCCACTTAGAGCTAAATGAATAGAACAGATGGTACCTACCCTTCTCAGACTCACAGAATCAAACAAAGCTGGAAGGAACCTTAGAGACAGCCCAGGCCAACATTTACAAAAACTGAGGCCAAGATGGGAAGTGACTTGTATAAAGTCACACAGCAGGTCAGAGGCAGTCTATTCACTTCAATTTAGGATAGTCATGGAAGGCTTCCTGGAGAAGGTGGCCAACAGGTTGGGCCCTGAAGGATAGGAGGGAATTGGAGAGAAGGAAGTCTAGGGGGAGGGGTGTAAGGCCAACAAGGAGAAAGGATAGTTCAGTGGGGAAAGCAGAAGTCTCTAGACTCCAGGCAGAAGCTGGGTGAGCCCTCAGACAGAAGACGCTCCAAAGAGGATTTTTGCTTGGGCATGAGTTGGTCCTCTGAGGTCCCTTCCGGCTCCAGACGCTGTTTCTCTGATTCCAGCTGGTCTCAGCTCCCCCTCCCTCTCTGGTCACCGGTTCTGCAGGCTGAGGAGGCCTCTGGGAGGCTGGCCCCAGGCCTGGGTCCAAGTGACAGGAGAAGCTCATTAACTGCACTGTGTGAGCCTTCATTACCGGTACCGCTGCAGCCCCCACAGGCAGAGAACAGATGGGGAGATGGGAAGGGGGAGCCTGGAGCAGGGAGGGGCTCAGCCAGGGAGATGCCAGCGGGGAAGGATGTAGCCCACCCCCGGACTCCCACCTCCCTAGCCCCAACAGAGCCCCGTCACACCCTGCTGGCAGCGAGGGATGGCCGGCTCTGGGGACCTGCTGCTGGGGGAAGAATGAAATTTCTTCGTCTCTCAGACAGGTGCTCGCTCCCTCCCTGGGCAGCCAGACAGTGGCTCACTGACGTGGGCCCAGCCGTGACTGGCTTGGAGAGTGGCTGGCTGGGGGGAGGGGGAGGCGCACGGGGGAAGCTGGGCATGATGCTGGCGTCTGGGAGCAGGGAGGGAGAACCAGAGGCCGGGCTGCTCGACCCCTGGAACAGTTTGGGGGGAGGGGGGATGCCTGGCAGCCCGATTTAGAGAGCCTGAGTTCTGGTTCCCCTGGCTCACCGTGTGACCTTGGGAGAGTCACATCCCCCTGTTTCAGGGGGGCCGAGGTTTTCCCTAGATCTTCTAGCTCCATGTGAGAGTGGTGTAAGGACACATTGAACAGGGGTTCGAGTTTTAATTCCAACCCTTAATAGTTGAGTGAGGATAGGAAAATCACTTAACTGCTCTGAGCTGTAGCTTCCCCATCTGTAAAATGGCAATAATAATGCTTGTGCAGCCTACCTCCCAGGGTTGGTGTGAGAAAAACTCTTCACGAAATTACTTTGGGGAGGGGGAGAGAGGAGGGTTGTTTTTAAGGTAACTTAGAGCATGGAATGTGAGAACTGGGAGGGGCCTTAGAACAGGGGAGGTCAGGGCTGGGAGGGGCCTTAGAACTGTTAGTGTGTCTGTGAGAACACTGGAAGCCCCTATATCACAAATGAGGATACTGAGGCCCAGAGAAGGAAAATAACCCACCCAAGTTAGCAGAAGAGCCTTCTATAACCTGGCACCTTCCTTTCCAGTCTGCTTACAGCCTTACTTCCCCAACATATGCTTCTGTCCGCTGACACCAGCCTCCTGACCGTCCCTCATGCCTGGCATGCTCTGCCTCCTCATTCTCCCTCCTGGCCTCCCTGACCTCCTTCAAGTCCAAGCCCAAACCCCACTTTCTGTGTGAGGCCCTTCTCAATACCCCTCACACCTTCCCTCTGCGGTTATGTCTCATTTCTCTTGTTTGGATCTTGTTCATACATAGTGGTTCGCATATTGTCTCCCCGGGAACCATGTTCTTGCCTTTCTTCGGCCCCCTGGCACTGAGCCTAGCACCTGGCACGTAATACCAGTAGCCACTGTAATACCTCTGGACTTGACCCCGGGTCCAGAGCTCTTAACAAAACCTTGTCCCTCTCTAGGGAGTCAGTCTGGAACCCATGAATTTTTCTTTAGATAATTATATTTCAAAAGAATTCATTTCCTTTGTAATACTAGGTATTTTATGCATTTGAAAACATGATTCTGAGGGGTCCATCCAGTGGCTTTACCAGAATGACTGCCAGAGGGGTCTGTGACACACAGAAGGTGAATGACTCCTGTCCTGTGTCCTGGGAACATTTGAACTGGGAGCCCCTGGTTTGCAAGTCCTCTCAAACACGAGTCCCAGAGCAGGAAGAGCCATAGTCTGCTGCCCATCTCCAGGGTCAGCCCTGGGGGATGGCTTTCAGTAGCAGAAGGACGTTCAGCCCATTTGGTCCTCAGCAGCCCAGGAAGGGAAGCAGCAGCCAATGGGCCTTGATGGTGGGTCCAAGACCACTAAAAGCTAATTAGTCATGACTGTATCTCCCAGGAAAGGGTTTGAGGTTGCAGGGAGGCCTGCTGTCAGCTGGATCAGTTACATAGGGTGAAATGAACAGGCAGATCCCAGTGGATACCTCCCAGAACTGAGCTGGGAAATAAGCAAAAGACGGTTAAAGCATCACACACCAAAAGGCTCCCCAGTCACATCACTAACAGACATCCTCCTGGCCTGTCTCTGCTTGTCTGCCTGCCTCTCTCCCTGGCTGGCTGGTTCAGCTCCCAGCTCTCTCTCTCTCCCTCTCTTTCTCCCCACCTCTATCTTTGTCTCTCCCCCCCAACCTCCCTCCCTGCCCTCTTTCTCTCTCTTCCCTCTCCCTCCCCCCTCCTCACCCTTCCTATGTGTCTCTCTCTTCCTTTCTTTCTCTCTCTGTCTTCACCCCCACCTCTCTATCTCTGTCTCTCCCTCCCCAACCTCCCTCTCTGCCCCCTCTCTGTCTGTCTGTCTGTCTCTCTCTCTATATATATAATATATATACATAAAATATATCTGCCTCTCTCTCTGTCTCTCCCCCTCTGTCTGTGCCTCTATCTCTTCCCCTCCCTCTCCCTAGTCCTTTCCTTTTCCCCTCTCTCACTTTTTTATAAACTTAACAAACCTCAAAGAAGATGAGCATTTCCATTTACAAACTAGAAGAGAAAAATAGAGTTGTGCATGAAGGTCTGATTCTCTATTACATAGAGCTTGCTTTTCTTTTAAAGTATATAATGAATGAAATATGCTATTTTCAAAGCTGTCCTTCTTGTCTATCTTTCTTACTGACCTTTCTGTTCTTTTCTGTGAATGTCTTTAATGCTTCAATGACCCTATTTTCTTACTTTTCTTTCTTTTTCATTTTGGTAACTTCATGTCTAGTCCTCTCCCCCAAAGACCCAAGCCCTTGTACTTAATAATCACAGTTAACTGAAACAACACCCCACATTAACTGGCTGAAAATGCATGTGTCATTTTGCACCCTGAATCTGACGATTCCCTGTCAAGAGGCGAGCAGCATTCTTGGCCAGGGGGCCTGCCATTTCATTGCTCTGGATACTTAGATCTTTCCTATGTGTTTCTCTTTATGCAGTTGTTGTCAGTGTAGAAATTGTTCTCCTGGTTCTGCTCACTTCTCTCTGAATCAGTTCACACAAGGCTTTCCAGGTTTCTCTGAAACTATTCCTTTTATCATTTCTCACAGCACAATAGTATTCCATCACATTCATACACCATAACCTGTTCAACCATTCTCCAATTGATGGGTACTTTCTTTAGTTTCCCATTCTTTGCTATTGCAAGAGGAGCTTCCAGAAATATTTTTGTGCCCATCACTTCACCATTCTTTGGGGGTAAGGACTTAGTAGTGGGATCACTGCCTCAGAGATACATATGTAGTTCAGTGACTTTGAGGGCAGAGTTTCAAATTTCTTTCCTGAATGGCTTCCACCAGCCTTTCTCGCAAAACATCTCTTTCCCCACACTTGTCTTCTGCCATTTCATTCATTCACACTGGAGATCTCTCTGTATTTGTATCTTCTTTTTACCTCCATTTGTCATACCCACCCCACCTCTCTCTTTACCTTCTCCCCTCTTTTTTTCCTCTTCTCTCTATCTGTCTTTGCTGCAGTTCAATGCAACATTAAGTACCAGGTAGCTTCAGTTTCTCATCTGTAAAATGAGCTGGAAAAGGAAATGGCAAGCCACTCCAGTATCTTTAACAAGAAAACCCCAAAATGGGGTCACAAAGAGTCAGGCACGATTGAAAATGACCTAACAACAACAAAGTCTACTTTCAGTCTTTTTACTTCCTCTCTCCCTCTTCTCTTCCTGCTTTCTCCATATTCCTTTTTCTGTCTTCTTTCTCTTCCCATTGCCTCTCTCTTTTATTCCTTCTTTATCTTTTCTTATCGCCCTATTCTTTCCCTATTTTTTCTTTCCTCTCCCTTCTTTCCCCATCTGCCCTTCTCATCATCTCTCCTATTCCTTTTTTCTCTTCTCTTTCTCTCCTCTCCCTTCTCTTCTTCTTTCTCCTCTATTTCTTTTCTTTCTCACTTTTTGTCTCCCTCTTCCCCCTTCTTTCTCACTCTTCTCTTTCCCCTTTTCTCTTTTCTTTCTATCCTCTCCCTTCTATCCTATCTTCTTTTTTCCTCCTCCTCCTCCTCCTCCTCCTCCTCCTCCTCCTTCTTCTTCTTCTTCTTCTTTTTCTTCTTCTCTCTATCCTCTCCCTTCCTCTCCATCTCTCTCCCTCTCTGTTCCTCCCTCCACCCTTTCCTCCCCCACTCCCCTCTTTCTTTGTCTCTCTGCATCACTCTCCCTACCTTTTTCTGTGCCTCTTTCACTGACTTTTTCTATCTGTGTGTGTCTCCTCTATTTCTCTCTCCTCAAACCATGTCAACACAACCTCCCCACCCCAGTCCTGCCCCAATCTCTGCCTTTGGCTAGACAGGAACAGGGAAGAGAGAGCTGCTGACAGAAAGAGAGGGAAAGGAAGGGGGAGGATGGCCTTGATCCAGACTGTCTCCCCAGGATTCCTTCATCAGCCCAGAATTGGTGGAGAAACTGGCTTAGAGATAATGCTGCCCACTGCTTCCAAGAGCCCACACTTGTCATAGCTTTTAATGCCCAGGTCAATGACACCTGGAGCCTTTCACCAGAGTGAACTGATTAATGGTGGCGAGTAGAGGAGGCTGACAGGGCCCCTACTGTGCTGCCAGCCCTCCGCCTGCAGACTAAGAATCATCCCCCCTCCCTAACCAACTCATTCATATTCCACTGTTTCTCTCCATCAGGGCTCCCCTTTAACGAATGCTCATTCAGCTAGAATATTCTGTTCCCCAGGCTTTAGAGAAAGGCAGATAAAATCAATACCAAAAACATTTATTAAACCCATTCAGTGTGCCAGGCACTGTGTCTTCTAACTAGGAGCTCTATGAGGGCAGGGGCAATGTCTGCTCTGAACTTTGCATCTCCCCCAGGGTCCAGCAGTACCCTGCCCCCAACTGTGTTTGTTTTTATTCACACTTGAGATTACATTGGTATAGGGAACTTCTGGTGTGGAAATTTCCTCTACCAACGCATAGCAGCAACTATCCCACAACTTTCTGGTCTTTGAGCATTGCCTATGAGCACTCAGAAGTTAAATGACTTGTCCATAGTCACACAGCCAGTGTGTGCCAGTCAAGACTTAAACTTAGGTCTTTCTGATTCTGAGGCCAACTCTCTAACCATTATGTCATGTTGCTTCTCTCTACATACAGTTTGGGCTTTAAAAATGGTTATTGAATTGAATTGAATTAACTTTTGGGACAAGCTGCGAGCACACCACCCTGCTGGAAGGAAGTATTTAGTTCATCAGTCATTCTTCATTGAAACTGTGTTGCCATATTGGGGGGGAGGGTAATGGGAGAGGTCCATTTTTGTAAAGCCAATGTGTGCCATGGCCATGAAAGCTACCGTCTTCCTTAAATAGATGGCTTGGAAGGGGTGTTTCCTATTAGAAAGCCGAGTTCCAATTGTTGTGTGGAGCAGAAAGCCCCTGTTCTTTGGTCCCCACGCAGCAGGGTGAAGCTCTCAGTCTGGTTCTGTCTTTGATCCTGACTCCCTGACCTGCCTTACCACCTGTCTCACATAGGCTTTCTGTCAATGTCGGTTTTCAATATGAGAATGCTTTTAAAGACGGCATGAGGGTTTCAATTGGCATTTGGGTGATTGTATGGTTGCCTCTAACTAGGGCAAAATATTTCCTAGAATTGAGAGGCAGCATGGTATGCTCAGAAGGGTGTTAGTTCAAGAATTAGGAAAGATCTGGTTTCAGTCATTCGCCTGAGACTTATAAGTTGAGTGATCCTGGGCAAGTCACTTCCCCCATCTGAGCCTCAATATCATTATCTGAAAAATGGATTTCTGCAGTGCCTGGCCCACTGGGTCAATGTGAGGAAGAAATGAGATCTGTGAATGATCTCAAAAGAAAAATAAAGGTCTTGTAACAAATAGACGTCGTCAAGCAAAACAAATCCCCTCAACGTCTGTATATAAAAATACATACTTAGATGGTGAGTGTGGAATAAGGATTTGAATGCAAATCCTTTTGTTCTAAATCTAGCGCTTTCCTCACTATACTGGCCTGCCTCCTAATGGGGATGAGGGTTGAGTAGAGAACAACTCCGTGTTTGTGACCCTGGGTGGCTGGAAGGTTGGGGGTGCCACTCAGAAATGGAAAGTTTTGGAAGCAGAAATAAGCTTGGGGAGAAAGAGAATGAGTACTGTTTGACAATGTTGAGTTTGAGGTGTTTTTGTGACAGCCAGATACAACTGTCCAGCAGTGGAGGTCCATGTCTGGCAGGTTGTGGAGGTCTGGAGCTTAGGAGAGAAACATGGAGATCCGAGAGGCATTGACTCATAGATACAGAACTGGAAGGGACCTCAGAAGTTATCTAGAGGGGCAGCTAGATGGTGCAGAGGATAGAGGATAGGCCCTGGAGTCAGGAGGACCTGAGTTCAAATCTGTCCTCAGACACTTGACACTTACTAGCTGTGTGACCCTGGGCAAGTCACTTAACCTTGAATACCTCCCAAAAAAAAAAGGCCTTATCCCAATCTCCTAACTCTACAGATGCAAAATCTAAGGATCATGGAAGAGAAGTAATTCATCCAGGGTCATGGATAGGTAGGATTTGAACCCAGGTCATTTGACTCTTGGCATAGTGGTATGCCATACTGCCTCTGAGTCATGTACATAGAGATGTTGAAACATAAGATCAGTGAGAGGGAGACTAGAAAGAGAGGAGGAGAGGGCCAGAGACAGAACTTTAGGAAATGCCTAGTCTTTTTTCTTTTTGTGTGTGTGAGGCAATCAGGGTTAAGTGACTTGCCCAGGGTCACACAGCTAGTAAGTGTCAAATGTCTGAGGCTGGATTTGAACTCAGGTCCTCCTGACTCCAGGGCTGGTGCTCTAGCCACCGCACCACCTAGCTGCTCCTTTGGAAATGCCTAGTCTTAGTGAGTGAAAGAAAGACAAGGATGAGCAAAAGTTGGACACCGTACCCTCTCCCCACCAACCTCCCTATTACTGTTGAGGACAACACCATCTTCCCAGTCCCTCAGGCTTGTGACCTCAGGGTCATCTGGTATTCTTCACTCTCTCTTATCTCCCATATCCAATCTGTTGCCAAAGACTACCAATTTCACCTTTTCTACATCTCTTGAATATGCCTCCTTCTCTCCTCTAACCCTGCCCCAACCCTGGTGCAGGCCCTCATCACCTCCCACCTGGACTATTCTGGAGCTGCCCATGGGTCTGCCTGTCGAAAGTCTTTTTCCACTCCAATCCCTTCAACTACTAAAGTTATTTTCCTAAAGCAAAGGTCCAACCCTACTCAATAAACTCCCATGGCTCCCTATCTCTTTTGGAACTACACTCTTCTTTTCTTTCCAGTCTTTTTTTTTTTGGTTAGGCAGTGGGGTTAAATGACTTGCCCAGGGTCACACAGCTAGTCAGTGTTATGTGTCTGAGGCCAGATTTGAACTCAGGTCCTCCTGAATCCAGGGCCGGTGCTCTATCCACTGTGCCACCTAGCTGCCCCACCTTTCCAGTCTTCTTAATTTGGGCATGTACTCTTCACTACAACGACCAGTCTCCTTGGTTTTCCATGAACAAGACCCTCCATCTTTTGGCTTCAAGCATTTTCTCTGGCTGTCCCCCATGCCTGGAATGCTCTCCTCTCCTCTCCTTGACTCCTGACCTCTATAGCTTCCATTAAGTCCCAACTAAAATCCCCTCTTCTTCAGGAAATCTTCCCCAATACCTTGTAACTCCAACACCTTCTCTCTGTTAATTATTTCCTATTTACTCTGGAAAGAGCTCCTTAACAGCAGAGACTTGTCTTTTGCCTCTTTTTGTATCCCATGCTCAGCACCGTATCTGGCACATAGTAGGTGCTTAATAAATGATTGTTTAATTGCACTGCTAGGGCATCTCTTGAGACATGAGAGAGTTTTTCCCTAAGGAAAGGTCCACTGAACATATTAATTTATTCACTCCACCCACTTCTATCTCCCTATTCTAGAACTCTACTGAGGCTCTTCTCTAGCCATTGGATGGATGCAAGGCTTCTATTCATCCCAAATGTAATACAAATATATTTTATATATAATAATGATAGTTATATAAATAGTAGCAATCGATAGTATTTATACAGTACTTTAAAGTATGCAAAGCACTGTACGTGTTATCTCATTTGCTTCTCAAAACAACCCCCTGATCTAGATGGTACTCTTATTTCCATTTTACAGATGAGGAAACTGAGGCTGATCAAGGTTGAGTAACTTTTCCAGGGTCACACAGCTAGTAAGTGTTGGAGGTAGGATTTGAACTCAGGTCTCACTGACTCCGAGAACAATAACTCTATGCATTGCACCATCTAACTGCCAACAACAAGCACTTACTAAGCTCCTAGAGCGTGCCAGAAACTGGCCCAAACTGTGCCAGAAAATTAACCTAACTCTTGCCTTTAAGGACCTTACCATCAACAACAGGCGTTATGACATAGAGAGCCCCGCCCCAAAACAGACTATCCTGAGACTGGGGTGGGGGAGACAGAGTCCAAAGATTGGCTTGTCTAAAAGAGAGGTGATGAGTCTGTGTGCACAGACATCGTCTCTCGCCCTGACAGATGGTTTGCAAACTGGCTGCCGATGCACCCATGGTGTCTCCATAAACTTAATCAAGGCACCAGGGATGTCTCCCAAGTCTCATCAAGGAGACGAAATTGTAACTAATGCGTGTTGAACTGTGAGCCAGTCATCTCACAAACATTTACAGATCTCATTCACTCTTACTTAGGGGAGAGAAAAAAACTCAAATGGGGTCTAGGAAAAGCAGAGGCCATGTAGGCGTGGCGGGCCTCCCACATGGTACCAAGGGGAGAGGAGGGCTCTGTATTGGGAGCAGGAAGATCCTGGTCCGAGGAGGGTGGGGAGGGTGTTAGCTCAAGAGTAGAGCAGGGAGACTTTCTCAGGCTCCATTACAGCCTAGATAAAGCCTCTCTGAGGACCACCCATCTCCCTATTCTCTGGGTCCAGACTCATCAAATAGCCCTCTGATGGCTAATTTGATTTCCCATTTACTTTAAGAATAATTATAAGAAGATGCTGGATCAGATACTCTCTTCAGGTCCTTTCTAATGCTACAACCTGATTCTGTAAAACCTTATATCTCCATAGCACTTGTCTACTACAAATCACTTTTGTCCATTCCTTCGTTTTAAATTTAATTCAATTTGATAAGCACTTATTAAGTGCCTACAATTGAGGAAAAAGCAAGACAATCCCTACCTTCAAGTAGTTTATAATCTAATGGAGGGAGACAACCCACAAAAGGAGGCAGGACAGTGGGGGAAAGACCCTATCGGCTACCCAGCCTGGAAGCATCTTGTTCAGTGGAGCTGAATCCCAGAAGAGCAGCAGATGTAGTGTGGAGTGAGCTGAAAGTCCAGTTTCTGCCTTCTTCCTATAAAGGAAGGCTTTGGGACAAGTTTGGTACTACCATGGATTAGCCCTCTAGCTACAGGGGAGATGAGGCTGAAGGATGTGGTGTCAATCAAGATTTGAGTTAGCAGAATCATAGAATTTTATAATTGGAAGAGACCTCAGCCATCATCTAATGCAACCCATACATTTATTCAATGAGCATCATCAAGTATCTATTGTGTGCTAGATGTGAGAGGCAGCCAAGTATAGTCAATAGAGAGCAGGTAATGTAATTAGAAAGATCTGGGTTCGAGGCCCATTTCTGATACATACTGGCTGTGCAACCCTAGGAAAGTCAATTTACCTCTCAAGTCACTTTAACTCTCTAAGATAGCAAACTGTAGAAGGAAAATGTGTCAATGTGCATTGGTAAGGGGAGTTTATTCATCAGAATTTCCCTTCCCAATGAAATCACAGGTCTGGTATCCCCCTTAAATATGCCAAGCCCTGTGCTAAGCACAAAAAAAAAAATGGCAGCTATTCAAACCATGTGGTCTAAGTGGAGTTCCTGAACTCTAACTTCCTGAAGAGAGGAGGGGGAACTTCCTGGTACAGTGTTGAATTCCTGAATTCCAGCCTCAAAGATGGGAGTGATTTGGTGAGTAGCCCAATCCTGCAATCTAAGATTTTTAGTAAAATAACAGAGATTTCTTGGGGTGAGAGCTATTCATAGAGACTTGATCAGATGTCCATAGTCCTCTCAGCAAGGTTCCAATGATCCCCATGTCCAAAAAAGATGCTATTAAAAGTCCCAAAGTTTTACTGTGATAACAGCTCAGGAAGGTGATCATTAACTTCCAATTAACTCTGTAGTTACTGGCTACTGAATCCTCTGTGTATTTGCATTTTCTGTGGGGTGGAATAAAAAGTGTCCTATTCTTGACATATGCATTATTACCTTGAGTGCTTGTGTGGGATCTAGAGACTCTTTTTTTTTTTTTTTTTTTGCTTAGGCAACTGGGGTTAAGTGACTTGCCCAAGGTCATACAGCTATTAAGTGTCCATTGTCTGAGGCTAGATCTGAACTCAGACTCTGGCCTGACTCCAAGGCCAAAGCTCTATCCACTGTGCCACCTAGCTGCCCCTTTCAGAGACTCTTTTACCCACATCTTTGGAGGTTTACCTAGACATAAGTTATATTAAAACTAGACAACACTCGGATATGTTCTAGAAAGAAGTCTGGATGGGAAAAACAGAAGCAAAGAGAAAGTGATGGGGCTGGGGGAGGAGGAGATGAAGTTGTTGTCCAGCTACGTCCAACTCTTTATGAGCCTATTTGGGGTTTTCTTGGCAAAGACACTGAAGTGGTTTGCCATTTCTTTCTCCAGCTCATCTTACAGATGAGGAAACTGAGGCAAAAGGATTAAATGATTCACCCAGGATCACAAAACTAGTGAGTGTCAGGGGCCAGATTTGAACTCAGGTCCTCCTAACTCCAGGCCCTCTGCTCTATCCACTGCACCACCTAGCTGCCCCAGAGATGAAGTAGATGGTGCCAAAATTGGACTCTGTTCATGTGAACTCATAATTTGAGGTGATGGTCCATGGCTTTCATGTATGCACCATGAAAGAATGTGAGTTGTTGATTGGTTATTCCACCCTCCCACTGCATCATTAGCCCACATCCTTATCAAGTCATACATCTTCCAGATAATATGTTGGTTCTTAGAATCAGTCCTTTGTTGATCATAAATTGTGGCGTATTCATGCCCATCAAGAGTCTCTCTGTTTCCTTTTCAGTGATATACAGTTATAATTAGTTGGACACTGTGGAATTCATGATTTGTGACAACGTGGAATCCCTGGAAGGCTATTCATGAAAAGGGGGAGGTCTTTGTTTCAGGGAGGTATTTAACATCAGTAAAAGAACTTAACAACCTCTCAAATGCAATCCCCCAAATGCAACCCAAACTGCTCCCCTCCTCTTACTTAATTCTAGACTCAAATCATTATCCAAGCAAGCTGTCTAGCCATCCACTACATATTATAATCTGAATGAAAGGCATTATTCATCCATTTGGTTTTTCCCGTGTAGATAGGAAGAGTGCATTTGAGTTTGGCACATGGTAGACAATTAATGCTTATGGACTGACCGACTGATTATGGACTTCATTTAAAAAGCTCTGCCATATTCTATGGCTTGATGTAATCAGCACCATGTCATCTGCAAGTAGAAACATCTACAGAGTCTCACCATCTCTAGAGAATCCTCCAGTTGAATTGTATACTGGATGTTGGGTGACAATGTGAACAAGAATGAACACCTTCAGTCAGCCTCCAACTAGTTCTTTTATCCCTTCCTTGTTATTAATAACCCAAGGGGCCAAAATGAGGTTATTTTTGTGGCCACAACTTTCAAATAGTCTTTTTTGAAGTTTATATATGCATAGGAGAGGTCTTGTTGGATAAGAACCTTCAAGGAGATATTTTATTCTACCAAATCAGATGCTTTTTATGGCCAACAAGCAATGAAACACAGTGGGATCTTGCATTCCCTGAACTTCTCAGCGACTAAAAAGGTATGGACTTATTTTGCCAAAGCCTACATAGTCCCTCTCATACCTGTATCTATGGTTACTCTTTATGTGTAGGTAAATTATTCTCATAGGAATTTTGTAGGGACTGGGGTCATTGATAGTTATTGATATTTTCTTGATATTCTTTCAGTATTAATAAGGTCCACTATTGTTTCTTCAAAATCTTTTATGTTCTCCTTTCTTTCTTTCTTTTTGCTTGTTTTTTAAAATTTAGTTTATTTTTCCAACTAACAACAATTTATTTTCTCTCCTTCTTCCCATATTGGAAAAACAAAAACAAAACCCTGTGACAAATATGAGCAAAGAAAACAAATTCTTGCATTTGCTAGGTCTAAAACATATGTCTCCTTCTATACATTGAGTCCATCACCTCTCTCAATAGGTAGGTAGCATGCTTCATTAACTTTCCTCTGGAATTAAGGTTTAGAATTATGCATTGAACAGAATTCTTAATTCGGGTCAAGTCAAGAGTGTGTTCTCCTTTCTTTCAGGCGTCTTAAGAATCAATCCCTCAATGCCCACACAGTTGTGTCATCTCTAGCAAGGACTTTGTCTGTGTATATTTGGTCTAGTCCAGATGTTGTTGCCATCTTTGCTTTTCTCAAGTGACATTTCTATTTCTTCATGCAACACACCAGAAACTGTGATTTGAGTCCACATGGAGTAGCTCTCCTGTCAGTGATGGAGAGAGTACTAGAGAAATCTTGACAGATCTTTTCCATTTTTTGTCTGCTACTTGTCCCCCTTCCAGTTTCATCCTTAAAGGCTCTCAGGATGATCTGCTTTAATTACTTCTCCTGCTAAGATTTCTGTAAGCTTTGTTTTTTCCCTCCATTGCTTATCACTGTTTTATGAGGCGATAGTGCTTATCACCTTCCACCATCCTCCACTGTCAGAGTTTACAAATGAGTCTATATACTAAACCAATGTTACCTTTGGCTGCCATATCTCTCTGCTTGGCAAGGAGATAAGTGTTTGCTGGCCAAGTCAGTTTCTAGACTCTTTCAGCCTCCTCTCTTGTGACTAATTAATGTATTCATCGTGTAATATTACATTATCTGTATGATAGCTGTTTGTGTTTGTGTCTTACCCTTACTGGACTGGACTGTAAACTCTATGAGAGCAAGAATATTGTCTTAGCTAAACTTTTCAACTTTTCCTACTCTCCAGCACAGAGCCTTGAGACAATAGATAGCTAATAAATGGCTGTTAAATTGAAATCAATTTGAACTGAATAAGTGACATTCAGGCATGAGATTGGCTCTGTGCACTGGATTCTTCACATGACATCTAACACCCTTCTCACTGCAAAGTCCCTGCCTCACTATCAGCATCTCAAGTGGAAGATCTGTGGGCTGATATCTTGTCACTCTCACATGAAGGAACCAGTCAAATCAGAACTGAAAATCAAAACCAGGTGTTTTCAGGGTTCCTACACCATTATATCATGCTTGGGAAGAGTACTAGGCATCCAGAGCCTTAAGTTCTAGCTTTGGTTCTCTTCTGGAATTTTCAGTATGACCCTGCACAAATCATTTCACATAACTGGGCCTCACTTTCCTTGTAATATCATAGGCACAGAGCTGGAAGGACCTCAGAGGATATCTAGCCCAAATTTACAGATGGAGAAACTAAGTCTTAGAAAGGTTGTGATTTGCCCAAGGTCACACAGGTAGTGATCAGAGATTCAAACTCAGATCCTCCAACTCCAGAGTCATTATTCTTAGCTATAACCTAGTGGTGGAAGGAGGGCAGGGGAGATGCATAAACCTATACATCTCTATCCTAGTTAACTTTACAGGGCTGTGTTGAGGACTAAAGAGGAAAGCTATGAACGTACTTTGAAAAGCAAGCAGTATAATTCAATGTAATCCAATTCAATAGATATATATTAAGACCAATTATGTGCTAAGCATTGTGGTCATGGAGCAATTGAACTGGGAATCAGGGAACACCGGTTCTGGTTCACTAACCGTAAATCCAAAATCCAATGTGTGACTTTGGAAAGGTCACTTCCCTGAGCCTAAAAGAATAAATTGAAAGCAATGATTCCTAACATCCCTCATATCTCTGACCTTCTGTGTTCTGCCAGTTCTTCCAGCTCCGCCAGTCTATCTTTTAAATCTTCTCCACCCTCCTTCCTTGCAATAACACCTGAAATTTCACCACTTGAAATTAATTCCTTTGGATATAGCCCAGACTATTAGGTCTTCTTAAAACTGTAAATGTCCCACAGAGGGTAACACTTCTGTTACCATATCATTGACACTTATGACTCCTCCTTCTCCATTCCCTACATACAGTTAGTCAACTAATCCTGTCCTTCCTCCTTCCTAAAATCTTTCATAGTAGATAAAGTATTGGGCCTAGAGTCAAGAAGACTTGAGTTCAAATCCAGCTTAGACATTTACTAGCTGTCAGACCCTAAAAAAGTTACTCAGTTGCCTCAGTTTCCTCAACTGTAATAAAAATGAGAATTATAATTACACTTTTCCCTCAAGATTCTTACGAGGTTTTTTGCCTGTATTTGTATTCTTAGCACTTAGCACAGGGCCTAGCACATAATAAGTGCTTTATAAATGTTTGGTAACAATTTGGAATTATGCTAATAAAGTGTCTAAAATATCCATACCCTTCCAACCAGAGACTCCATTACTGGGCTTATACTCCAAGGAATCCATGGATAAGAAAGTCCTTCAGGTACGATAAAAGAGATGCCCATCAATTGATTTGTGGAGCGTGAATGAAATGGAGTATTACAGTGCTATGCGAAATGATGTGTGTGATGAATACTGAGAAGCCCAGGAAGAGCTATATGAACTGATGCAGAGTGAAGTCAGCACAACTGAGCAAATGATCTCCACAAGGATTATAACAATGGAAAAGGAAAGAACCACAATGAAAAAATTAGAGCAAATGTAACAAAATTATAAAGACCAAGCAGGATTCAAATGAAGAGACAGGAGAAGGCACCTTTCTTGGAAGTGGGAAGCCCATAGGCATTATCCATTGCACATGTTTTCAGCCTCTTTTTTTTGTTTGTTTGTTTTGGTTAGGCAATGGGGTTAAGTGACTTACCCAAGGTCACACACAGCTAGTGTTAAGTGTCTGAGGCTGGATTTGAACTCAGATCCTCCTGAATCCAGAGTTGGTGCTCTATCCACTGAGCCACCTAGATGCCCCTAGCCTCCTTTTAATGTATCATTGGTTACACTGATTTTTCTTCCTCTTTAAAAAATGCTGTTTGCTAAATGGGATGGCTCGCTGGGAGGAAAAGGAGATGGGTACTGGGGATAACTATGATGATATAACAAAGAGAGGACATCAATAAAAAGGTATTTTTAAAATGCTGGTTGACTTCCTGACTCTGAGTCCAATGCCTTGTCCCCATTACCATGCTGTTTCCTATTACCTGGGTGATTTTGTACAAAACATTTCCTTTCTCTGAGATTCAGTTTTCTCGTCTGTAAAATTCCTCCATCTCATCCTATGCTCCCCCATCTCCCTGCATTCAGTCTGTCTCATGCCAATTCCCTTCTCTAGATCTGTTGAAATTCTGTTTTCCCTTTAAGACTCTGCTAAGGTGCTTCCTCCCCCATGAAGCCTTCCATGATTCCCTTCCCTCCTTCTTCCAGCCAAAAGTGTTCTCGCCTCACATTTTCCTAGAGGGTCTTGTCTGCATTTCTCCCTTGCCCTCATCCCCCCCCCCATCTCTGCCTCCTTTCTCTTATACTCTTCTTCATTCACTTGTTCTGCCAGGATTAGTAAAGGAGTTCCCTATACCAATGAAATCACAGGTCCAGTTCTTTTTCCTAGCCTTATTTGTTTAATTAGCATTTATTAAGCTCCTACTATGTGACAGACACAAGGGTAGGCAGTGAGAAAAATACACATTAAAAAAAATGGTCCTTGCCCCTTGCGATGAGGAAAAGGGGGAATAAAATCAAAGCAGGTAAGCGAATACAACATCATTTGAGGAGGAAGAATGAAAAGCTTCCCTGATTTTCCTGGGTGTCCTGTCACTGCCCTCCCTTCCACCCGCAGTAGATGGCAAGGTCTTTGAGGTCAGGACTGAGATGGTTTCCACCTTTATCTCCCCAGCATCTAGCCCAGGGCCTTGCACTTAATAAAAGCTTAATGGAATGGGCTGTTTTGGAAGGTGCTGAGTTCTCTGTCCTCATAAATCTTCAAGCAGAAACTGAATGACCACTTGCATGTTACAGTGAGGATTCCTTTTGTGTATGGGCCAGACAAACTGGCCACTGAGGTTCCGTCTAAATCCTGAATTCTTCGATTCACTGATGTTTCTCAAACCGAATTGAATTAACTACTCTGAGCCTCAGTTTCCTCATCTGTAAAAGAGGGACAATAATACTTATACTACTTTAAAAAAAAGAAAAATGTGTTACAAGTCTTCAAGTCTTGTAGAAAATATAGACAATTATTATCTTGGGGTTGGGGGAAGGAGAAGAAAGGAGAGAAGATACACACTCATTGACTGAGATGAGTAGGGCTCTTCTTTGAGGGAGTTAATGAGTGTCTGACTTCACAAAACAGGCTGCTCTGCTGAGGCCCCCAACCCTAAGGCGGGTAACATTAAGATCAGTACTCTAAAGTTGGAAGGGACCTCAGAAATCATGTGGTCCAATTCCCCCATACTACAGATGAGGAAACTGAGTCCCAAAGAGGTTCAATATCTTGCCCAAGGCCACACAGGCAGTGTTAGAGGTAAGATTCGAAACCAGGTCTCTGGATTCAGCTTCTAGAATGAGAAGGTTAGACTTAGAATCTAAGACAGTGTGGTCCAGTGAAAAAAGCAGAGTCCAGACAGAAGCCAGGCAGCGCTTGTACTAAGTGATGTCAGTAGAGAGGTGATGGAATTGACCAGATGGGTAACTGACTGGGTAGATAGACTAGACAGTGTTCTTTCCATTGGACCACACCGCCTTCTATGGAATCAAAATCCACCTTCCCTTCCTTATCACTGACCTGAGCTGGTGACCGAAACCAGCCACTGCCACATCCTCTGCAGCACCCATATTGGAGTGGGGTCAGGCCAGGTGTGCAGCCTCAGTCGCTGCGGATCACCTAGAGGCCAAAGCTCCAATATCAGACCTCTTCCTGCCTAGGGCCATCACTGTCTTCCCTGCAGTGGAGCAAGAAAAGATCCCGGGCCATGTCTGCCTGAGGCCCCTCTCCCCGCCCAGATGCCCATGATCCCCCTAGGAACAGCCCTGGCTGTCATGTTGGCAGAAGACGGAGGCATCTCCAAGCACCAGTCCCATGGTGTGGGCACGTGTCTGACTTCCCCCCCCCCCAGGCCTCCTGGGAGGGCTGGAAGCCAGCAGCTGAGAGAGCCTCAGGGGAATAGGGATTAGACCTTCTGTGCCACTCACTAGGGCAGAACTAGGGCAGAGGGGGAAGGGAGAGAGAGGCAGGATTCAGCTTAATAGCAGAAAGAGCTCTCTGATCGTTGGTGCTGACTCTGGAGGCAGTGACATCCCCCAACCTCCTGTGCTAACCAGGTACCAAGCCTTGTCACTTCCACACTCAAGCATCCAGCCTCCCCTTCTGCTCCTGCCAGCCCTGGAGCAGACAGTGGCAGTCCCCTCCTGGGCCTTCTACGATAGCCACCTGCTAGGTCAGGATCAGATACTTCCCTGGTCCCTCCCCTGCACTCCATCTTTCAGGCTGCTCCTAGAATCATCTCCTTTATGCATAAATCCGTTTGTGTTACTCCTCTGTTCAATCAATCAATCATTTACTGTGCCAAGCACAGTAATCTCCAGGGGCTCCCTATTGGTCTATGGAGTGAAATTCAAACTCTGCTTGGCATTCGGGGCCCTCCACAGCCTGTATCAACCCTTCTTTTCCAGTCTTATTTCATATTATTGCATTCCAGCCAAATTAGACATTCTTCTGTCCCCTGAACGAGACAAATGTTCTTCCACCTCTGTCCTTTTATTCATTCATGTTTCCTATGCCCTATTACCTATTGAACGTCAGGCCATCCTTAAAACCCAAATCCAATGCTAAACCCTCCAGAAAGCCTTCCCTGATTGCTCCTGTCAGTAAATAAGCTTGTCACTCAGACCTCATGGCACACTTTATTTGCCCCTTTTCCATTGCGTTTATCCCAAAAGAGTCTGAACTAGGTTGTTCTCTTCTTTGTGTCATGCTCCTCCTAGACTGTGAGTAGAATGTAAGTTCCCTGAGGGCAGGGGCTGTTTTTTCCTTTAGTCTCTCTATCCCGTGCACCTAGAACAGTGCCTGGCATATATAATAAATAGCACAGACTATTTCCTGGGTAGATCGTGTTTCTCCTGCTACCTAGCACCGGATCTGGAAAGAGAACAACAAGTATTTAAGTGCTATGCGCCGGCTAGGAGGCTAGGTTCCTGCCCTCAGGGAGCACATCATCTTTCTGCACATTAAAGTTCACAGAATATTCATATTTGTTGTTGCTGCTGACCTCCCATTCCCTGAAGATTAAAGGGTTATAAGATCTTAGCTCGAGCTAGAAGTACTTCAGAAGCCATCTAGTCTGACATCTTCATTTGACAGAGGAGGAAACTGAAGTTTTTGGAGGCAAAGTGACTTGCCTGAGGTCATACAAGTAGTGAGTGGTAATGGAAGGATTTGAATCCAGGTCTTCTGACTCCAGAGTCATAGTAAAACACAGGCTGATGGGGTATTCAAGACAGGACCACACAAGGTACAAGGATCTTTCCAAGTCTAATATCGTCATTCTCTGAGTCTAGGAGGAAGACACAGAGTGCCTGGCTGGTTGCAGAGAGGTGATGGACTCTTCCAAAGTTCCCAGCTGGGTAACAACCCAACACCAGGAGCAGGGACGATGCCTAAAGTGCCAAAGGGCATTTTCCTTCCTCCCTCCCTCCCAGCGACCAGCTGCAGGACATCGCCTGAGGCACAGAATTGTACAATCACAGAATGTCAGAAAGTACACACATCACAACACCACCTCCGAGGAGATTGTAAGCTCCATGAGGGCATGGGCTGTCTCTCTCTCTTTAAAAAAAAAAATCATTTTAGCCCTAAGTCATGACTTAGCACATAGTAGGAGCTTAAGTCATTCCCCTTTGTTCAATTGAATTTATTTTTCAGTCATTTCAGTCTGAGGTTTCCTTCGCAAAGATACTGGAGTGAGGGGCAGCTAGGTGGCGCAGTGGATAGAGCACTGGTCCTGAAGTCAGGAGGACCCAAGTTCAAATCTGGCCTCAGACACTTGATGCCTACTAGCTGTGTGACCTTGGGCAAGTCACTTAACCCCGATTGCCTCAGCAAAAAAAAAAAAATGTTTCTTTCATAGATACTGAAGTGATTTGCCATTTCCTTCTCCAACTCAGGGTTAAGTGACTTGCCCAGGGTCACCCAGCTAGGAAGTGTCTGAGACTAGATTTGAGCTCAGGAAGATGAGTCTTTCTAACTCCAAGCTAGGTGCTCTACTTACTGCACCACCTAGCTGTTGTTTCAATTGCATTTAACTAAATCCAATTCAATATAATTAAAATGACTGGAGCTATTCAAGTCACTTCTTCAAACCCACACTGAATTCTACGTCACCCAAATATTCTCTGTTCTAAAGCTCTTCCCAGCTCTGACGTATCCTGTTCTAAGGCCCCTCCCAGCCCTGACATTCCCTGTTCTAAGATCCCTCCCAACTGTGACATTCTGTGATTCTGTTGAGGGGGCTTGAGGGAGCAGAGTAGGAGAGAAATCCAGGGCATTGCTCTCCACATATATTCTTCAAACACAGTGTTGGTGCCCTTGAACCCAGAGGCCTGGGGCAGCTGCCCACTCTTGACATTATACATCAGACTCAGCTCCCAAATCAACCCACACAAGGCAGAGCCTCACTTACCCACCCCATTCCCAGGCTACTACAGAACACAGTAGGAATCCCTCACTAGCAGACAGAGTCTAAAAGAATCCAGGCATCCGTGGTGAGAAGCATCTATTAACCCCCTGGGAAGAGGGAGAAAGGCAATCACAGGGAGCTGGGGAGCTGCGGGAGCTCTGGGAGGAGGGGGACCAGGAGGCGGAAGAGTTGGAGAAAGCCCATCTCCAAGCATGACGCTGGGAGGTTTGAGGGGGCTTGGCAGGCAATCCCACGGGGCTCTGGTCAAGGCCCAGATTGGGCGAGCTTGTGTCTCCAGGCCCAGGGCCCCATGGCACCCCAGGCCTGGGGTGAATGCTACCTGAGAGACACTGTGCTACATCAGAGAGAGAGAGGAGACAGAGGGGTGAGTCATGGCCCCTGCTGGAGACCTTGGGCAGAGCTTGGGCAGAGCTCGGGATCAAATGGAGCCTAATCTAACCTTCTCCTTTACAGACCTGGAAACAACTGCCCAGAAAAGATAAGAAACTTCATAAAGGCCCCACAGGGACTGGAGAATCCACTGATCTTCAGGGAAGACACGGTCCCTAATGGGGAGAGAACCATTGATGCCCAAAGGGGAAAGGAACCTTAGAAGTCTAGTCTGACCGAATCATTTTACAGATGAGGGAAGGAGTCTCTGAGAAGGTTTAAGCACATGGCAGATGCCTTGGAGTTGGGAGACCTGCACTTGACCTCTGGCCCCAATTCTAACACCAGTGTAATATGGGGCAAGTCACTGCCCCTCCAGGAGACTCAGTTTCCTCCAACATAGAGAAGGGGGACTCAATAACTTCTAATTTGTCTCTTTCAGCTCTAAATCTATAAGCCTATGGTCTCATGAACCTTGAATTTGGATTCAGGAGATCTGGGTTCAAATTTAGTTCTGCTACTTAACTACCTGCCCGGCATTGGACTGGTCATTTAACTGCCCTAGGTTTAAGGTTCTTTGTCTTTAAAAACAAAGGGCTTAGACTGTATGACCTCCAAGGTCACTTTCAACTCTCAATCTATCGTCCCAAGACTCATGACACCATGGGGAAAAGGGCTAGAAGTGGAAAACCGTGACCTTGATTTGAATCCCACTAATTATCCACGTGACCTTGAATAAGTCATTTCTCTCTGGACTTCAGTTCACTCATCTGTCATATGAGCTGGTTGGGCTAGATGAGTTCATTCCCAGATCTGAATCTATGATTGTGTGAGTTCTCTCCAAAAAGGCGTTTCAACGGTCACCCATCGATCTTCCCAGGCAGACGAATGCTGGTTATCACTGTCTATGGAGTCGTCACGGAGCTGGAAGAGCGATCCCATCTGTGAATTTGCCTTTCACAGGCTGATGCCAGGAGCACGCCTGTGATTGATGGGCCATGGGCACCCCAGACCTTGTCACTGAAGCCCCCCGTGAGCCAGCTCCCCTAGTTCAGCATCCTCTCAGGTTAGCTGTCCGAGCGATGTGTTCTACAGAAGAGTCCCAGCTACATTGACTACAACCTCGTCAGTTGGGATGCATTCGGCGGGCAGCTAAATTTGGGTCAAATACAATGGTAGACTCTAGTACTCCCTCAATAAAGCTCAGAACCTGTCATAGGGGATGACACCCTGGACTTGGATCCAGGAAGACCCAGGTTCAGATCCTGTCTTCATCTGTGCAACATGCAGCAAATCACTTTATCTCTCTGAGTCTGTTTCCTCATTTGTAAAATGGGAATAATAACCATTGTACCAGAGAGCCAGCAGACACAGTGACTAGAGAGCTGACCTCAGAGGCAGGCCCCTCTGACACAGGCTGGCTGTGTGTTCTTGGGCAAGTCACTGAGCCTCTGCCTGTCCTACAAAGTGGTCCAGGGGACCACTGTGACCTGATTCCAAGGTGTGTCTGATCAACCAATCAGAGGTCAAGAAGGTAAGTGGCATCCCACCCTCTCCAGGACGAATAGTCAAGAATTTATCTCCAGCATAACCACACCCTCATCCTCTCACTAGAAGTTTCTCTAATCCACACTAATCCCCAGAGCTACTGAGCAAGTATCATTGGGGGAAATCTGTCACCACCACCTGCCCTCACATCACCTCATGGCTGTGGCAGACACCCTCCAGAGAGTAGCTCTAAATTCTAGGCTAGGGCTTTGTGAGTAAGAGCCCTGCCTCCCCGCCCCCTTTTATTTTGGGTGGGACAGAAAGAGTCATACAGGATTAGCAGACATTACACTTCCTCCACCACCACACCCCCACTCAATTCTTCCTATTGTGTCTTCTGAACTTCCTTTCTTATGTTGAGAGTACTACTATCGTTCCTTCCAGTCATTAAGCCTCCAGCAACCTTAGTTTTATCTTCAACTGCTTGCTTTCCCTCACCCCGCCCCCATCACGATTCCACTCTGTTGCTACATATTGTTGACTCTACCTTACCAGCCCTCCCACATGTCCCCTTCTTTCTGCTCTTCACCTTAATTCAGATCCTCATCATCACTTCCCTAGATTATTGCAATAGCCTTCTAATTGTCTCACCACCTCCAGTCACTCTCCTTCCCAATCCATACTCCAGTCAGCTGTCAAAGATTTTCCTAAAGCAGAGGTCTGACCACATCACTCCTCTACTCAATAAACTTCAGTGGCAACCTATTGCCTCCAGGATCACATATGATTTTATCTTTATCTCATCTTTTTGAAAACTTTTATTTTGTGCAATTTTTATAAGGTGCATAATTATTAGTACCATTGTACATGTGTATAATGTATAAATAAATATACATAGGTTGGGAATGCAAGTTCAAAAAGATCTTTACTGATTAGAATGCTCAATCAAAAAAGTTTAGAGACCACTGTTCTTAGACTCAAAGTCAAAGGTGGGGTGCCTACCTGCATTGATAGATGGAGTTCCTACACAAGTTCACTCCAAAAAGGAAAAATAGCACTTTTCTCATCAGATGGATGTGAGGAATAAATGAAATGATATAGCTTTGCAAACCTCAAAGGGCTCTAGGAATGGCAGTTGTTATCATTGTTATTTTTTACAAACAGTAATTTATGAGGATGTATATGAGACTCATCATGAGCTAATACCAATACCACCACTAGCAACAAAAATAATATTAGAAAAAAAAATTGACACCTAATGAATTCCCAGAAAGACTCAAGCAAATGGACAAAATGATACCCCAGGATCTCTACATTCTTCACAAACTAACATTACAACAATGTCCTTGAGAAAGTTACTAATAGGGTATTCTGAAACCAGAGACTTATCATAGTTAAAACTATTGTCTACAATTCCCAGACATAACATTGACCCATAAAATTTTAAGAAAAATGTTTTTAATAGTCAATATTGTCCCAAATATACAATCTCCAATGGAAGCTCATAAAATTTCATGAAAGATACCAAAATCACTACCTACCTGACATTGGACTGGTCATTTAACTGCCCTAGGTTTAAGGTTCCTTATCTTTAAAAATGAAGGGCTTGGACTGGATGACCTCCAAGGTCACTTTCAACTCTCAACCTATTGTCCCATGACTCATGACACCATGAGGAAAAGGGCTAGAAGTGGAAAACTGTGACTTTGATTTGAATCCCACTAATTATCCTCGTGACCTTGGACAAGTCATTTCTCTCTGGACCTCAGAGCAGGAACAGGTGCATGTAATCCCCATTGGCCAGTCTGCTACTGGAGCTGTCCAGAGGACAGAGAAACAGACCACATACTTTTCACAGCTATGAATAGGGGGTGTGTGCTTAACCAAAAAAAAAAGAAGAAAGAACAGAGACAATTAAAAATTATAAGAGGTAAAGTAGATCATTCCAATTACATGCAGTTGAAAAGCTTTTGCAAGAACAAAATTAATGCAAGTAGATTAAAAAGGAAACAGTTGACTGGGGAAAAAATTCATTGACTATTTCTGATAATTCAGATACCCAATATATAGACAATTGATAGAAATATGTAAGATCAGAAGGAATTCCCCAATGATGAGCAAAGAGTATGATAAACATTAGCCACTGTACGTTCCCAGTTCTTCCTCAAGTCATCTTTTAAAGATAAATTTTGTTGGCAAAGAGGCACATTGTCATACGGGAAAGATACCCCAGAACACCATCCCAAGGAAGTAGACAGAGACCTGTGGGTAACCCAAACCAAAACCACAGTAATGGATGGAAAATAAAGGATGGAGATTCTGGGCCAAAGAGAAGAGCTCCCCTAAGACGCAGCCACCAAATAGGATGGAAATAGCAATGGAATAGAGGGAGGATGTGGCAGATGCTTGTTTTAACTAATTATTCTTGCTAAGGTGCTAAGCTCAGTTCTTTCTAAGCTGCCAAAGAAATATAAGAGCTGTCAGCACCCTCTAAATGTGAGTTCCCTGCGGCAACACTTCTGTCACCCATCCTAGTTATGCCTCTGATTACTAGACACAGCACAATTCATATGCAATCCACGGTACAATGAATTCTGCTACAATGTAAATCCATAATTTGGAGCTATAATGCATCTCTAGAAGAATATGAAGGTCCAGAGATGGACTCCTGCCTAAGTAGGTAATCTGTGATGTTAAAAGCACTGCACAACTCCCTAAATTCAATTCAGTCCATTCTTATCCTGCTATTCAATCCTGGGCCCAAATCTGCAGATGAAGAAACTGAGGCACTGAGTCAGACTGCCTTGGTGGACTTCCCATCCTTCAGCATGCCACCATCTGGGCAATGGTCATTTTTCAAACATTTGTTTTTTCCTAGGTGGATTGCACAACCAAAGTCCTTTGCCCTGCTGTGGATTTCATGGATTGGGCTTTGTAGAAATATGGGACTTAATGAGATGATTAAAATGTCATCTTGGAGCAGATACATTTGAAGGACCTCCCCCACTGATAAGGAATCCTTCACTTTGAACTCTGTGGGGGATATCCTCCCTAACACTGGAGGCATATGTATTCTCAAATGGTGATGGCAGTCATGAACCAGTAGAATCAACAAGCATTTATTAAGTACCTACTATGTACCAGGAGCTGTGTAAAGCACTGGGGATACAAAGAAAGGGGAAAAAAAACCCAATGCTCACAGAGTAACATGGAAAACTATGCAAACAGTTATGCACAAACAAGATGCAGAACAGATAAATTGGAGACAATCTCAGAGGGAAGGCATTAAGATGAAAGAAGAATGGGAAAGGCTTCTTGCAGAAAGCAGGACTTTAGCTGAGATCTAAAGAAGCCGGGAACCTATAGTCAGAAAATGGAATGTCGTGCTCAAGGAACAGCAAGGAGCCCACGGCCACTGGATTGCAAGGTATGTGAAAAGGAGTAATGTAGAATACTACTGGGCAGCTAGGTGGGGCTGCAATGGATAGAGTGCCGGGCCTGGAATCAGGGAGACTCATCTTCCTGAGCTCAAATATGACCTCAGACACTTACTAGCTGTGTGACCCTAGACGGTTCATTTAACCCTGTTTACCTCAGTTTCCTCCTCTGTAAAATGAGCCGGAGAAGGAAATGGCAAACCACTCCAGGATCTTTGCCAAGAAAACCCCAAAATGGGGTCATGAAGAGTCAGACATGACTGAAATTAAAATGACTCAGAACAACAAGATAGTTTTGGAAAGGTAGGAATAATCCAAGGGTTTTAAGAAGCTGTATGTGTGGTCTCAGTCTGAGACATGATGAATATTGGGATAATAGACTTGCAGTTGGGAAGGATCTCAGAGGTCTACTCTAACCCCACGACAGATTTACAGTTGAAGAAACTGAAGTCCGCAGCGAGCAGGTGATTTCCCCATTGTTGTACCAGTTGTAAGTGGTGGAGCCAGAATTTGAACCCAGATTCTCTAAAACTTCATCAAGCAATCATTCCATTGAATAGTGGATGAGCCATCATTTAATTAGGAGTTAAGTTAGCTCCAGGGAGGGGAGCGTACAGTCAAGTATAGGCAGCTTTCCATTTTACGGATGCACCTACTCCCTACATGGATACTGGAGAAGGGCAAAAAAAAAAGAAAGAAAAGAAAAAAAGCGGGGAAACACTGATACCCAGAAGCCCTTCTAGACCCTTGTCTCCTAAGGTCTTCATCTAAGTTTCTAGCTCGGCTCAAGCTAGTGTTTAAAATGCAAAATTGTTATCATCCAGTAGTTCATAAATATATCACAAATTGGCCCATATTGGCTTCCATCCCATTAGGATTCCCAGCTCTTTCCCAAATTCTCATGACTCACCCAAAAGGAAAATACTCAAATTGTAGATGAAAGCACATTTAGGGATAGAGACTAGAGCAGTGACTTTACTGAGATAGAGAACTCCCAGATGAGGAAAGTCAGCACCTTCTCTTTGACAGCTGTCTCTAGAGCATTAAGTAATGCCCAGGGTCATACAGCTGGTATTTGTCAGAAGTAGGACGATCTTCTTGGTTTCAAGGCCAACTATTTACTACACTGGGGGGGTTTCATCCTTTCTTGTGTTATGAGCTACTTTAGTAATCCATCTGGCAAAGTATATACATATACTTGTGTATATGCACTTGTGTATATATACATACATATATACATATGAGTATATATAGTTTGTATTTTTGTGTGTGTATACATATACATACATACACACACACACACACACACATATAGTGTGTATGTATGTATATATAAATGGCAAAACACTCCAGTACCTTTGCCAAGAAAACCCCAAATGGGGTCACAAAGAGTCAGACATGACTGCATAACTACACTTACTAGGCATGAGACCCTGGACAAGACACTTAACCTCTATTTGCTTCAGTTTCCTCAACTGTAAAATGGAGATAACGATAGCACCTATCCCTCAGGCTTATTGTGAGGATTAAAAATCTGATTTTTTAAAAGTGCTTAGCACATAGTTGGTGCTTAATAAGTGCTTATTTTCTTCCTTGCCTCCCTTCCCCCTGCCCAAAGCCACCACTTCTTAGGGGCTCTCCTTTCCTTTCCTTTCCAATCATCCACAATCCTTGCCAAACAATAGTGACCTTCTCCCTCCCTACACTATCCCTGAGGCAGAGTGGTTTCTAAATTAATCCAGAGAGAGCCCTCAACCTTCCTAATAGACCCTGGGGCTTGAGCTGCAAATACCCAGCACTGTCCCTTAATCCTTTAATTAGTCCCTGAGGTATATGCCCCTGAGGGCCTTGGCTTCTGCCAAAGAGCTAGGAAAGTCTGGGCCACAGGCTTCTGGTCTAAACCTCTCAGACTGGCATTCAAGGCTCTTGTGTTCTGCTCTGCTCCACCTATCCAGCATTCTCTCCCAATTACAGAGGGGCAGATTTAGGCTTGATGTAAAGAGAAATTTCCCAACAATTAAAACCAGGCAAACATGGGATGAGTTGCTTGAGGAGTCAGTGGCTTTTCCTGAACTGGAGATCTTCCAAGAAATAGCAGATAACCAATTGTCAGGGATATCAAAGTAAAAATTCCTGTTCCTGTATGGTATGTACTAGCCCACCCCAAGGCCCCTTTCTCACTCTGAGATTCTGAGGTTGAGCAGAAGTTTTCTTGGAAGGACAGTGATAGTGTTCTTAATTTCTGTAACCTCTCCCCAAACCCCCCCAGCACTAGATGGATGGATGGATGGATGGATGGATGGATGGATGGATGGATGGAT
>NW_020943070.1:4510595-4513294 GCF_900497805.2 Vombatus ursinus | reverse complement strand
GATGGATGGATGGATGGATGGATGGATGGATGGATGGATGGATGGATGGATGGATGGGCAGAGATGATCTTTGGCTTCTTTTTGGATCCTCAGTGCTTAGTACAGTGCTTAAAGGCACATAGTAGACAATAAATGTTTGATTGATAGATGGAATGGATGAATGGATTAGTTGGAAGATAGATGGATCTACAGATGAATGGATGAGTGCTTTGGAACTGGAAAAGTGTGATGAGAGTCTGAGCATACGGTACAGAAGGAAAAGGCAACACCCTCTTCTGAGTGATAGGCATTCAAACACTTGAAGAGGTTAATGAATCCTTCCACTCCATCCCCACCATCCTTACCATTACCATCTTCTCCTGTCTATACTAAGCATTACCAGTTGCTTTAACTGCTCATTGCATAGAAATGCTTCCCTTTCTATCTTATTCTTGCACTAACTCTTAGCCCTCTCAGTTTGTCAAAGTCATTCTTAAAACACGGTGTCCAGAAATAGACAAAATGGGGTTCCCCAACTAAATGCGATTGGAGCAAAGGTTCTTAAACCCCAAGGGGTCCTTGGGTAGATTTTTAAGGGATCATGAACATGGATAAGAAATTTTTCCACTCATCTTTGGTTTCCTTTTTATTATATTTTATGCATTTAAAAACATGGTCCTAAAAAGGGATCTACAGGCTTCCCCAGACTTCCCAAAGCATCCATGACACAAGCAAAGTGAAGTCCTGGCTTGATGATCTCAGAGGTCGAGCGATGAGTCTATGAGAACTAGGGTGGAACATCCCAGAGGACAAGAACTAGGTCTCGTCATTTCCAGCTGCCATCACTCCCAGCTGGGGTACAGAGAGGTCCTCAGAGGAAGAGGGAGGAGATCTGGAGGAGGATGAGCCTAGGCTGTCCCAGGAAGAGCAGCAGCACCAGTCCCCAGCCCTGAATCTTCCTTCAGGGTATGGAAGAGATGGCCAGTTTCTGGGCGGTGGCAGAAGAAATTCTTTTGAATTTTTCTCCCAGGGCCAGAGGCTCAGAGCTTCAGAGATTTTTCACTGGTGATTATTTGACACAGTGTTTGTTGCCTGCCCAGAGAAAAGAAAGGGAACCTTTAATCAGAAATCTGCTCAGCAGGGCACAAGAAAGGGGTAGAAGAGAGAGGTAATGAGAGGAAAGGGGAAAAGGAGGGGGAGAAGGAGGAAGAGGAAAAGGAGGAGGGAGAGTGGGGGAGGAGGAGAAAGCAGAATAGGAAAAGGAGGAAAGAATAGAAGGGGAGAAGGCGGAAGAAGACAAAGTGAAGAAAGAAGAGGAGAAAAAAAGAGAAAAGACGAGACAGCAGGGAGGAAGAAAAGGAAAAAAAGAATAAGGAAAAGGGGAAGAGGAGAAAGATTGAGTGTGGTTATGTTTGTATCCTTAATTATGTAATCCTTAAAACAGTATAAATGCCAGCTATGACTATGACTAGGGGGATAGGGAAGGAAACAGAGGATGAGGAAGACCATCGGATGTGGAGAGATGGAGACAGAGGGAAGAGAGAAGGGGAAAGTGGGAAGGAAAGAGGGAGGGTAAAGATGGGGGAGAGGAGGAAAGAAGGGGGAAAGATAGGAGGGGCGGGGGTGCAGCACAGACATAGAAAGGTTCTAGCTTAACTCCCTCTGATCCCAGGCCCCTGAGAGTGAGACTGAGGCCAGGCTTGCCCCCTGCGGATCCCTGGCCTCAACATCTTTCCTGGGCTTGGAGTGCCCTCACCACCATTCTCAACTCTTCGTGTAATGCCTGCCCCTACTATCATCCCCTCCCCACTTTCTCCTAGTCTCAAGTTTTCTACTCCCTCCCAACTTCTGTCTTTAGACTCACCCCGACCCCTACCTTCTTGTCTTACTTTTCCTTCCTCTCCCTCCACGCCCACCAAGTCTCCCTAGGGTCACGGAGCCAGAAGGGACCTCAGAGGTTACTGGATCCATCCCTCTCATTTTACAGGTAATGAAACTGAGGCTGAGACATTAAGTATTTTGTCCAGGGTCAAATAACCAGTGTCTACACAAGGATTTGAACTCAAGCCTTTCCCTCTTCATGACTGCACCACTCAACTCCCTCGCTTCTCACCTGCCCGCCATCCCTCTGCCCCCTGTCCTTTTATTCCCTGCCTCCTAACCCTGTCTCTACTTCCCATCCTCCCTCTCCCTCCCTCCCCACCTCCTTCACTCCCGCTTCACCTCCCTGACTTTCTCCTGCTCTGGTTGGCCCCCTGTCTCTGAACCTCCCACACACACAACCTATCTCCCCCGCCTTGTTCCCTTCCTCCCAGCTCCCATCCAGCTGCTGGCAGTAGGTCTGCCAGGAAGCCGGAGATGATCAAAGGCCTTCAGTGCTGCCTGGGAGTGAGCCAGGAGCTGGGCTTGGCAGATAGGACTCTTCTAATCTTAGCCCATCAATCGCTCCAGCCCCCAGTCCCCTAATCAATCTGTTGTTCTTCTCCAGGCTCCCTCCCATTTGTCTCCATCCCTGCAGAGCAGCGCACAGTGGAGCAGAGTGGGCAGCCCCTCTGGGTCAGCAAGGGAGGGGGCTTGGCAGCAGCTGGCACAACTGAGTCTGCCCTACCCTGCCCTGCTAGGCACTGACACAGCCCTCCAACACTGGCCCCTGCGACTTTTGCTTCCTTTACACACACACACACACACACACACACACACACACACACACACACACACAC
>NW_020943070.1:4504861-4510585 GCF_900497805.2 Vombatus ursinus | reverse complement strand
CACACACACACACACACACACACACACACACACACACACACACACACGTATACACTTTCACATAGATTCACCACTCACATATTCAGACACCCACTGGATCTGAGGATTTAAAGATGGAAGCCCTCAGAAGTCATCTAGTCCAACCCCCTCATTTTACAGAGGAGGAAACCGAGGCACAGAGAGGGTGAATGACTTGCCAAAGGTCACACAGCGAAGACTCAAACCCAGTTCCCTGACTCTTAATCCAGGAGTCATTGCAGTGTGCCATACTACCTCTCCCTCATCCACAGACACACACAGATACATGCTCACGTTCTCTGAGATGTACCCACTGAGATAAACACACACATACCTTCGATGCTCCATCGAAGCTCTTCGATAGTAGAGCTACTATCTTCTGTGTCAACAGCCTTTGTCCTGAAAACAAGGGCCCATAGCAGGAGAGAAAAATAACTGGGAGAAAGAGAGAGGGGGAGAACACTCTGTCCTGCATCCCTCTAAATTTCCAGGTTCAATGTGGGAAAGAGGAGAATGCTTGGGATTTAGTCTTTCCCTGTTGCTCACTCTGGGATTCAAAGGATTGGACTAAAGCTGGCCTTCTGAACCTGGGGTCCATAAACATCTTTGCTATTTAACATTTTGATAACAGTATTTCACTATAATTGATTTCCTTTGTAATCCTGTGTGTTCTATTTTATTCATTTAAAAACATATCTGACTGTTCATAGGCTTCACCAGACCAACTGCCCAAGGAGGTACAGGAAAAGTTAAGAATTCCTGGACTAAAAGGTCTCTCCCTCCTGGTTCTGACTTTCCATGTTCTAAAGTTCCTTGCTCCCAGCTCTGACAGTCTAGGTTCAAAGGTCTGTTCCAGCTTCGACATTCCCTGTTCTAAGGTCTCCCCCCAGCTCTGACATTCTATCACTTGACTTTTTTAACTAGTGCCTCCCTCCCCTTCCCTATGTCCCCACAGAAGCTCTGATTTCTCATCTTACCTATTTTACTGGTCCAGAGACATCACAGGATCATAGAACTAGGACTGAAAGTGACCCCAGAGGTCACCTGGCCCAACTCCTTCATTTTGCAAGTGAGGAAACTGAGATCAGAGAGTGGACGTGACTTTCCACAGTCACACAAGCAGTAAGCGGTAAGGCTGGGATTGGAACCCAGGTACTCTGCATCCGAGTCCAGAATGCTTTTTACTGCATCACACAGCCTTCCCCCAGCTTCCCAGGCGTATTAGGAGCAGGGCCTGAAATATGTCTTCACTGGTATCCCCACCTTGGCTCACTGGTCTTTCCACTTTCAGCTAAAGGGAATGCTGGGGTCCCAGGAGCCCCAGCCAGCCAGATCCTAAGGGGGGGATTGGGAATATGTGAATCTTGGGGGTGGGAAGGGCAGGGTAAGACACAGGACATTAAGCCTACTTCAGGTTTTCCCAAACCTTGGGCCCAGAGAAGGGGCCCAAGCTGGCAGCCCCTCGTTTTGTCGGAGCCTGCCTGCCTGCCTCCTTCCCTTCCTGGCTGCTCCCCCCACGGCTGCTGCTGTCGCTTTATTCCTCCTCTACTCTGCTCCCTCCCTCCTTCCTCCTCTCCCTCCCTCCTGGCTGGCCCCCTGCCGCTCTCTTAGTGCTCCTTCAGTCTGAGGTTCCATCTTGCTCCCCCTCCTACTTCTTCCTTTTATTTCTCTTTAGAATAGCAGCTCAGAAAGTTCATTTCAAAAGAAATCGATTCCCGAGCTGCTCTGAGCTGAGACTCGGCTTTTTCATTTTGGAGAAATGAGCATTAAAGGAAAGTTTGGAGTCTTAATCACTTGGGGACCCCAGAAATCAAGGTCATCCCTCAGAGACCCACTGTCCTCTTCTCCCCCTTTATATCAACACACACACACACACACACACGCACACACGCACACACACGCACACACGCACACACACACACAGAGCATCTCCTCATAGGCAGCAAGGAATGAGCCAAACCATAGAAGTACCAGCAGGGAAGGGAAAGAAACAGGGGGCATACCCAGTCAAAGCCAGCCTGTGTATCCCTGGGCTAAAGGATCCTAAATGTGGAGCTGAAAGAGATCTCAGAGGTCATTGAGTCAGCCTCCTTATTTGACAGATGAAGAAACCGAGCCCCAGAAGGGGGAAAGGACTTGCCCAAGGTACTACACAGGCAGTAGCAGTAGATGAGATTTGAATCCAGGTTCTCTGACTCCAAATTTAGTACTTTTCCTCCTGTACCACCCTGACTGGTTCATCTCCTTTTAAAATACACGTTTCCCTGATGACATAATTCACTCCTCTTCTCCACTGATATTCTTGTAAAATGGGGAAAACAACCCTTTGACTTCCTTTCTTACAAGTTCATAAGTCTGGAACTGGAAAGAACTCTCAAGAAATGGCACCCAAGAAAACTTAAGTGACTTGCCCAGGGTCTCCCACCTCATGAATGTTGGAGGCAGAATTTGGACCCATGTCTGTCTTCGTGACTTAAAGTCCAGCACTCTACCCTCTGCCCCATTCTGCTTCCCTCGTAGATAGAGCCTTTGTGAGCAAAAGGTTTTGTGAGTCATAAAGCTCTATAGAAATTAAAGTTTTATTGACCTTCTTCTAGGTTAAGCTAATCTCAACAGAATGATGTTTCTCAAGAATTTCTCTGATTAGGGCACCCTCCTACTCAGACCTTCAGTGCTTCTCCATTGTGTCATCCTTATGGAGAGCAGAGGTTGTTGTGATCTCAAAGCTGAAGACTGATCCCAATGCTTATCCCAGACCACAGGGTCTCATCACCAGTGTCTCTCTCCTGGAGGACCTTCTTATATTTTACCACTGAGGTGGTGGGAATCTCTCTGGAAACCCCCTAATCAGACAACCTCAATCACTGCTAGACGCCCTCTGCCCTACTGTGGCCAAAACCCCTCCACCTCCACAACATGGCTCCATTCAACTATCCTCTATACTGAAGATGGCCCTGCCCTAGGTAAATGCACTTCTGATTTTAGCTTTGTCAAGGTACACACCGAATAGACACTGACTGGAAGAAATTCAGCAACCAGAAGTTAAGTAGGAAAATACATGGACTTTCTGACCCTAAGTCAACAGATGACAGAAATGCTATCCTTGGTGATCAGGAAATAGACTTTTAAAATAATTTTCCAATACACTTAAGCCTAAGGGCCCTGGTTTGCTGAGGCAGCTATGTTCCAAAGACTGGGTGTCAGAGGTGAAGCATCACTTTCCAGAGAGGAAACCCTCGGTCCAACCAGTTAAGTCTTAGAAAAATCGACCCCACATTGGAGGTGGAAAAACCAATGAGGGTTTTTCCACTGCCCAGTTATATTAGATCTTCTGTCTTTTCTAAAAGACCTAAGGCTTTGAGATTTAAGCTAAAAGAGCCAGGACAGAGCCTATTCTTCCTGGTCTCAAGATAGCTGGCTCACCAGAAGATATTGGCAGTCACAATGCCCCAGAGGAGTGAGTTGTCCCTCCTGTTATATGCCTTGGGAGAGAGGGTACAAGTGTTTATTAAGTACTTAATATATGTCAGGTGCTGTGCTAAGCATTTTACAAATACTGTCTCATCAGGTCTTCACAACAACCTAGGGAGGTAAGTGCTATTATTATCCTCATTTTACAGTTGAGGACATTGAGTCAAACAGTTTAAGTGACTTGCCCAGGGCCAAACAGTCAGTAAATGTCTGAGACTGGATTTGAACTCAAGTCTTCCTAACTCTAGGTGGCGAAGTGGGTAGAGCACCGGGCTTGGCCTCAGGAAGACATCTTCATGAGTTCAAATTCGGCCTCAGACACTTAGTAGCTGTGTGACCCTGTTTGCCGAAGTTTCCTCACCTGTAAAATGAACTGGAGAAATAAATGGCAAACCACTCCAGTATCTTTGCCAAGAAAACCTCAAGTGGGGTCAGGAAGAGTTAGACAAGACTGAAACAACTGAACAACAACTGCCTCTCTCCAGGTCTGATGCACTATCCATTGCACCACCTAACTGCCTTGGCCACATGTATTCCTTCTTTGTATTCCCACCTACCCCCTTACACCTTGGGCACATGTGCTCCTCAGGTGTATACCCTTCTATCTGTGTGCCCTGGCCATTGTCAACTAATGGTGTGTGTATTTATGGGACAGTATGTCTCAGATTTACGGGTGAAATATTTTATTACTATTTTTATTTCTATGCCATTACATTAAATGACTGCTTTGCCTCTGAATTAATTGTGCCCTGTAGCTAACCAGAAAAGTAAACACATTGTCTGTGACTTGTAAGCTATAGTTTCAAGTAGGCATGAACCAGCAGAGTAACCTAAAACTGGAGTTATCTGGATCAAGGGACAATACATTGTGACAGTGATTCTATACTTAGAATCTCAGAGCTCAAAGAAGCCTCAGAAGTCATCAAAGCCAATCTGTATCAAAATAGGAATCCCCTCTATGATATCACGGACCAATGATAACCTCTCGCCTCTTTGAACACCCCCCCATGAGGTTGAAATTGTTATCTCCTAAGGTGACCCATTTCACTTTTGGACCAGCTCTAATTGTTAGGAAGTTTTACCTCATAACCAGCCTAAATCTGCCATTTTACACATCCCACTCACTGTTCCTAGGTCTGGCTCTGGAACAAAAAAACAAATCTAATCCCCTTTCCATGGCACAGTCATCCTATGCACTGAATCTTTTCTTCTTAAGGCTAAATGTCTCCATTTCCTTCTAGTTAGTCCTCACATGGTATGGTCTCCACCACAATATTTTCCTGTTTGCTCTTCTCTGGGCTTGCCAGCCCCATCCTGACCTAGCCATGTCCTATCTCCCCAATTAGACTTATAAACCCTTTCAGGGTGGGGATCATGGAGAATGATGACAAGGAAAAAATGATGATGGACCGTCCCTGAGACTCCAACTTTGGGACAAGATGGTACATCTGAAACAAAATGGAGACTTGGCTTGGAATCCAAGCTCTAACACTTACTAGCTGTATGACTGTGGACAAGTCACTTAATCTCCCTAAACCTTGAGTTCCTCATCTGTAAGATGAAAATAATAATCCTTGCATGCCCTATATCTCATAGGGTTGTTGTGAAGCGAGCACCAGGGAGGAACAAGTTATTGTCTTTACTATGACACTCCTAATATAAGGTATTCCCCCAAATATAAATCAATGACACTAGTCATGGAGAAGAATGGAGAAGTCCTTTGGTCAAGTTGAGAGCTAAAGTGTGAAGAGTCTGGAGTCAAGTGGCAGGAGGTGAAGCCTGCCTCTTCAGATACTGGCACTAGATTGGTTGGCTCCATATGTTTCTATCACTTAAGGAGATTAATAAAACTGCTAATGGTCTCAGGCCTTCCGAAAGATGTTATCACCAGCTGGTGATGGACCAAAGTCCTGCCCCTGGTGGTTCAGAACCTTTGTTCTCATCATCATGGAGTCGAGAGTCTATGTTCTAGGTTCCTTCTCAGGTCTGACATTCCATGTTCTTATGCATTATAATTATTAGAGCTAAAAATTTGAAGGGAGTGGAAAGCTGTTCTCTGCAAACCAAAAGTAAAGATAAAGATACCTCAGCTGTGAAATCTTTCGGGAATTTGGAGTTTTCAATTCCCCCAATCTAGGCTTTTCTCCTCCTCCTCCTCCTCCTCCTCCTCCTCCTCCTCATCCTCCTCCTTCTTCTTCTTCTTCTTCTTCTTCTTCTTCTTCTTCTTCTTCTTCT
>NW_020943070.1:4451482-4504851 GCF_900497805.2 Vombatus ursinus | reverse complement strand
TTCTTCTTCTTCTTCTTCTTCTTCTTCTTCTTCTTCTTCTTCTTCTTTTTCCAAGGGTCATGCCACCCCAGAGGATAAATTGAGCTAAGATTTTGGAGAACTGAGTAGCTGAGATAGATATCCCCCTTCCTTCCACCAGTATACCATCTTTTTTCTCTCTCTCTCTGCACTCTCACAGTCACCCTCCACTTTAACCTAATTGTTCTATTCATACTTGATAGCATAGGAGTTAAAGATCTGGAGCTTGAAAAAAAAAATCTTGGAGATCATCTGGTTCAACTCCCTTATTTTACAAATGAAAAAACAAGACCTAGAGGGGAGAAGGAGCTTGCCCAAAGCCATGTCAGGAGTTAATGGCAAAGCCAGTAGCAAAAACTGGAGTCTTCTGACTCAAAAGAGAGAACTCTTCCTACTGCACCACAGAGTACATCTTGAACTTTACCACCTCCATCCTTTTGATCTTTTGTTTTTCTATACCTGGATTACTTTTCCCCCATATTCATCATCTTTCTCTATGGAAATCTCCCCATCATTCAAGGCCTAAGTTAAATGCCATCCCTACTCCATGAATCATTCCATAATTCCCTACAACTATAAATATCTCTTCTTCCTCTTAAACCCCATAGCACTCTGTGTTTCCCTTCTAATGCCTTCTTCCTTGAATTATAATTGTCTGCGTCCACAGAGTTGTAACTAGGAAGTTTTGCATGTGGGGAAAATGATATGAAGCATGTCTTTAGTTTGGGCAGAGGAAGGAGACAGAAAACCCTGGGGGCAAGGACAGCAGGGCAGGGCAGGGAGCTCACCCTAGCCTGCCATCTGGTAGCTTTCTAATTGAACTAATTGTTTTTGCTAACTAGGTTCTAATCTCTGTTGTTTCTATCTTGTTAAAGGATTATAACTGACATCAGCACCCTCTACATTCAATATTCTCTAAATTCAGAACACTGGAGCAGAGCCCCCGTTGTGCCGCCCTAGTTGTAGCTCTGAGTGTCCGTGTCTTATTTCCCAAATTTGAATATAAGCTCCATAAGAGAAGAATCCGTGTGTTACTTATCCATGTCTACGTCATGTATCCTGGTGTAGGACCCTGTGAATAGTAGGAACTCAAAGAATATACATTGAATGGAATCAGGTGGGTTGCCCAACAAGGATCATAGGATAAATGGTAGACTGTGGGGCTGGCAAGTACCACAAAGATTACTCGGCATAAGCCTTTTGTTATACAGATGAGCTAAGTGAGGTCCACAGTGATGAAGCTTCTTCTCCAAAGTCATGCTGCTAGTAAGTAACAGAATTGGATTCCAACCCAGGCCATTGGATTGTAAGTCCAATGTTCTTTCCACTAAGCCAGGAAGCCTTGTAATTGTCTACAACTGCCAAGTCATCTAAGCTCTGCTGAAGGGGCATTTTCAATCTGCTCCCTACTTCAGCCATGCCCTCCCCAGAGGAATGTTTGACTCCCTAACCCCTTCTTCCATAGCTGTCTGGTCTGGTCCTGTTGAGTTGTCTATCAGGATAGTAGAGGAAGAGTAGGAAAAAATATGATTGATAACTCTTCTTTATATATTCATATATAATGATAGCTCTTATTAATAGCATACAATGTCTCTGCAAGGTAGATCAGCTAATGATAATAACTAACATTTAAACAGCAGTTTAAGTCTCGGATGTATCTCGTTTGATCCTCCCAACAGCCCCGGGATGTAGGCACTGTTATTTATCCCCACTTTGCAGATGAGGAAACTGAGGCTAACAGAGATTTAGCAATTTACCAAGAGTCACACAGCTAATAAGCATTTGAGGCAGGATTCAAGGCTAGGTCTTGCTGACTACAAGTCTGGCATTTCATTCACTGCACCCTCTAGAACAGTGGGGGAGGGGAGAAGAGAGACATGCCCATGATCACACAACTAGTGAGCCTAAAAAGTGAGCTTTGAATTCCTGACTTTAAGCTAAATACTCTTTGAATTAAAACATTAATTTTTATTTCCCTTTCCTGGAGGTTCCCTCTCCCCCTGTCCCCTTTTCCCTGACTTCACATCCAATCACAGAAGATGAGAGCAAGAGATAGCAGTAGATTTGCAGTTCCACTCTGTATGTAATGAGAGCAGTGTCTGGCCTTGATAACCTTTGGGAAGAATCTCACCCTCCCCTCCTCCCCCAAAAAAATCTCCATTCTAAGGAGCACAAGCTGATCTCCATCACTGGTGAGCTGGGTCTTCATACATTACTTGGCCACTGGGGACTAAATGACCTCATGTCCCAGATCTGCCAGGACTGTCCCAGTTTAGGAAAAGCTCCATTGGCTGGGGCTGGGGACAGCTCTTGTCCTATTTCTGTCCAACACCCCTTTGGGGTGTCCAGACTAGATTTGGCAAGATAACTTGCCCTGTCCTGTCATCTCCCCCTCCCTAGCTCACAATCCCATCACTGGCTCTATTCCCATTTCTATCACACACACACACACACACACACACACACACACACACACACACTCCATACCCTCCACCAACCAGTCAATATTTACTGAGCACTGACTAGGCACTGTGTGGGTGGTCCAAGATTCATCCCACAAATACTTATCCAGGATCTACTGGAATCACAGAATGTCAGCACTGGAAGGGATTACACAGATTTTCTAGTGCAATATTTCCATTTTTATGAAAGAGAAGACTGAAACTCAGAAAAGAGAAGGGATGTCCCAGGTCACACAATGATTTAGGAGAAGAGTTTGGCACAATGGATATTTGGAACAGATCTGGGTTCAAATTCTCGTTCTGCCCATGTGACCTTGGGCAAGTCACTTCATTTGCTGAGTATCAGTTTCTTCATTTGCAAAATTAAAGGGCTAGAAAAGATGGCCTCTAAACTTCTTTCAAGCTCTGAATCTATGATCTCATGACTTGAACTCAAAGCTTCTGATTCCCACCCAATCCAAGGCTTTCCACTACCCCATGTTGTATAAATGGTGCTCTCCTGGGTGCTGATATAACCAAATGTACATCCAGTAGAGCTTTTTACAATTTACAGCTTTTCTCTTCTCATGTGGGTCTCCCAACAGCCCTATGAGATGGTTAGGGCAAGGGTTATCATCTCCACTATAGAGGGAAGTTCTAGGGTCCAGAGACCAGGAATTGGATAGTCAAACAGTTAAAATGAATATCCTCAGGTGTCTGAAAAATACACAATCCCTGCCCTTGAGGGGTTTACAGTCTAGTTTGGGAAATAGGAAACATAAATGTCAAAGACCAGTACAAGGCCATGCTCCTTCTTCCTCTGAATTAACTGACAAGACCCTCCTGTTCCTTCCCTTCCCAACTCTATCCCTATGCCTGATTCCACGTAGCTTAGGAAACCAGGTTGGCTTTTTGGCAAACCAACCAAGACCTGCTCTTGCCACTGTCTAGCTGCATGACCCAGAGCAAGTCACTTAACTTCCCTGGGCCTCATTTTTTCATCTGTAAAATGGATTTGCACTAGATGGCTTCTGAAGTCCCTTCTGTTTCTAGCTCCATGATCCTGTAATTTTATAGGGTCTGTAAAAGGAAGATAATAATTCCAAGATGCCTATATCACAGGGCTGTTGTGAGATTCAGGAGACAAGTTTGGTGGGGTACTCAGCAAACCTGAAATCTTGCAAAGTTACGCATAGATAAATGTTCATTATTATTGTCAGGAGGCAGCTACGTGGCACAGTGGATAGAGCACCAGGCTTGAAATCAGGAAGACTCATCTTCATGAGTTCAAATTCAGCCTCAGACACTTAGTAGCTGTGTGACCCTTAACCCTATTTGCTCAGATTCTTATCTGTAAAATGAGCAGCAGAAAGAAATGGCAAACCATTCCAGTATCTTTGCCAAGAAAACCCCAAATGGAGTCCCAAAGAATCAGACACAACTGAACAACAACAACAAATTGTTAGGGGGATGGGCAGGGAGCAACTGGAGAGAGGTTGACCATACTTTCTACCTCCCAGTCCTCCAACTCATTATTTCTCCAAAGTTCTCATCCTCCCCAACCCTGGTGGGAGGGAAAGAGGACCTCTGCTCCACTCTCAGCCCACCCTACTCCCAGGCCACTGCCCCTTTTCCCAGTCACAGGAGAGGAACAGAGCAGCCAATGGGGCCTCCTTTCTCAGCTAGAACACCTTTTCTCCTGTGGAGATCTGGAAAGGGGGTATTATCCTCACTGAGGCTGTATGGCAACAGAGCCCCCTAATCCTGTAATTAGCCCTGATTGCTTCAATCACCTCCCAGTGGTAGCCGATTCCCTTGCAACAGATAGTGTCAAAAATACCAATTATCTCCACTCAATAACCGTCTGTTGAGGGAACCACAGAGAGATAGCCAAGGCTCAGAGGCAGGAGGCCAGGGGCTAGGGGGCCAAGGGCCAGGAGCCAGAGGCTAGAGGCTAGAGCCAAGCCTCTCCCTCATCATTCATGGCCCCAGTAAAAGGGAAAGGGGAGTCAGCTCCAAAGAAGGGAAGCTGTAAGGTACAGTAGAAAGAGTGCTGGCTTGGGAGACAGAGGATCTTGTGACTCTGCCACTTATGACCTGGGGTATTACTGCATCTCCCGAGGCTCACTTTCCTTGAGGGTTAAATGGGGGATGGGAAGAAAGTAGATGGCCTCTGAATATAGTTCCAAGTGGTAAGAGTGTGCCTGGCTTCTGGCTGATAAGAATCACTGAGTGTAAGACCTGGGGAGGCCCTTAGGGTAACTGGGCTATCAGCCATTCCCCAAAATCAATGTTCCCTCACCTACCTTAAGAAGAACTCCCAAAGGCTGACTGCCAAAAACCCTCTCTCCTCAGGTACCAGCTCCTCTTGCCATTTCCTTCAGAAAACCATCCCTGATCTCCTAAGTAACACATATCTTTCTCTCCTCAGATTTTCTGAGAGTCTTTTGTCTCTTTCCTCTTCATCATGCCCTACCTTGTATGTCACACCTACTGGTGACATACCTATTGGTGAACAGTGTGGCTTCACTAGATTATAAGCTCCTTGTGGGCAGGGACTGTATTGTTTAAGTGCAGAGTCTGGTACATAATATAGATAAAAAATGGTGGTATAGACTGATGGAATGAAAAAGAAATTCAGAGTTGGGAGACACCTTAGAGCAGAGAATGTCAGAACTAGGAAGGATTTTAAGAACATGGAATGTCAGAATTGGGAGAGGCAGACGAACCAAGTCATCTTTTTAAAGAGAAAGAAAACAAGAACCAAGCAGAAAAACGATTTGTCTGGGATCATACTAGTTTCTGGCCAGACTAGGGCTGGAATCCAGGCCTTCTGACTCCCACTTCAGTGGCAGCTGCCCCAAGGATTTGGCCAATTATTTGCCTGCACTGGATCAGTGGGGAACTGCTCCCACGTAACTACTGTATCCATTCTAGGGCCTGGGACTCACAGCCGTTTCAGAGATACCCATCACCAGGTTGGCCAAGGGTGATGGACTTTGATTTAGCACCAGAGATTTGCAAAGTCCTTTTTTTCACAATAACTCATTGAGGAAAATGGTGAAGAAAAGACAGCAACTCACCTGAGTTGTCCCCCAAACCCCTCCAAACACCTTTAAATAATGCCATAAAGCAATTCCTGGAATAGCAGAACCCACAAAAAAGAGGCTGAAATAATTTTCCAGCCAAAGATAACTTAGAAGGTCAGAAGGAAAGGTCTGTTGCACTTGGCTGAGAGGGGACAGTCCAGCCACCTGGGTCCCAGCTGAGCAGTAGCAGGCCTTGGGAGCCGCTGAATCGGCAGCAACAGCAGCCACTTCCAGAGCTCTCAGTCCACAGACGGTAAGGGGGTCAAAGGAGATTACAGGGATCTTGTTGCTAGCACTGAGGCACTCTGTTGCTTTGCCCATACTTGGATCCAGGTCACAGTCCTGGGTGGCAGTCCCAGGTTGAGAAGGAGCGCTAGCACACCAGAGCTTGCAGCCACAGTGGAGCAGGGACCCTCATCATAGTTCTAGGACAGAAAAGAGTGCTTGTGATCACTCACAGACCAAAGCACAGGTCAGGAGAGTAGTAAACACACCTCTCCTTAGATCCTACCACCTTGGAAGAACTGAAAACTCGTAGGTCCCTAGAAGTATCTCTGAAAACAGCTGCACAAAACTCCTAAAGCTTGGGACAGTGCTCCCACTACACTGGAAGCAGAGCTCTACTTTAGCAAAAAGTAAAAAAAATCAAGAAGTAGCCTGGGAAAATTAATAAATAACAGAAAAAATTCTGACCATAGAAATTACTATGGCGACAAGGAAGATCAAAACATACACTCAGAAGAAGATAACAAACTCAAAGCTCCTACATCCAAAGTCTCCATGAAAAATATAAATTGATCTCATGTCATGGAAGAGCTCAAAAAGGATTTTGAAAATCAAGTAAAAAAAATAGATAAAGGAAAATTTGGGAAGAGAAATGAGAGTGATGCGAGAAAATAATGAAAAAAGAGTCAATAGCATGATAAAGGAGATACACACACACACACACAAAAACTGAAGAAAATAACACCTTAAAAAACAGACTAGGTCAAATGCCAAAAGAGGTACAAAAAGCCAATGAAGAGGAGAATGCCTTAAAAAGCAGAATTGGCCAAATGAAAAAAAAAAGGCACAAAAATTCACTAAAGAAAAAAAAACTCCTTAAAAAGTAGAATTGGCCAAATGGCAAAGGAGGTACAAAAGCTCACTGAAGAAAATAATTCCTTAAAAATTAGAATTGAGAGGGACAGCTAGGTGGCACAGTGGATAGAGTACTGGCCCTGAAGTCAGGAGGACCTGAGTTCAAATTCAGCTTCAGACACTTGGCACTTACTAGCTGTGTGACCCTGGGCAAGTCACTTAATCCTGATTGCCTAACCAAAAAAAAAATTTAGAACTGAGCCAATGGAATCTATCGTTTATGAGAAATCAGAAAACACTAAAACAAAACCAAAAGAATGAAAAAAATAGAAAACAATGTGAAATATCTCATTGGAAAAAAAACTGACCTGGAAAATAGATCCAGGAGAAATAATTTTAAAATGATTGGACTACCTGAAAGCCATGATCAAAAAAAGAGCCTAGATATCATCTTCCAAGAAATTGGCAAGGAAATCTGTCCTGTTATTCTAGAACCAGAAGGTAAAATAGAAATTGAAATAATCCACTGACCACCTCCTGAAAGAGATCCCAAAATGAAAACTCCCAGGAATATTATAGTCAAATTCCAGAGCCTTAGGTCAAGAAGAAAATATTGCAAGTAGCTAGAAAGAAACAATTCAAGTATCGTGGAGCCACAGTCAGGATAAAACACAAGATTAAACAGCCTCTATGTTAAAGGATTGGAGGCTTGGAATATGATATTCCAGAGGACAAAGGAGCTAGAATTACAACCAAGAATCAACTACCCAGAAAAACTGAGTATAATCTTTCAGGGGGGAAACTAGACATTTGATGAAATAGAGGACCTCCAAGCATTCTTAATTTAAAGACCAGAGCTGAATAGAAAATTTGACTATCAAATACAAGATTCAAGAGAAGCTTAAAAAGGTAAAAAGGAAAGGAAAATCAAGAGGCATTTAATGAGGTTAAAATGTTTACTTTCCTACATGGGAAGATGATGCTTGTAACTCATAAGAACTTTCTCATTATTAGGCAGTTAGAAGGAGTATATAAAGACAGAGGACAAAGGTGTGAATTGAATATGAAAGGATATCTTAAAAAATAAAAAGTGGTAAGAGAAGAATGTGCTGGGAGAAAGGAAAAGGGAGAGGTAGAATGGAATGAATTATCTCACATAAAAGAGGCAAGAGAAAGTTTTTGGAGGGAAAGGGGGGGAAGGTGAGGGGAAGTGAGTGGACCTTGCTCTCATCAGAATTGGCTCAAAGAGGGAATAACATACACACTTAATTGAGTATGGAAATCTATCTTACCCTACAGGAAAGTAAGATGGGAAGAAGATAAGAGAAGGGGGGTGGGATGGTAGGAGGGAGGGTAAATTGGTGGAGGGGTAGTCAGAAGCAAAACAGTTTTGAGGAGGGACAGGGTGAAAGGAGAGAGAAAATAGAATTAAATGGGGAGAAGGAGAGGAATAGAATGTAGGGAAATACAGTTAGCAATAGTAACTGAAAAATTTGAAGCAAGTTTCTCTGATAAAGGCCTCATTTATCAGACATATAGAGAACTGAGTCAAATTTATAAAAATTGGGGAAAATGAGACATAAATGCATTGTTGGCAGAGTTGTGAACTGATTCAACCATTCTATAGGACGATTTGGAACTATGCCCAAAGGGCTATAAAACCATGCATAACCTTTGACCTAGCAATACCACTACTAGGTCTGTATCCCAAAAGAGATTTTAAAAAAAGAAAAGGAACTATATGTACAAAAATATCTACAGAAGCTCTTTTCTGGTGGCAAAGAATTGGAAATTGAGGGGATGCCCATCAATTTTGGAATGGCTGAACAAATAGTGGTATGTGATTATGGTGGAATACTGTTGTGCTATAAGAAATGATGAGCAGGATGCTCTCAGAAAAATCTGGAAAGACTTACATAAGTAGATGCAAAGTGAAATGTACTGTGTACAAAGTAACAGCAATATCGTAAGATGATGAGCTATGAATGGCTTGACTATTCTCAGTAATACAATGATCCAAGACAACTCTGAAGGACTTAGGATGAAAATGCTATTGATCCCCAGGGAAAGAACTGGTGGAGTCTGAATTCGAATCAAAGCAGACTTTTCCTTGTTTTATTTTTGTGTGTGTTTTTGTTTTCGGTCTGGTTTTCTTTCACAACATGGCTAATACGGAAGTGTTTTGCATGACTACACATGTATAACCTATATGGAATTGCTTGTTTTCTCAATGGGGGTGGGGGAAGAAAGGGAGAGAATATGGAACAAAAAAAAAAAACAAAGTTAAAAATTGTAACTAGGGAAAAATAAAAAACTAAATAAATTTAAAAAATTTTTTAAACAACTCATTGAGGTCTGCTTTGAAGGGATTACTATCTCTGTATTACGGAGCAGGAAAATGAATTTCAAAGGTTAACGTCACTTTCCTGAGGTCCCACAGTCAGATCCAAAGTCAAGTCTTTCTGGATCTATGCATAGCTACTCTCTCTGTTATACCAGGCTACTTCACTACTAAAACTCCACAAAAGGATGATGAAAGAGAGGAAGTAGATGATTTCTGTGGTCTCTTAAGTGGTCTCCTAAGGGGCTCTGGATTCAGAGGACCCCCAAAAAACAAGCCACTTTCTCTCTCTGGCCTTCAGTTTCCACATCTGTAAAATGAGGGACCTGATTACCTCAGAGGTCCCTCCTTGTTCTAGACCTATGATCTTAGACATTTTTTCTCCCTCTTCAGTTCTTTGGTTTTAGTTTTGCTTCTCCCTCCTAAAAGGTTTGAGAGGACAGAGTAAGACCATGGCTGTGAAAGGGTTCAGTAACCCTACAGAAATGTGATCTATTGTTATTATGCTGGTGGGGCTGCCCCAGATGGCCCCTTTCCCGATCCTAGCTCTCTGCTCCCTCAGGGCTCCCATATGTTTCTGGGTAACAGGACACAAGGAATCACTCATCTGCTTTCCCTCCACCAATCGGCTTCCCCCAGCGCTGACCCCAGCATAGGTCAGCTTCCGTCCCCCTCACTGCTGCCATTCTCCTGATGTCAATTAGACCCAGCTCTGGCGGGATCAGAGCATGGAGAGCAGGATGGACCACTCAGCTGGAAAATTGGATGGCAGGTGCTGCAGTGAATTCCTAATGCACTCCATCCCAATCTGGGGTAGGGCTTAACCCACAAGCAACAGCTCTACTGAGAAGCAAAGAATGGAGAGTTATAGGAAACCTGGAAACATAGGATTCACATCTAGGAAGAACCTTAGAAAAGAATGTCAGAGCTGGGAGGGGTCTTAGAACGGGGAAAGTCAGAGCTAGGAGGGCCTTTAGAACAGGAAATGTCAGAGCTGGGAGGGCCTTAGAACAGGGAAAGTCAGAACTGGGAGGGAGCTTAGAATAAATAGGGAATGTCAGAGCTGGGAGGGAGCTTAGAATAGGGAATGGCAGAGCTGGAAGGGGCCTTAGAACAAGGAATGGCAAAGCTGAGAGGGGCCTTAGAATAGGGAGTGTCAATGTGAACAGGACCCTTTAGGGATCATCAAGTCCAATCCCCTGATTTTTCATATAAGGAAATAGGCCTAAAGAGTTTTAGTGACTTTCCCAAGGTCACGTAGGCTATGCTGCTATTGAGCCATCATTGAATTTAGATCCCAGGGTCCCAGAGTCATTGTTCATTGCCATAGAACACAATGATTCTTCTCCTGCCAGCAGGGCCTCGATGTCAATGCCCAAGACCAGAGAACTCCCCTGCATCTGAGCAAACATCTTCAGTTTCCTCTTCTCTGCCCCACCACCATCACCACCACCACTCTGGGTCAGTGTCATGTGGAAGGCATCTCTTGCTGAGGGCCAAGGGCTAGGAGCAGTCAATGACCCCCAGAATCCCCTTAGTTATTGTCAATGAGCTCAGCTAAAGGCTTGTGAATAACACTGATCTGATAGGGAGAAGACTGAAAGTCCTGGTGCCATTTTTATCTTCTAGCACCTTCATTTTCTTTGTCTATAAAATGGAGAGAACCATTGCTGTCTCACTCCACTTTCATCATGGGACTGGGGAAAGAACCCTACCAAGTGATGGGTGTAGAAAATATTTTGTACCTCTATCTTTCTGTCTTGACCTATGGTGCCATTGTTGTAGGAAATTCCAAGTAAGAAAACTCTCTCCACCAATGGAGGTCAGCACCTGCTCAGTGACTTATAGTCCCAGGGAGTTTCCTGGAAATAAATGACTTGTCCAGTCTATATTTCAGAGGCAGAACTAAAATCTGACCCCCAAGACCTCTATAAGACTCGAATACTAATAGCAATATTAATAGAGAAGCAAGGTAGCTTAGTGGATAGAGCACTGGGCCTGGAGTCAGGATAGACCCAAGTTCAAATCCAGCCTCTGACACTTAGTGGCTGAATGACATTGGGAAAGTCCCTTAGCTTCTCTGTGCCTTAGTTCTCTCACCTGTAAAATGGGAGTAATAATAGCAGGGCTGTCATGAGAGTAAAAGGCAATAATATGTGTGAAGTTCTTTGGAAACCTTAACACACTCTATATATGCTAGCTATTATTATTATGAAATAAAATTAATTGCATCTCACTGTTCCTCCCCACTCAAAGTTACCTCATGCCTTCCTTGTATCCAGTCTTGCATTTACATTTACATATATGCTTCTCCCCTAATGGAATATAAGTAAAGGCTTTGAAGTCAAGGTCAGTTTCAGTTTTGTCTTTGTCCCCAGCCTATCACAGATAGTGTCAGGAGACTCACTGGCACTTAATAAATGCTTATTTGTCTGTTGATTGAATCCTGTTAGCATTTATCTAGCACCTAGTATGTGCCAGACATTGGCAACGCAGAGTTTATGCAGTCATTTAAGACTGACAAAGTGCTAATAATAATGATGATAACAACAGCAACAATGGCTAATATTTACCTTGCACTTTATGGCTTGCAAAATGCCTCATGATTATTATCTCATTTGATACACCTACCCAATGAAAGAGGTGCTATTATTGTGCCCATTTTACAGATGAGGAAATGGAGACCCAAAGAGATTAAGTGACTTGCCCTAAGGGTCTGAGACAGGATCATGAACCCAGACATGCTTGACTCTGGGTCCCACTGAACCACTAGCTATATATAGAGATGCATTACCTCATTTGATCATCTCAACAACTCAGTCAAATAGGTGCTATAATTATCCCCATTTTACAGATGAGGAAATTGAGACCCAGGGAAGGCATATAACTTGCTAATGGTCAAACAGTTGGTTTCAGAGGCAAATTGAAAAGACAAATCATTGCCCCATTTCCACTATGTAGTATGTCTTTAATCAAGAAGTATTTATTAATCAGTTAATAAATTGATTAATTTGTTAAATTAATTTAGTCAACTTATTAACTATGTTTTTAAATGGGACTCGTGACTACAGATCAGTTGACTCTGGGCATCCAGGGCTCTCTCTGAGAAGTTTCCCAGAAGTTTCTCCAGGTGTGGAGAATCCACATTGTAAAATAAACAAGTAAAGGGAGAGGGCTGGAGCCAGGGAGCCCACCATCATCCATCATGCCTGATGTGGGGGTTTAAGAGGATTACAGCCAAAGACCAGGGGAGAGGAGGGGCAGAGCACTTGATTATAACCACCCACTCCTAATTCGTGGTGCTTATCCTCCCCCAGGTCTTTGGCTGGGCTGCTCAGCATCCTACCACTCTCACCTTCTTGATTCCACTCCAGGCCAAACCTTTCCTCCTCTCCTCCTTCTGCCAGGCTCTCCCTGGCAGCAGATGGCTTCCATTCCTAGTGTACCAAGAGGACAGAGGAGTATGTACATTGGCTTCTTGAGGGCCGTTTCTCCATTTCTCAAATTTTGCCTGAATCATCACCCTCTCTTTCCTCCTTCTCTAGGGTTACTGAAGAAGACAAATCTTTACTACTCACTGAAGTTTAACTGTCTACCTGCCCAGCTCACCCCAATGGCCCCTCACCCCCTCTAGCACCTTGGTCAGCGATCAGAGCCTTGCCTTTAGTCTCCTGGAATTAGGAAGACTGGATTCCAGTCCTATCTCAAACACTAGCTATGTGAAGTCACTGTAACTCTTGGTTACTCAGTTTCCCTACCTGTAAAATAAGGGGGTTGGGCTTCACCTCGAAGGCCCTTTCTAGCTCTGAATCTGTGGTCTTAAGACCTCTTTTCTCCACTCACCAGATAGTTCAGACCCTTACTACCTCTTACCTTGACTAGAGCAGTAACATCCTCATTAGTTATGGAATGCAGGCTTCCTGAGGGCAGGGCATGTTTTCTGCTTCTCTTAGTATCTCAGGTGCGAAGTACAGTGTCTGGCATGGAGAACACAACTGAACATTAAGTAAGATTGACTGATCTCGATGCCTCTAATCTTGTCATTCTCTTATCTGTCCTTCACACAGCTGTCGAATTGATATTCTCAAAGCCCAGGTTTGACCATGTCACGCCCCCGCTCCTGAAGCTCCTGTGATTCCCTACTTCCCCTAGGATAAAATGGAAACTCCTATTTGCCATTTAAATCCCTTCACCCTCTAGTTCCAATCCCTTTCCAGATTAAACTCCCATCCCTCTCCTTCACTTCCTCCCTATTCCAGACAAACTGTCCAACCTGACATTCCCAATACCGGCCATTCTGTCTCCTGCCTCCATTCATTTGTACAATGGGCTGTCACCGTACCTGGATCAGTCTCCCTGCTCCTCCTTGCTCCATTCCTGGCTCAGCTTGGGTCCCACCTCCCATACAAGACCCTTCCCAATTCCCCCAATTCTTAGTGCTTCCCCTGGGCTAACTCCACTCCAAATTCATACATGGAATAAAAAATTAAGAGCTGGAAGAGACCTCAGAGGCCAACTATCCCAATTGTGTCATCTACAGATAAGGAAACTGAGGCCCAGAATGGGGTTACATGTCTTCCCCAAAGTCATGTTTTGTAAATTTCATGTTTATTTCTCTGTGTGGTTGTCTTTGTTAAGTGCCTGGAAATTCCCCCAAAATTCCCAAATTCCCCCAGTTGAATTACTGCCTATCCCTTAAAGTCCAACTCAGATGCCTCCTTGCCCTTGAAGTTTTCCCAAATGTCCCTCCTCAAATCTCAAATAGCACTTTGTTTCAGTATAAGCCAATTAAAATGTAATCTTGTGCATTACAGTTATCAGTGGTTATGGCCATTCCCCCTACTGGACTCAGAGCTTCATTAGGATGGGGATCCTCTCTTGGGCAAACCTCATTTCTCCCCCAATGCCCAAGTTGTCCAGCGTATGGTCTGCACACAGTAGGGGCTTAATCAGTGTCATCTGACAATTTCAGAGGCTACCAGCAATTCTACCTAGTCTGGCCCTTTCCAAATGAACTCCTCTGTTTTCTTGTTTGCTGTAAAAAATTCAGAGATAATAGATATTTGTTGAATTTGAGTTTGTTTATTTGAATTTGAGTAAAACTTGGCTGAGGACAAGCCTAATAGAGCAGAAAGAACTCTCAGAATAAGGGGCTCTTGGGTCTAAATCCCTGTCCTAACTCTGCCACTATTCACAGTGTAGCCTTGGGTAAGACACAGCCTTGCCTCGGGCCTCATTTTCCTCATCTGCAAAATGAGGGGGCTGGATTAGGTGGTCTCCAAGGCCCCTTCCAGCTCTAATGATCCCTGGGATTCTATGAAGACTGGGATTCATGCCCAGACTAAGGACTCAGCCCACTCCACTTTACATCTGCTGCTCTGCCTATATTCAACTCCGTGGAACAAGACGCGCCTTTCCTGCCACCTTTTGCGTGATGTCTTCCCTTTAGATTGTAAGCCCTTTGAGAGCAGGCACTGTCTTTATTAACTGTATCCACAACACTTAATACAGTACCTGGCACATGCTGTTCAATCATTTTCAGTCTCATCTGACTCTCTATGACTCCATTTGGGATTTTCTTGGCAGTATTAATACTGGAGTGATTTGCTATTTCCTTCTCCAACTCATTTCACAGATGAGGCAAACAAGGTTAAATGACTTGCCCAGGGTCACACAGCTTTTAAGTGTCTGAGGTTGGATGTGAGCTTATGCCTTCCTGGCTCCAGGCCTGGCATTCTATCCACTGTACCACCTTGATACCCATGACATTTAAAGTTTATAATGAACTTTTTACGGGTATGGTATCACGTGATCTTCCCAACAGTCCTGTGAGGAAGGTACTCAAATACTCAAGGGAATTTCATCAATGTGGACACTCCCTCCAGGGATGCAAATAGCAGCCCATCTATAGCCACCCTGTCCCATGTTACTCTGTTCATGTCCTCTTCCTGTGGGTTGACTGGAAAGGATCCCCCAATGTGCTGGGGGTCTTCCCCATTTCTCCTGGCAAGAACAGCTTATTAATAGTTCGTAGGGCTACCTCTTCCTTTCACCACACGACCAGCTCATCTCCTTTCACCTGTTTCTCTGCTGCCATCCTTTCTCTGTCTTTCTCAACTCTAACCCTAAATGTAAGCCTGGGCAATGTTCAGTTTCAGTTCTTCAGAGACAGCAGCATTCGAGTCTCGCTGCCATACAACAAACTCAGAGAGAATAATGGTATGGGAAAGATGGGCCTTTGTTTCAGGGAGAAGTTTAGGCACCATTCAAAGAGCTGGGCAGTTTGCCAAAAAAATCTCCCCAGTCTACTGTCCTCCTGTTCAGTTGTGGGCCCAGCTCACTGCTCATTTGCAGTGTCTGCCCAATTTATATTATATATAATGTGTTTTTATGTATATGTATATATACACATATTGTGCTATATAGAGAACTAGAGGGATGAGGGTCTGCCCCATGGGTTTTCCATTCAACTACATATCATAGGGATAATGGCTAGAGTTGTGGTTTCTTTGATATAAGGAACTCCTAGGAGGGGAAACACCCTCCACCAATGCAAGCTGACACCTTCTCTGCAACATATAGCCATAGAGTTGCCTAAGTACTAGAGGTTAAGTGACTTGTCAAGGGCCATGCCACCAGTATTCCAGACCTCCTCTCATCCTTTTTGTCTTCCTCAGGTGAATAGTAAGGCCAAACACTGAGTGGTTATGGATCTCCTCCAGGAGATGCTAGAGATATAATTCCACTACTTCTACCCACACACCCACACACACACACATTTTTTTAACTAGACCTGTGATTTGATAAGTAAAAAGTATTCTCAATGAGGAACATCCCTCTACCAAAACAGCTCAGCACCTGTTCTGCAATTTTGAGTGGTAAAGAATGGCCTAGAGGTACTCAGGGTCAAAGGGACTTGCCCAGGGTCACACAGTCAGTCCTATGTGAGAGGCAGGACTTAGACCCAGCTAGGACTTCTTGTCTCAGGAGACCAGTCTCTGGCTATTTTTCGAACTCATTTTACCTCGGTGGCAGAGGCTGGATTCAAACCCAGATCTCCCCTGCCTCTATACCATCCTCTTTTAGAGCTACCTCTCAAGTAAAGTGGAGGCATTTGTTTGCTTGTGATGTCCTCCTCTCCAGGTAACATCAGCCCCCTCCTTCCAGTCCACAATGCAGCTTTGTTGTTGTCATTATTTATCTTTCATTCTCCAATAGGACCGATGACATCAGGAGGATGGTGTCTTGACTTGCACAGGAATTGGACGTGAGGCAGAGCTGCACTGAGACGTCAGCCTCATTCTCTCTTCTAGAGTCATCAAAGTCCAGTGGCAGGACAAAGGTCAGGATGACTGGAGATGACCCATGATGCAGTGGGTGCCTCTGGCCTTTCTAAAGTAAGCTCTTTCCCACCCAGGCCTCAGCTGGTCTGAGGCAGCACCCCTCAGGACTATGCAGAAAGCTGCCACTTCCTCCCTCTTACTGCTTCTCCTTTCACACCATATTAATGGTCACCTTCATCCCCAAAGGCAGCCCAGCCTTCCTCTCACTTGCCTCCCTCCAGTCCTGGCCTGCTTCTTCCTAGCTCTCCTCCCCTTCAGTTAATACCCCTCCTCCTCTTGTCTCAATCCTTCTAGCTCTATACCTTCTCTCCTCCCTACCCCCAACATCTACTCTATTAACTGGCTTTTTCCTTGAAGACACCAAGCAAGCCCATGGGTCCCATCTGAGGTGCTCAGCCATTCCAGGAAACCCCTCAAGGAAAGAGAAAGGGAGGGAGGGAAGGAGGGAGGAATGGGAAGAATCAGGAAGAACCTGAGGAGGAAGAGTGAGATGGAGGGGAGAAGGAGCAGGAAAAGCAACAGGGGAGGGCACACAAAGAAACTAGAAGCCATCCAGGTTCGTTTTTAAATAAGAAATTTATTGCAAATATAGAAATTGATTTTCTCCATACAGGAATCTTGGATTTGAGGAAAACAATTTCGTGCCATTTAGTTTAAAATAGGAAAAGGAAAAAAAAAAAGGTGGGGTGAGAGAAAATAAATCAACAAATGGACAAACCCAGAAGAAAGAAAACAAGAAAGAACAAGTCCCCCTCAGAGGAGAGGGAAGGTCCATACACAACCAGGAGTCACAGGATCGTCACTGGGGAGGGAGCCCACCAACCCCAGAGGACCCAAACTGGGGCATCTATCCAGGCCACTGCCTCCCTGGCCCTCACCCCCTGGGCATCTACATTCTGGGGATGGGAGTGGGCAGGACCACCCTCTCCTCTGCCCCAACCCTGTGCTTGTTGGGGGGAGAGATAAGGGAAGAGGAGGCCAGCCCTCATCCCATTCCACCCATAGCCTCCCATCTCCATCCCTCCCACCAGGGATCAGGCTAAGAACCTGGCTGAAGACTGGAGCTTGGGGAAAAGACACAGATGTAGGCTAAATGAGAGTGGGATGTGCAATTGTGGATCTATGTGTTTAGAGAGTGGGAGAGGGTCGGTAGTGTAAAAATCATCCTCTCCTGAGACAGGAGAGGGAGTGGAAGCATTGTCTAGGGGCTAGAGGAAGGAGTTAGAGTTGGGAGAGGGGAACCAAGGCAAGAGACACTGGGAAGGAGTCTTGGCTGATGGCTTCAGGAAGAGGGACAGCTAAGGAAGTCAGAGAGGAGTCAGAGTTAGAGTGGGGAGCCTGGGGCCTGGGAGAGAAGAAGGGGTTCTACCCTACCTGGCCTCCCAGCTCAGGCTCCCCGGCTGTAAAAATGAGAGCACTAGACCAACTGATCTCTGGGACCCCTCCTAGCCCTAAATCTCTGTAGTTTTGGAAAATGATTTTTTTTCCTCAGGCCTCAGATTTCTTTTTGCCCTCTCCAGAAAAGCTAACCCCTCCAGGAGACATGCCAGAGGAAACCCCAGCCCTGGGATGAGGAAGGCAGCTGGTTCCCATGGAGACCCCAAGGAAACTCACACTCTCCTCTAAGGGGATTGAGACCCCTTCTAAGCCCAGAGCTGTGCACATTTGTCCAAAAGGGGTGGACCCCAAGCCTTCCCATGAAGCCTCATCACTTCACCTCTCCACATGAGATAGGGGCTCCCCCTTCTTCCTGAGCCCCACCCATGGCAGCCTAGATAAGGCACAGGGAGAGCTGGTAGTCAGGAGACTCATGGGTAATTAGAGCTGGAAGGGGGCTTCAGAGATGATCTAGGCCTCCTTTTACAGATGGGAAAACTAAGGCCCAGAGAGGAGGGAGCTGATTGGTGAGAAGAATACACAGACAGGGGCAGGGAACAGGGAGTATCTTTCACAGGACATCTCTAAACAAAGACAAATCCCCCCACCCCCAGCCAGGGGTAAATCAAGAGGGTATCAGAGGATTTCAGACTGGAAGAGATCTAACAGAAAGAAGGAAAATGACTTGCCAAGGTCATCCAGGTAGTAAGCAGAGAGAGACAGAACTCCAAGCCAGGAGCTCTGACTCCAGATCAAATGCTCTGTTGCACTCTTGGCCTCTCCCAAGAAGGCCAGATAACCCTAGATCTAGAAGCGAGAGACCTCAGAAGTCATATTGTCCCAATTTCCTTTTGGAGGAGAGCCTGAATTTCAAGGATATTAAACCATGCGCCCGAAGTCACACAGGCAGTAATCATCATCAGAGGTCCTCAGAATCTGGAATCAGATGTCTCTCCATTGTACCATGCTATTTCCCTAGTTATCTTCACACCTGTACTCATTCATCCTCAGAAGGCCCTTAGTCTCAGCCTCTCAGAGCTCCAGCTATCCAGAGACTGGCCCCAGCAGATCCCCTCCAAACACACCTGCTTGAAGAAGTCAAGGAAATGAGTTTGTTCGGACAAAGGGCAGACTCTTGACCCCTGGTCTCACTGTCCCCTTCTCCCAACCCCACCCTTGTCATCTTGCCTCTTCTCTCCATGACCCAAAACCTACTTGCTCTCTCCAAGAAAACCAGAAGCTGGAAATCCTTTTCTAAAATTATAGACATAAGGCTGGAAGTAACCAGATATCAGCTAGTCAAAGGAAAGAACCCTGAATTGAGGAGTCTGAGGCACCTGGGTACAAATCTCAACCCTGCCGCTTACCAGCTGAGTGACCTTGGACATGTCACTTAATCTCTATGGGCCTTGGGTTTCCCCACCTCTAAAATGGGAGATTTGGATTAGGTGATTTCCAGCTGTGAATCCCAATCCAAATCCAGATCCAGGATTCTCTCCTAGGCTTGCAAGCTCCCCCCTCCTCCCGCACTGGCCTGGTCTGTATAGTTCCAGCTGGGAAGAAGGCTCCGGAGCTGATTAGCATTGCAAACACAGGGACTGGAGGGGGCCCCAGCCAAGATTCCTTGACATAAATTTCCATTTGTCATTCATGAATATTTCACTCCCTGCCTCAGGAGGAATTATCCAGGGCCGGCCAGGACACACACTGATGGATGCTGGAAGGGACTGCAGTGCAGCTTCCACAATCGGGGCCCCACCCACCCATGGTTGCTGGGAACCCAGAAAAGTGTTGGTGCCAAGATGGGCAGGGACCCAAAGCTCTTCCTGAGGGCTTGAGGGAGAAGCAGCTCTGGTTCTTCCCGTCTCTCATCTCCATGGAGAAACTGGTGTTAGGAACAGGGCATCTTGAGCCGGAATGGACCTGAGAAGACGCCAAGTCTGATTCCTTCATTCTGCAGCTTATATAGGCTCCTAGCTAGAAGGAAACCTTCAAGATCACCTAGTCCAGTCCCCTCGTTTTAAAGAAAACTAAGGCCCAGAAACGTTAAGCAATTTCCCTAAGGTCACATTGCAATAAATGTCAGAGTCAGGATTTAAACTCAGATCCCCCAACTCCAAATTCAGCATTCCTTCCATTGTTACACTCTGCCTGGGGAAACTGAGGCCAGAGGATATTGACCTACCCCTGGTCACCCAGGAAGTCAAGTAGCTGAGGCAGAATTTGAACTTAGGTCTTCCTACTCCAAATCTACCTACCATACCCAACTAACTGCTGTCTCATTCTAGAAATGGTCAGCTCCCCAGAGACCATCTTCAACAGGAAAAAAAAAAAAAAACATATTCACCAGGGAGAAGATTGAGGGTACCAACCAGAAAGGGAATGCTGCCTTCCCCTACCCCACCCCCAGGAAAGCCATAATGCTTCCATTCAACAGGAAGCTCCATAGTGAACCCCTAACAGCAGCCTAGATTTAAAGGACCACAGGACCTGGATTCAAATCCCAGCACTACCATTGCCTTACATTTGTGACTCCAGAGTAAGTCCCTTGTCCTCTCTGGGTCTCAGTTTCCTTTCCCTTTAAACTAAGATTAGCCCAGATGTTCTCTAAGATCCCTTTTGGTTCTAAGCCCCTGGGATCCTAACACAGTGCCTGGCACATAGTAGGCGCTTAATGTTTGTTGAATTGACTTGAACTGAATCGAAACCACCTCATGTCCCTCCCCCTGCCGTGAGACAAACTGCAGCCACCCCAGGAATGGTGCCATCTAGGAGTCCCTATTGGTAATCCACACGAGGCACAGTCCCTCTCAGCACCTCTGCCTGGACAGCTCCAGCACCCGCTGTAAGAGGAGAGGAGAGGGGAGGGGGAGAGCAGGGGCCACTTGTGAGACCACCGCTGCCGCTGCTGAGGTGGGGAAAAGCAGGGCTGGCCTACCGGCAGCACCAAGTTTGGGTCCTCTGCAGAGACAGTTCCTTCCCGGGTTTTAAAAGTTGCTCATCAATTCACAATGGAGGGCATCTGAGGAGGGAGGCAGGGGGCGGGCGGGGAGAAGAGAGGAGAGGAGAGGAGAGGAGAGGAAGAGGGGAATCTCGACAAACGGGCACATTCACAACAGATGTTTGCTCAGAAAAATACAGTGAAGAGCGTCATGCACAAATAGAACAGGAATTCTGTTTCTGACATCAGTGGCTTCTCCCCGACTCAGTTTTCTTGGGTTCTCAAAACAGGCCTGGGGAGGGAGTGGAAAGGAGAGAAGAAGTGGGTTGGGAGGTGGGGCGGGGGAGAGGGCAGGCCAGTCTCTCCCTCTCCACCCTACCCATCCATTCCTTTTTCTCTTCTCATCTCTCACTCTGAAAGTCCTTTCTGTGCAAGTAACCACCCCCCAAAAAAAGTCTGTCCTCCAGAACTGGGGAGGGGGGAGACAGTGACTTCTTGTGCCCTCCCCAACCTACTATGACCCCCCCCCCAACAGGGAGAGCATGTGAACCCAAGGGAAACATCCCCTCTCTGAGGTCCCAGCACCTTCTTGAACCCTTGGCTTTCTGGGACACTGTCCACAGACCCCCAACCCCTCAACTCCCCCAGGTTCCTCTGACCCTAAGAATCCAGGCTGTATGACTGGAAGGGAAATGGAAGGATCCTAGGATCATAAGTTCAGAGCTGAAAGTGGCCTAATGCCCAGGGAGACCATAGTGGCCTTGGGCCCAGCTGGTGAAGGGAGGAGGAAGGGGAAGGAAGAATGGAACTCATCTTACTATCTCTGGTCCTGAGACAGAAGGCGGAGAGTTGAAGTCCACACAGCCAAGGCTTCTGGTCTTACAACCCACTCCCCTGCCCCAAACACACCTAAGAGAGCTGGACAGGCAATAGGTAGAAAGAAACTGGGTGACCCCCAATTCCACTGAGGTGTGAGGAAGTAAGAGCCAGGAGCTTAGCCGGAATCTCCCAGGAAGCCCCCAGAAATTCTCTTGAAACACTGTCTAGAGCCCCTCTTTGTTGCCCCTTTCTTCCTGGCACCGCTCCTCCAGCTCGGCCTCCCTATCCCACCTGCCTTCACTCTGCTTTCTTCTGTAACTCCCACAAGCTGTGTCTCCAACAACCTCCCCCCCACCTACTCCCCAGGGACCATAGCTCTCTCTTTTGCTGGCTGCCTGGAAGGGGGTTGTCATGGTGACCACAGCTGGCCAGAGTGGGGATAGAGTCCAAGAGATGGGGGGCAGTCACAGAAACTGTTTGTTTCCCCCATTCACACCCCAGGAGCTGTTTGTGCTTTGTCTGGGTGTCCATTGGAGGGAAGAGGAAAAAGAAGGGGGAGAGAGACTTGACATTCCCATGGAAACCTGGTTCCCCCCCACCCCATCCCTACAGGTAGAAGCAATGAATGTAGCTTAGATTTAAGAAGGATGAGAGGTGGGGTGGGGTTAGATGTGGGGGGTGGGGGTGGGAACCTCTTTTCCATTCAGAGGCCAGGATCAGATACTGGGTCTTTGACTTGCTTCCTTCTGTCCCAGGTCCTTGGTATCCCACATTCTTACAGAAGAATGGAAGAGGGGGAGGAGGCATAATAGGGTCTGGGAGCATATAGGAAGGTGACAAAGAGGGTGGGACATCCACACAGCTCATCATCCTTGTGGTTCTTCAGCAATTGGCCAGTCATTCACACACTCACACATACATACACCCACGTCTCTGTAGCATCCTCTCTCAGGGTGGGGGTAAGGGCAGGAAGACAGGCTGGGGAGAGGCACAGAAGCATTCAGGAGGCTGGCACAGTGGGGTGGGGGAAGGAGGGGCCACCCCCATCTCCCAAAACCTGGGGGGGAGGGCCGATGCACCTGAGATACACTGGGAGCCCCTCATTCGCTCCCACCACTCTGCTGTCTGTAATCCCCTATTCCTTCAGTTCCAGGATCATTCTCTCCCCACCCTACACCTCACTCCCTGCTCATTACCTGGAAGACACTTAGAATTTTCTGACAGGGTCACCACTCCCCATTCCCATATGCTCCCAAGGAGTGAAAGCCAACCCTGCTGGCTTCACTAAAATGAACAGAGCCCTGGAGGATGGGGAAAGGGAGGGCCCCTAACAGCTGGGGTCATCATCCCCTTCTTGGATACTGGCCCTGAAATTGGAGCTTGGAGAGGGTGCCAGCAGGGAACCCCCTTTCAGGAGAGCCTCCCAGAAACCAAATGAACCAAAGCAACGGGGCTTTGGGGAAGAGGCCTTGAACCAGAGGGATCCTAGGAGATGCAGAGTTCCCATCTGGGAGATTAAGGAGAAGCTACTTCCAATGTAAATCCTGTATCCCCAGTGTCCTTTGGAGTAGGGAGGTGGAGGTTGAGAGAGGGGGAAACTGACCCACCCTCCTCTTGAGACTGAAGTGGTTCCCTCCCCCCCCACCCTGGACTCCCAACCCTCAGCCTCCAAAGTCAAGGACCATAAAGAAGGCTCAAGATCTGTGTTCCTGTTCGTGGCCCTAATCCCTAGACTTCTCTGTCTTCCCTTTGGAAGTCTCCCAGACCCCTGCATACATCTGGCCGCCTCCTGAATTTCCCTTCTTCCCTCAACCTTTCCCTCCCCAGCCCTGGACCTCTCCAATCGTGGGAGAAACATCTAGGAGGAATGGGTCTCCCCGCCCCCGGGGCAGCACAGTAGAGAACTGGTTACGGTATCCGTTTGTAAACTTTAAAAATTGTGTTTTTCTGTCCATTTACGTCAGGTTTTTGTTTTTGTTTTTGTTTTTCACAGTCAGGTGGTGGTCAGGTGTGTGCATTGGGTGCGTGCGTGCGGGTGTGTGTGTGTGTATCCATTCCTTGGCCTCCTCCTACCCCGTACCCCCCCCCCCCCGCCCCCCCGCCCCCCCCGCCTCGGTGTCCCTCCCCAGCCTGCCCCCTCCCCAGCCTGGTCCCTCTTTCCATCCCCACCTCACCGGGGGCGGGGAGGAAGGAGAGGGTCACAGCTTCTGCTGAGCTGAGACCCCCTTCCAGTAATCCAGGATGTCGTGCAGGTCCTCATCCTTAGCGAACTGGACCTTCTTGCGCAGGGCATGGCCAGCCGCCATGTACACTTCCTCCCGGTGATGCTTCTTGTAGGGCCGGAAGCGCTCCCAGATCTTGTGGGTACTCTCGGACGAATACTCAGGGCTGGAGGAGTAGCCCGAAAAGTAGTGTCTGGGGGAGAGCTGAGAGTACGTGGAGTCCCGCTTGGAGCGGGACAGGGGCTTGAGGAAGGACACCCTCTGGCTCAAGGTGTCCGCGCTCTCCTCGTAGTACAAGGCTGGGAAAGAGTGTCGGTGCTCACTGCAGTGGTAGGAAGGCTTCACCTCCAGGTGATGGATGGCACCAGGAGACACCAAGGGAAGACGGTCCAGGGGGCTGTTGAGTGGACTGCCCTTCTCAATGTACTTCGAGTCACCCTTGGCCAGCCCCGGGGGTGCTGGGTGATCAGGGACGTCCAGGCTGAAGACCTTGGCGCTCTTGATGGAGCCGCTGGAGGAGACGCTGCAGGTCTTCCGGGCCACAGCAGCATCAGCGCTCAGCTGCCGCTGCAGGGGGTGGTGGGAGCTTTCTTTGTAGGGAGGTGAGAGGAAGCTGGGCCGCTCCAGCCCACCCGTGGAGCTGGTCGGGATAGACTGGCACTCAAAAGCCAGCTCCGGGTCTGCTCCGCTTCCTCCCAGAAAGGAGGCCGTGTCCAGCTTGAGGGCGTCAATGCAGTTATTGATAATCTGGTTGACTTTATCGACCTCCTTGGCAATGGTGGAGATCTCTGCTGCCGAACCCTGGCCATTATCCAAGTCTGGCAGGTCATCCTCACCCCGGGTCAGGACGTCCCCGCCGCCGCCGCTGCCCCCCCGTCCGCACCTCCATGTAGTTGCCCTTGGTGGTCACCTTGGGTGTGTCGATGCCAGCCTCCAGGCCCTTGGGCTGTGGTAGCTTCTCCCCAATCATGGAGGGGATGGAGGACATGCGGGAGACGGGGAGGACCGGTGGCTCCCCCAGCTTCTGGGCAGAGTGGACGATGGAGCTGGTGTCCACGTCTGATCCATAGCGCATCTCCAGGATCGTCTTCTTCACGCTGATTGACTTCTGCTTCTCCTCCTGCATGCGCCGCTTGCGCAGGCAATAGTAGACAGCCCCCAGGACAATCACCATGCCGAAGAGGCAGCCGAGGATGGTCATGATATAGTGCGTAGTGGTGGACGTGCTGGGGGGCACGTCCCCCTGGATGGGCTCCCGGGTGGCGAAGGTCAGGCAGGTGTGGTTGAAACGGCGAGAGTTGCGGATGGAGGCCACGCAGAAGGTGTAGTCAGTGTGGACTTTGAGCTTATTGAGGGTGACAATCTCCTTTTTGTTCTTCAGAGTCATGACGTCGGAGACGTAGCTGTTGTTATATTGGACCAGAACGTAGAGCTTGCTGAAGGGGGAAGGGATGGTCACCACCAGGGTGGCTGAAGTGAACGTGACGTAGTGGAGCTTGATGGTGGGGCTGATGGAGGAGTCTGTGGTGGAGGAGGCCGGGGGCTCCACGGACAGGAAATCCACAGGGTTGAACCCAGAGTTCTCATCTGGGTCCTTCTGGGAGTCGGTGGTGTATGGAGTGGGGTGGCTGACGGGCCTGGACGGCAAGGTGCCATCGCGGCACATGGACTGGAAGACGGTGATGGCGTTGCGGCTGTGGTGAGGCCGCGGCACCAGCAGCGGGTAGCCAGCGAACTCCCGCGGGGACTCGCACTGCAGACGGTCGTAGTTCTTGGTCACGTTGTTGAAGACCACGAGCCAGTTGAGGAAGCCGTAGAGGCCGCAGTCACAGTTGAAGGGGTTGCCCGCCAGCTCGCACACCATGAGGCTGCTCAGCCCCACGAACGTGGTGCTCTCCAGGCGGCTGAGGCGATTGGAGGACAGGTCGATGCTGATCAGCGCCGGGCACTCGGAGAACGCCGTGGGCGTCACCACTTCGATGAGGTTGTGCTGGACGAAGAGAAACTGCAGGCGGCTCATGCCGCGGAGCATGCCCTCCGTCAGGTTGCTCAGCTTGTTGTAACCGAGCTGCAGCACCTGGAGGTTGGCCTGGCCCAGGAAGGCGCCGTCCTCGATGTAAGAGATCTCGTTCTTGGTCAGGTTGAGGTCGGTCAGGTTGCCGAAGCGGTTGAGGGAGGAGTAGAGGACCACCTTGAGTTTGTTCTCATTGAGACGGAGGTCGTGCACGGTGCTGTTGATGTGCTGAGGGATGGTCTCGTAGGGAGGCTGGTTCTGGCTGCAGATGGCCAGCCACACGTAACCCTTGTCGCCCTCTATGAGCCAGCAGTCGGCCTGCACTAGGTCCGGCTGGCAGGCGCAGAGCAGGGCTGCTGCCCACAGGCCCAGGCGCAGCATGGCAGGGGGAGGCCCACTGGGCAGGAGGGCTGGATAGAGGGAGGCCACGGGCAAGGCGGGGCTCGGAGACGGCAGGGATCCGGGAAGGCCTAGCGGCCAAAAGCCTGGCCCATCATCCCAGTTCTCGCCGGGGCCACCAGCATTTTGAGGGATGCCCCCCCAGTGCTGGGGTGCGAGATGGGGCTCCCGAGCTCTGGTCCACTTTGCCTGCTGTCCAGTGTCGGGGATCCCGGCAGAAAGGGGACCAGGCTGTGGACGCGTCTCTGGGGCAGCTGGCTCTTTCTGCAGCTCTGAGGAGTGGTCTTTTCTGCAGCACCCCCAGCTCTGCCCTCTTCCCTTAATCCCTGCCCAGGAAGAGCAGGGTCCTGGGCAGTCAGGAGGAAGTCTGTCTTCTCCTTCTCCTTCTTCTCCTTCTCCTTCTTCCTCTTCTTCCCCTTTGCTCAGGTCTGGGCCCCTTAGAAGTTTCTCAGAGCTTCAGAGCACAGGCAAGAAGGGAAGATGCAGACAGGCAGCTAGACAGAGGCATGGTGAGAGACACACGGAGCTGGAGATCCATCTGTCACCCAGAGCCTGGAAGGGAAGCAGAGGAGACAGAGATGGCTCCATGAGGAACAACCAGAGGCAAACCTCTGGTTGAGGCAGGGGGATAGAGGAACAAGCACTGGGGGAAAGGGACAACGGCAACTCGAATCCAAGACAAGGTCCCCCGAGCAGTCACCAAAAGGGGGCTTCCTGCTTCAGCAAGGACTCTGGGTACCTGTTACATAAAGGAAGGACAGCCTGGTGGGTGGAAGAGGAGACAGTGGGAGGGGAAGGAGAGGCAGGAGAGGGAAAGAAGAAATACTGGGGGGGGGGAGTCTAGAACAGTGCAGAGAAGAAATCAGAAATCTCAGCAGAACCCAAAGGATCATAGGAAAACTAGCTAGAAAGAACCTTAGACATCACCTGGGATCTTTTAGAATCAGACATTTAGAGCTGGAACCATTGGAGCCATCTTATCCGACCCCTTCATTTTACAAGTGAGGAAAGTGAGGCTCTCCAAGTGAAGTGACTTGTCCAAGATCGAATAGGTACCAAGTGTCAGAGATGGAATTGGAACCCAGGTCCTCCGATGCTAAACTGAGCACAATCTAGTCCAGCCTCCTGGGTTGGAGACATTGAAGCCCAGAGTGGTTAAGTGATTTGCCTAAGGTCACACAGGTAGAAAGCCAGGATTTAAACCCAGGTCCTATGTCTCTAAATCTTCACAACAGTCAATCCCACCCCGACCCCCACCACAGACAGGCTCAGTTCCCGGCACCTGTATACCTACCTGTATGTACATATGAGTACTTGTCATGGGTGTGTGCAAACACAGGCAGACATGCATAAGACCACCTCAGGGAGCATCTGTTCACACACCCTCCATTTTACAGATGAGGGCACTGAGGCCCGGAGAGTCTCAGTGGTTTGTCTAAGGTCACCCAGGTGGTCTATATCCACAAGTACGCAGGGATTTACCTCCATGAGCACACACCACTCAAGAAAAACAGACGAGAGGCCCTAAGAACAAAACGCCATCTCCTCTCCATGCCGAACGATAAATAATTCATGTGTTGTGTAACTACTCTTGTTCCAAAAATAATTCCCTTGTCTCAGCTCTGGGGGGGAGGGGAGAATAGGGCCACCCAGTCCTGAGCGTGTGGTTGGGAAGGGGGCAGAGTGGGAGTCTCCTGCAGAAGAAGGGGGTAAGCTGAGCTCTGCCTGGGTCTAGAAGGTGGGCAATAACCCCAAGGAAGGAGCCAGGCCCTGGGAAACAGTGGACAGTGGTGGAAAGGAAGGCTAGAGCCCAGCAGGGGATCACAGGAGCACAAAGGGAGTTAGAAGGGAGCTTAGAGGCAGTTTCTTGCTCGTTTTTTCATTTCATAGATTAGGAAGCTGAGGGCCATGTTGGTTAATTGGCTTGGCCTCCTGAATACTCTCTCCTCTCTGGGTTTTCAAGCCTGTTCTCTCTCGGTTCTCCTCCCACTTGTATGACCACTCCTTCTCAGTCTCCTTGGCCGGATTTCCATCTATGTTACAAACAACTGACTGTGAGTATCCTCCAAAGCATTCTGCTGGGCTGTCTCTTCTCACATTGAGAGTAGTGACCCTGAAGGAATGTTTCGGTCTTGGAAGTCACAGGTATTGGGAGATGGCTTTGTCCTAGGCTCTATTCGCTTCTTCCTCTCATTTGGTGATGTCATCAGCTCCCATGAGTTCAATTTGTATTTCCATGCAGATGATTCTGAGATCTATATATCTAGACATAATCTCTCTCCAGTCTTGAATCATAAACTGCTTATTGGATAGTTCCATCTGGAAGGTCTATAGGCATCTCAAACTCAATCTATCCAAAATGGAACTCGTTGCCTTTCCTCCCAAACCAAACTCTCTTCCGGATTTTCCTTCCAAACTTTCCTCTCCCCATCAAGTGTCTCACCGTGCTCCCCGTCACCAGGCACACAACCTGGAGATCATCCTCAGTTCCTTGCTCTCAGTCACCCCACATATCAAATCAGTTGCCAAATCTTGACCTCTCTCCTATCTAACATATATGTTTGTTCAGTCGTTTTTCAGTTATATCTGACTTTTCATGACCTCATTTGGGGTTTTCTTAGCAGAGATACAGGAGTGGTTTGCCATTTCCCTCTCTGTTCATTTGACAGATGAGGAAACTGAGGCAAACAGGCTTAAGTGACTTGCCCGGGGTCACACAGCTAAGTGTCTGAGACTGGATTTGAACTCAGGAAAATGAGTCTTCTTGACTCCGGGCCCAGTACTTTATCCACTGCACCATCTAGATGCTCATATAACATATATCTATATAACGTATCTCCCCTCCCTTCACTCACACGACCACCACCCTGCTTCAGACCCTCATGACCTCTCACCTGGACTATTGCAGCATCCTTCTAATTGGTTGCTCTGCCTCCAGTCTCTCCTCACTTCAATCTTTCCTCTCCTCAGCTGCCAAATTTTCTGATCATGTCAGACCTACTTAGTACTCCCCTCCTCAGTAAACTGCACTGGTTCCCTATTCCTCCAGGATCAAATATACTTAGTTTGGCATTTAAAGGGCTCCACAGCCTGTGCCCTTCCTATCTTTCTACCATTTTATTGTGGTTTTTTTTTTGTTTGTTTTGTGAGGCATTTGGGACTAAGTGCCTTGCCCAGAGTCACACAGCTAGTGAGTGTTATGTGTCTGAGGCTGGATTTGAACTCAGGTCCTCCTGACTCTCCTCCCTACACTGGCCAGTCTGGCTGTCCTGACCTACCTGATGCTCCTCATGCATAATACCATTTGCCCTCTCCTTTCTCACCTGTGCCTGTCAAAAGTCCCTGGCTTTCTTCAAGCTCAAGCACGAACTTTCCCGGTCCCCCCAGTGCCTTCCCTTCCAAGGTTACCATCCACCTACTCTGTGTGTATCTTCTATGGACCTGTTTATAAACATCTTCTCTCTCCTACTGTAATGTAAGCTCCTTGAGGCCAGGGGCTGGTTTGGGCTCTTTCTTTCTATCCCCAGAACTTAGCATGGTGTCTTAGCATACAATAAGTGCTTAATAAATGCTTGTTGAGGGATTGTCCAAGTTCACATAGGTAGTAAATGGCAGACCCCGGATTTGAACCCACATACTCTGACAAAAAATCTTCCCATTGAACCACAGTGCTTCCTGTCTATGACCCCCCCACATATCATAAGGCCAAAGAGGAGAAAGAAAAAAAGAGGTCCCCAATCCCCTCTTCTCTGCTCTCCAAAGCAGCATCGTTTAGTAAAAACACCAATGACTTGCTAGATAGCAGACTGGGTTCTGGTCCTAGTGATAAGAGCTGGCCAGAAACAGGTGGGCTGCCTTGGAGGTAGTGAGTTCCGCATGACTGAAGTTATCCAAAGAGAAACTGGATGTTATTGGGGATTCTGTAGACTTCAGGCAGGGGTAGAATGACTCCTAAGATGATGATTCCTAAGGCTCAGCCCATTGGGATTCTAGAATGTCACTAGGTTCTGGAGATTCTAGGTTCGGGGATGGCCCTTAGCAATTATCCATCTCAGTCTGCCCTTTTCTCAGATGAAGAAACTGAGGCCTAGAGAAAGGAAGAGCACACAGCTAACAAGTGTAAGTGGCAGAACCATGTCCCAGTTGCCACCCAAGGGCTCTCTGGCTACTGTAGGAATGCCCCTGGCCCTGGAAATGGCCTGATGCTCCCAGACCCGGATGCCAACTGAAACCTCAGGAACTCAAATCCAGCGTAGGATCCTGCAGGCTTCTTTCCAGGCCTCCCTTCACTATTCCTTGGGGAAACACCAGGAAGAGAAATTGCTTAAATTTTTTTAAACCAAAAAGAAAAAGATCTCTTCGTAGTTAAAAGCAAAACCAATTTTCAGCATTGTGGCCCCAAAGGGCAGAAACAGAAGGAAATGAGAGGGAAGAGAGGCAAGGAGAGGCTTGGGAGAGCTGGAAGATCTGGAAGGCAGCAGCTTGGCCCAGGAAGGGAAGGGAACAGATCTGGGCTTTGTAAATGACCAGGGGGGGCAGCTAGGTGGTGCAGTGGATAGAGCACTAGCCCTGAAGTCAGGAGTACCTGAGTTCAAATCTGGCCTCAGACCAAAACACTTGACACTTACTAGCTGTGTGACCCTGGACAAGTCACTTAACCCCAATTGCCTAAAAAAAACCCAAAAACAAACAAAAACAAAAACAAAAGTAAATGACTAGGGCAGGTAGGTGAAAGACTTAGACCTTGGTCAGAGATAGACTTGGCATTCAATCACCCTGGGAGGAGGAGGAGGAAGACTTAAGGGGGTGAGAAGCTGGGCACAGGGCTCTGAGGGGACATCCTCAGGGTTTCTATAACCCCCAAACCCAAGCTGAGTGGGCCCCCACCCACCAGACCCAGGCCAGGGAGAGGAAAGGTTGGGTGGAGAAGGGATTGCATCACCCTGACCAAGGGTAGAAAGGGAAGAACATTATCTAAGCTCAAGACCTGGGTTCAAAACACAAACTTGTTACTTAATTACCTGGATTGCCAACTTCCCACACACATATACCCCCTGGGCCTCAGTTTTCCTCCTCTATTAAATAGGGGTAATAATCTTTATATTCTCAAAGTTCGAAGGTACAATAGATAAGAGGCAGTGGAAAGACTGGAATCAGAAGATGATTCCAAATATTCCAACACATGTAGATGAGTCCAAATATATACGACTATATATGTGACCTTTCACAACCCCTCTTGGCCTGTTTTTCAGTCTCTAAAAAGGAGGTGGGATGGAGACCTAGCCTCAATAATATCTTAAGGTTACTTAGTCAGCCCCCCATGAGTAGAATCCCCCTTCCATTCCCAACAACTGTTCGTCTAGCTTTGGCTTGAAGACCTCACAGTATGCCAGCAGTGAATAGTGCTGGGCACAGGGTTAGGGGACTGGAATCCAGGGTCAAATTCTGCCTCGCATACTTAGGAGCTGGGTGACTCTGGGCAAATCCTTTAACCTCTCAAAGCCTCAGTTTCTTCATCTGTACAATGAAGGGCTGAGAGTCAGTGGCCTCCCAGATCCCTTCCAGCTCCATATCTCTGGTCCTAGGACCTATTTGTGTGAATAGGCTGCAACAGATACTCCCCCCCAAAAAAGGAACTTGGGAAGCCATTGGGGGACGGGGGAGGGCAGTCCAGTCCAAGAAGCCCTAGGAGAGCCTGGCCAGGAGTCCAGGCACTTGCCATCCTGTCCTGGTCACATTGGACAGTCCTCCATCCCCTACTCCCAAGTCCCCCTCCCAACAGGGAACATTTAGAGGAAAACAGGTTTGCAGGCAGGTGTGTTTTGTGGATTTACATAAGTTTGCAATTTGCTAAAGAGGGAGTGTTTACCTAATCTGCTTATGTGTGTGTGTTTATATGTAGAAGGATCTGCATGGTGGGGGTGGGGGATGAGATGGGCATCTAGAGAAACTATGGGATTTGTAGCTTTGTGTAACGATACTGGCTCTGACACTTCCTAGCTGTGTGACCCTAGGCAAGTCATTTTCTCTCTATGAGCCTCCGTTTACTCATCTGTAAAATGAGAGCCCTGGACTAGAGGACCTCTTAGGTCTCTTCCAGCTCCAAATCTATGATCCTATGTCCTGAGTTCAAATCATGACTCTGGTTTTTGTGTGAGCAGGCTAGAACAGAAAACAGGAAACACTGCCTTTAAGATGACTTCTGTTCCCCCTTCTCTCCCCCTCTCCACCTGAGACCTCAAGGTGACCCTCTGTCACCTTCTCTCTCCTCAGGGTCTCCAAAGCCCAAGGCCGCTTATGAGTCAGAGTCAGGCAAAGGGAGCTGAGAGGCCTCCCCACTTCAAGTAGATAGGGATGCATCAGCGTCCCTTGTCCCTGGAGCTACCGTCATTAGCTGACGCATCAAGAACCAGCCAAGGAGATGGGAAGAGATGGCCACGCTTCTGCTGACACCAGCAGCTGGCCCTCTGCCTGGCTCTGCCTCGAAGAGAGCTCACCTGGGCAAGAGCTGCATAGAAAGAAAGGAATAGAGACCTGAGCAGGGAGGGGGTTGGGATAGAGAACAGCCCTGGAGCACTACACTCTCCAGCCAGTGTGGTCAAGGGAAAGACTCCTCCAAGGGGTGGGTGTCACAGTCCTCTCCTCCCTGCCCTAGCATAGTAGAAAGGATTTTGAATTTGGAGTCAGCAGACCCAGGTTCAAATCCTACTCGGTTACTTAGCCTTTGTGTGATTATGGGCAGGTCTGGCTTGTTTTCCAATCTGAAAAGTGGTGTGGGTTGGGTGCTAAAGGATGTCTAGGGTCATCTCTAACTCCACATCCTATGATTCATTCATTCTTTCATTTAGTCACTCACTCACTCAACCAACAATTACCAAGGAGCAGCTCTCTGCTGAAGATCAGTGGTGGAAGGAAGCAGGGAGAAAGCAGGGCTGCACAGAGTGATCAGAGCTTAATCAACCCTCCTCATTAACATGCAACCCGTGTCTGTCCCAGTGGGTGAGAGGGACAGAGGCTCTTCGGAATCAGAGATTTATTCTCCCACAGCCTAAACGGAGCTAAGAGCTGCCCCTTTCCGAAATCATTCACGCAACCCCACAGGAGCCCTTCTGGATGGCTCAGGGAAACAGACACCAGCCTGGGGGCAGAAACTCTTCCTCCCTCTCCTATCCCTACTGATGCCCCAGTCTCCTGCTCAGCTCTGCCTTAATACTGGGCATGAATAGAGACAGGCCTGGCCCATTCCATGAAAAAATCTTAGAACTCTAGATTGATAGATAGGAGGCTTAGAGACCCTCGATTCCAGCCCCCTCATTTTACAGACAAGGAAACTGAGGCACAGAGAGCAGAAGGGACTTGCCCAGTGCCAAACAGCTAGTAAGTAGTTGAACCTGGATTTTAACTTAGGTTGTCAGACTCCACATCCAGAACTCAATCAGTCATACATTTAAATAAACTGTAAAGATACTTAATAAATGTAATATTTATAGTAAAAAAAAATTAAATTAATAGGTTGGACTAGAATCTCTAAGGCCCCTCCCAATCCTGACATTCCCTGTTCTAAGGCCCCTCCCAGCTCTGACATCTCCTGTTCTAAGGCCCCTCCCAACCTGACATCCTCTGTTCTAAGTTTCCTTCCAGTTCTGACATTCCCTCTTCTCAAGGAGTTCACAGTCTAATGAGAAGAGGGGTCAGACCAGACAGAGCTCCTGAAGTCCAGACATCAGCCACAGAGGGTGTAATGTAGCTGGAGACCCCACAAAGGAGACTGAAAAAATGCAAACAGTCAGATTGGTAGAAGGACATCCAAGAGAGAACAATTTCACTAAAAAAAAAAAAAAGCCTAAGGAGATGAGGATATTCAGGAGAAGGGGCTCTTTGACAACGTCAAATGCTGCAGGGACAGCAAGAAGGATGAAGAATGAGAAAAGGCCATCAGAACAAGCAGTGACGGGAGTTGGTGACCTTGGGGAAGCTGGATTGGTAAGGTTATAGATCAAAGGCCAAACTGCAAGGGACTGAGAAATGAGCAGGCAGTGAGGAACCAGAAGAGAACATTGACGGTCCTTTCCAGCCCAATTTTGGTTCCAGGAAATAAATGACGAAAGCATCTCCATCCTTTCGGTAGAGAAGTAGGGGAGAGAGAGGCTGTGGGTAAGGAAGATTACATATGATTCTTTACAAGTGAAGAAACTGAGATTGAGTCACTTGTCCGAGGTCACAGAGGTGGAAAGTGGCAGAACCAAGACTCAGACCCAGGTCCTCTGAATGCGAAATGCACTCTCTTTCCATTGAAATATGCTGCTTTCCAGGAAGCATATTGACTGATAGTGAAACATTTCTCTCCCTCCCAAAGGTGGTGGATTATAGATGCATAATGAAGCATATATGGTCAGACATGGCTACTGTGTTGGTTTGTTTTACTTAGCTAAAAGGGAAGTTAGTTTTACTTAGTTTAAAAGGGAAGGCTCATAATATTAGAGTGGGAAAAAAAAGGAATTAGAGAGGCAAGTCCAGGGTCACCAGGCAAGGAAACCAAACAGAAGGTGAGATTCCACAAGCATTTGCTCTCGGTGGGAGGAGGAGAAAAAAGCCCCCATCTGGCACTACCTCCAGGAAGCAGGGGTGTGTGAATCACCAGTGTCAGGCTGAGCTGGGGAAATCTTATTTACAGTGGCTGATAAGCCCTGGCACCAGGAGCCTTCTCCTAGACTGCCGGGCTGTTGGAAGCCCCCCCTGCTTTTCAGAAGTGCCATTGTTATGGTCTGTGTTAATATCATTATTCAGGATTAAGGAGGATTTGTAACCACTGTGCTCCAGCCAGAGTCCTGGGGGAGGAGGGGTTGGAGATGAGAGGGGAAGAGAAGGGGGGCAGAGAGTAGAGACACAAATAGTAGGCAGGAGAGAAGGGTCCTTCCAGAGAACCAGCCTGGGTCTCCTCTCCACCAGGCTCCTCATTTGCCAGGCTAGACAGTTTCAGGAGATGAAACCATCTGGACCCGGAATGATCCAGTGCAAAGAGCTGGGAATGGGAGAGAAAAGACCTGGGTTCTAGCCCTAGCTAGACTCCCTCTGTGACCTTGGACTAGTCATTTATCCTTTTAGGGTCTCAGTCTCTCTATTCATCAAAAAGGGAATCATAGAACCCTAGATTTAGATCAAAAGAGATCCTTGAAGGCCACCTAATCTAATTGCTTATAGATAAGGAAACTGAGGCTCATGGTTAAGTGACTTGCCCAAGGTCACAGAGACAGTAAGTGGTAGGGCTGGAATTCGAACTCATTCCTCAGATTCCAGAGCCAGGGCTCTACCATTTGATCAAATGAGATAATATTTGTAAAGCATTAGGCATAATACCTGACACACAGTAGGTACTCATTTCCTCAAATAACATCATCATCATCATTATCTTCATCAATGCTTATTCCCTTCCCACCCCACCCCACTCCTATTGTAGCATGACAACCCCCTAAGGAATTAAAGTGCAATGGGGTTGGAACACATGGCCAGCTCACCACTTACTACCTGTGTGACCATAGGCAAATTTCCGAACCTGTCCAGCCCTCAGTTTCCACATTTGTAAAATGGAAAGATTGGATCTGATGCCCTCCAAGTTTCCTTCCAACTCTAAAGTCCTGTTCCTGAGATCAAATGGATGAGCCATGGCATGCAGATGTGACATCCAGATGAGCCCAGGGATGGACTGAACTCTTTGTTGACCAGTCTGTCCTGTACTTCCCAACTCCCCACCCCCAACACTCACACACACACACACACCTTCCCACTTAACAGTTGGCTTCCTGGGACCATTTAAAAATGCTTTCTGCGGAGTAAATGATGTCTGAGAATAAATTTTAATACATATTTGAAAGGGCCCCAGCTGAATAATAAGAATAGCTGACATTTATATAGGGTTTGACTGTTGCAAAGAATTTTATAGCCATTATCTCATTTGCTCCTCAAAACAACCCTGTGACAGAGGGAATCGGGTACCTGGTGAAATGCAAATTGCTGCCAGCTTAGTCAGATGACCAGGGTTCAAGTCCAGATACTGACACGGTAACTGCCTGACCCTGTGTGACCCTGGCTAGGCTTCCCCCTTCTCTTCTCAGAGTCTCGGTGTCCTCATCAATCTATCAACATGCATTTATTAAATACTATTTACTATGTAGTGGTCACTGTGCCAGGCACCAGAGAGAAAAAGACACAATGGGGGAGAAAATTCTGCCTTTAAGGAGAGATGTAGGCACATAGAATATATATAAACCATGGACAAAATAAATGCAAAGGAGGGGAGACACTAGAACGGTCATAAGGAAAGAGTCCATGTAGGATGTGGTATTTGAGCTGAGTTTTGATGCCAACTAGGGAATCTAAAAAGTAGGGAGGAGGACATTTCAGGCATGGAAGAGAGTCTCTGCAAAATCATAGAGGTGGGAGCTGAAATTTCATGGACAAATTCAGAACGCCAGGAAGGTCAGTGTGTCTAGACCATAAAATGTATGAATGGGATAATGGATACCAGAGAGCTTAAGATGCCAATGGGGCATACAGACAGATCTGTCCAATCACTTACTGGAAAGCCAGTTTATGAAGGTCTTTAAATGACAAAGAAGTTTGCATTTGATTGTAGGGGTAACGGGAGGCATGGGAGGTGGTTGAATGAGAGGAGAGATGTGCTCAGATCTGGGCTTCAGTAATATCCCTTTGGCAACTGAGTTGAGGCTGGATCAGAGAGGGAAAAGAGTGGAGGCAGAGAGGCAAAGGAGGAGGCTGATGGAAGAGTCCTGGGGAGAGGTGGTGAGGGAAAGAAGAGGGAAGATGTGAAGAATGAGAAATACCGTGGAAGCAGATCTACAATGGAGAAATGAAGGGCTATGCAGAATGTGGAAAACGGGAGAATCCAGGATGACCCCAAGGTTAAGAACCTAGGTGACTTTAACTGGATTAGGGGAAGTGAGGAAAGTGCTCTGTAAATCACTATTTGTGGGCTGTCATTATACAATACTTATTTACTATGCTGCTTGGTACACAGTAGGTATCCATTAAATGTTGATTTGACTCAGAGAACATCAGTGATTGCCCAATGTCACACAGTAAGTGGCAGATGTGGTAAGAACCACATAGACAGGCTCTAAGACCAGCCCTCTCTACTATTTCACACTGTCCCTTCCTGGAAAGAGTTAATACCTATCCTCTCCTCCATTAACGTACTTTATCTCATGCCTATGATCATACCAGCCATATCCCCAGTCCAGCCTGACCCCTAATCCACATACCCTAGAGGAAGTTAAAGTCATAGGAACATAGATTTAGAGGTGAAAAGGGACCTCAGAGATCACCTATTCTAATTCCATAATTTTCAGGTGAGGAAACTGAGGCCCAGAGAAATGAAGCAATTCGTCTAAGGTCTAGAAGGTAGCGAGCAGCAGAGCTGGGATTCTGATTGGGATACCTTGACACAAGTCCATGACTCCATATTCTGTGTGTTTTCTGTTCATGCCATAGCTACCTCCTATACCAACCTAGGTCTTTGTTAAGAGTCATGAGGACAGCAGCCCCAGGGATGAAATCTCATCTCTCAACTGGGTGAAGGGTCCCACTTAGCAGTGCCCCTTTGTGCTCCTGTTCTGCTTCAATGGGCCATGGTAGGAGGTTTCAGAATCTCCACTCTGGAAGGGAACTTAGAGGCCATCGTGTCTAATCTGTCCTTGATCAAGAATCCATTCTACAGACTACGAGAACTGAGGCAGACTGAAATAAGCAGAACCAGAAGGATGCATAGAATGACTAGCAAACTGTAAGTGAAAAAGCTTCCATTAAGAGGAAGCCCAATGTTGAGTACCTGAAGAAGCAATTCTAGAGAACAAATAATGAAATGTACCTCCCATCTGTCGGCAGAGGGGTGGTGAACCAGTGGAGCAGAATGCTATATACATTGTCAGTGAGGTCACTCTATTTGGTTGTTTTTGCTTAACTGATTTTCTTTGTTACAAAGGAGAGGTCAATTCTAGGGGTCATTTGGTAGTGGGAGGAAGGATGGAAGAGTCAGACATATCCAAAAATGGTTGATTAAAAAAAGAAATCAATAAAAAGCATGTTAAAGATGGAATTTCCTTTATGACATCCAGTGCCTCCTAAGATGATCATAGACTCAAAGCTGGGACTTAGAGATCCTCCAGTCTAGCCTTCTCATTGGACAGATAAGGAAACTGAGGCCCAGTGAGGTGATTTGCTCAAGGTCATCCAGAGAACAAGAGGTAGGATTCAAACCCAGGTCCTATGATTCCAAATCCAGCATCTTTTCCCACTACTCCAAGAACCTCCAAGATGCAGGAAGCTACCTGCCTCCCAAGGCAGCCCTTTCCGGTTGGGGACTGCTCTACGAAGTCATTTCTTTCATTGAACCATAATCTGCCTCTTTGCAACTCTCCCCGACCCCCATCCCCGCTTCTAATTCTGCTCCCTGGGGCCAAGCACAACAAGGCTAACCCTCCTTCCTCATCACAGCCCCTCCCACACCTGAAGACAGTGATCTCAGAAGGGACTGCTCTCTTTCATGGCTGAGCATCATTAGCTCCCACAATGAAGCTTCATTTGGCATTGCCCCAAGACCTTCCCCACCGCCCCCCTCTCTGGACACTCCACGGCTTATCCACATCCTTCCCAAACTGAGGTTCCCCAGGAGTCTGGGGTAGACCGCAGAGAGACTCCCGCCTCCATGGTCTCTCTCAGTCAGACCTCAAGTCTATCAAAAAGAGAGACAGCATACCCGGGAAGAAGGGGCCACAGGAGATGTGCATCCCTCTGTCCTCTGTCCTCTGTCCTGCTCAGACCCCAGCAGGAGGACTGGACAAGCTGGAGAGTGTCCCCGAGGTGAGGGCTGCTTCAGATCTTCATGATCTCAGACTCCCCGCTCCTCTCCTTCAGTCAGTGTCCAAGTTCTCTTGTCAAGCCAATCTCTTTAGCATCTCTTGTATCCAGTCTCTCCACTCAGCTCCCACATCCAGGCACTCCACACCTCTCCCTGACTCAGTGGCCTCCTATCTCGTCTTCTTGATCCCAGTCTCTTCCCTTTCCAAAACATACTCCGTAGAGCTGACAAAATAATCCTCCTAAAGCTTAGGTCCCCTTGTGTCAGTCCCCATTCAAGAAATATCAGGGGTGAAAAAAAGTATTGGGGGCTCCCCATTCCCTACTGGACAAAAGACAAACATCTTAGCTTAGCATTTGAGGCCCCTGCACAATCTGGCTCTCACCTACCTTTCCAGCCTTATTTCATCCCACTGTCCTCGCCTTAGAAGAGACAGCTTGGTACAATGGAAAGAATAGTTCCTGTGCAAAGGACCTGGGTTCAAATCTCACCTCTGAGGCTTACTCTCAGGGTGACCTTGGAAGGGAAGGAACAAAATAAGCATTTATTAAGCAAATACTATGAGTCAGGCACTGGGCTAAGTGGCTTACAAATATCATCTCATCTGATCCTTGGGCAAGTGACTATCTCTCTGAGACTCAGTTTCTTCATCTGCAAAAATGAAGGTGTTTAGACTAGCCAGTCTCTGTGGTCCCTTTCATCTCTAGGTCAGTGGTCCTACAATCCTTCAGTCACATTCTCTAAATTAGATATTCCATCTCTTGTCTTTGCACATCTGCACAGAGCCATCCTCCAGGCATGAAATTCATCACCTCCTTCCTGGCCAATTTTTGGATTCTTTCTTTTCATCCAAGCTAAGAGCAGGTCCTCCTCTGGGAAGCCTTCCCTGATCTCTCAAGTTTACGGGCTCTCTCCCTCCTGAAACTACCTCCTGTTACCTCTCTGTGTGAAGGCTGTACCCTCCCTCCAAGAGAATGTCAATCCTTTGAGGGCAGGAGCAATTTCATTTTTCTTTGGGTCCCCAACACCTGACCTAGTACCTAACACATAATTACAGTTATATTTATTTATCTATCTATCCATCTATCTATATCTTTAAGGTTTAGGAAAGCACTTTACATACTTTACATCTCATTTGAACCTCAACAACTCTGTGAGGCAGGGGCTATCATTATCCCCATTTTATAAATGAGGAAACTGAGGTTCAGACAAGTCAAGTGACTTACCAAATGGCAGAGGCATATCATACAATCACAAAGCCAGAGCTGGCAGGGACCCAGAGGCCACTAAGTCCAACCTTCTCATGCTGTGGATGAGGAAAGTGAGGTAACCAAGCATCACTCAGTAAGTAAGTGACAGAGGCCATATCTAAGCATCGTTGATGTGGAGTTGAGAGGGACCACCCGAGGGGTCCCTTTTACAGAGGAGGAAACTGAGGCAGGGAATGTGAAAGTGGCTTAGGTTAAGATCACCAATTTAGAGCCAGGATGTTCTCCATTATTCCATATTGTCTCTCCATGTTCTGTCCTTAATACACGTGTTTCCCTTGAACTGAAATGAATTGTCATTTAATAAACATTTGCTAAATTAAATTGAATCCAATACAATTCTACCTGTCTACTTCCTAGGGTGGAGGAATCATCAGATGAGATAATAAGGTTTATAAAGTACTTCATAACCATAAAGTAATTTCTAAATGTGCTGTTATTATTATCATGATCACTATCCATTATTATAAATATTACTGAGGCTTCCTGGAGGAGGAGACAAAATTCAGGTCAGGCCCTGAAAGGTGAGGATTTGGATGCAGAAAGGAAGAGAAGGGAAGGTAAAGACTCTGGTGCTGGCAGCAGAAGACCACCCCCAGAGGCCAGGTCAGACCCAGGCCATGCGACAGTGGAGTGTTGAGTAATGATGATGATGATGATGATGATGATGATGGTGACTAGCATTTATAAAGCATCTACTATGTGCCAGACACTGTGCTAAGCACTTTACAAATATTCTCTCATTTTACCTTCACATCAATCCTGGGAGGTAGGTGCTATTATTATTCTCGTTTTACAGATGAGGAAACTGAGGCAAACAGAGGTGAAGTGACTTGCCCAGGGTCACACATCTAGGAAGTATCTGAGGCTGGATTTGAACTCGGGTCTTCCTGACACCAGTGCTGGTGCTCAATCCTCTGTGCCCCCTCACTGTTCCTAGTCAGCTAGGAAGTGGGAGAGGAGGCTGGACATCCAAGATGCCTAGAGGGTTTCATGGAACTTGGATCTGAAAGTGACCTTGATGATCATCTAATCCAGTCCTTTGGGACTCAAAGACCTAGGGAAGGGAAATGACTTCTCCAAGGTCACACTACAGCCACTGAGGTTTTCGCCCCAGGTCTCTGACTCCAGATCCAGTGCTCTGTCCAGAATAGCCCCTTTGGCCCCCAGGCCAGCCTGTGACTGTGATCTCCTCTGAGATCACAAGTCTTGTCTGGGCCTTCCTATCTCTGTGTCTCTGCCGTTAGAATGTAAGCTCCCTGAGGGCAGGGATTGTGTGATTTTCTTTGTTTCCCTATGGCTTAGCATAGTACCTGGCATATAGTAAGAGATTAATAAATGCTTGTTGGTGGACAGAATGACACAAAGTGAGTCAAACAGTGCTTAGAGTAGGGAATTTACCTTCTCAATCAACTTGGGCAGCTAGGAGCCCATGTGGATGGAGTACAGGGCTTGGAATCAGGAAGCTCCGAATTCAAATCCTGCCTCAGACACTTCAACTCTATGACCCTAGGCAAGTCATTTCTCCTTTACAGACCTCAGTTTCCCTATCTGTAAAATGAAGGGGTTGGATTAAATGGCCTCTGAGGTCCCAGGTTTAGGATTCTATGGTTCAAGCATTTATTAAATCACACTCACGGGAGGATTTGCCAATGACCCCCGCACAGGGTCTCAGTTAGTTCTTCTGTGACTAAGCCCCCACTGAATTCCCCTGGGCCCAGTTGAGCCCCTGAGCTGAGGTATTCCCAGCTCCTCTTGGGGAAAGGGAAAGGACCCCCTCCGGGGCTTTGAGCTTATAGCCTCAATGAGCCCTCCATGCAGACTGCTGGGTAGACGGGTGCCCCATCTCCCCCAATGGACTGTGATCTCCTTGAGGGCATCTGATTCTCTGATCCTACTGGGTTTAACACACAGCCCCTTTCCTCTAGAGTCACTGAAGAGGCTGTGAGTTTCTTGACATGTGAAATGGAACCGATAATGCTTCTGCTTCCTCCCAGTAGCCCTAGCAGGTAGGGAAGTACCTGACAATCAGCTTTAAACAGCAGAAAAGAGCTGGGGTCTATGGGTACAGATTGTTGTATACACTGTCCCACGTGGTTGCTGTATGAGCTGCTTTAACTAAAGGGTTTTTCTTTATTCTAAAGACTAATATTCCTGGGGTTGAGGGAGAGGCATGTATATACAGAAATTACTGTGATATTTAAATAAGAGGTATCAATAAAACTTTAATTAAAAACATTTTAAAGGAATGAGAGCTATTGTAATCTAATCATACAATCCAAGAGTTGGAAAGGACCTTGGAAATCATTTAGTCTAAGCTCTACATGAATCAGGACTCCCTTCTACAGTATCCATGACAATGATCCTGTCTTGACTTGGATACCTTTAGCAATGGAGAACTCACTACCTATCTACAACCAACTGGGAAGAACTCACTAAAAAGTGTCTTGCTAAAGACTCAGGTGGAGGGGGGCAGTCAAGCTTTCCATACCCTCATTTGACTCAGTCCCCACCCCCTTCAGCCTTCTCCCCAAATATTCAAGTGCCTGGGTTTCTCTCCCTTCACTAAAACACAATGACTGTTATAATTAACAGATTATCTCAGTGCGACAGCTGTGGTCCTTTGAAAATTAGGTTGAATAACAAAATTCTGGCATATGGAAATTTCTGTTCATCTCTAGAATATTTCTCTTTCTCCTCAGCCTTGTTATGCATGTGGGATGTTGGGTGATTTTTTTCTCCCCCTTTCTTCCTAAAGTCTCCCTCTTTCGAAGTGTTTCCTGGGAGTAAGAAAGGTGAGAACTCTCTAGGCTGATCTGTCTTAGACAGGAAGGCTAATTCCAGAAGGTGAAGGGTGACAGGGGGGATGTTGGAGAATTCCAGGCCTGAGATGATCCTTGAAACAAGGGATGTCACAGCTGGTAGGGCCTTTAGAACAGGAAAAGTCAATGGATGGGGGCTGCTAGGTGGTGCAGTGGGTATAGCAGCGGTCCTGAAGTCAGGAGGACCTGAGTTCAAATCCAAACTCAGACTCTTGACACTTACTAACTGTGTGACCCTGGGCAAGTCACTTAACCCCTATTGCCTAAAAAAATAAAAATAAAAACAGGGAAAGTCACAGAGGACTTGGAAGGGGACTTAGAACAGGGAATATCAGAGCTAGGAGAGAACTTAGAACAGGGAATTTCAGAGCTGGGAGGGCCCTTAGAATAGGGAAGTAAGAACTGGAAGGGGCCTTAGAACAGAGGATGTCACACCTGGGAGGGGCCTTAGGGCACAGACTGTTTACAAGGCACCCGAGTGATCATGTGCCTCCTTTGTGTTCTCCTGACACCCTCAGCCTTTGCCTGTCACGCCTCCTGCTTGGGGCAGGCCTCAGAGCCATATCCCTCTGCCTCATTTAGCCCTCTCTGTCTCCGCCAATTCATTCATCCCCACCTGCTCCACGGTTTCTCCCTCTTCCCTTGATAGATGCAGGATTCACATTTCCATAAACAGTGACTCATGCACCCCTTCCCATGGCCATCAGAAGTCTCATTAATCATTTAGACACACCTGCATATTCATTATCTGCTTTATTAATACAGGCCCTGTTATTACACCAGGGCTGCTGCCTGCATTCTCGACACTTGGACTTCATTCATTATTGAACTCCTCTGACAGACAAGCGCATCTCTCCTTCACTGAGAGGGATGGGGAGGCAGCAGGCGCAGGCCCTCTGGCCATACTCCCTCTCCCCAAATGGCCACGTGGCCTCCTCCCCCTGGGCCTCCTGGCTGCCACAGAAGCAGCGACTACCCTGTGCTCCTTGGGGATGCTGGGGACAGAGGTCTCACCGGACCCAACAGAACCTTGATCGCCTTTCCTCCCTTCTCAGATTGTTAAGCACAACCACCTGACTACATCTTGGTGTGGTAACGTAGGAATATAGAAAGAGCCCTGGATTTGGAGTCAGAGGAGCCTGGGGTCAAATCATGCCTCTTCCACATACTACCTGGGTGACCTTTGGGAAGTAATCGAAACTCCCTGGAAACTCATCTGCAAAATCTGCTAGAAATCTAGGATCATATGGTCCTAAGTCACTTTTGTGTGGCCTCAGTGTCCTCATTTGTAAAAGGAGAAGGTTGGACTAAATGTGGTCAAGTGCGAAAAGAAACAAGTTTTAAATGACAGCTATCGGTGTGTGACATTGGGCAAGTCCCTGCTTCTCTGGGCCTCAATTTCACTGATCTGAAAAATGAGTGGGTAGAATTAGATGACCACCTCAGATGTCCCTTAGGGTCTAACTCTGAGTCCTAGCTGAATAGCCATGGGCAAGGGATTTAACCTCTGAAAAATAGTCTGTAAAACCATCTGTAAAATGGGGGTGAAATAGATAGCAACCGTGGTTTCATCATTATAGAGAACTCCCAGGTGAGGAAAATCCCTGTACTAATGGAAGACCACACCTTCTTTGTGACTGAGTCCTAGACGAAGCTAAGTCATTTGCAGAAGGTCACTCAGCCACTAGGTGAAGGAGGTAGGATAAGTCGGATCTCTACGGCCTCAGCAAAGGCCCAGTAAGTCCTACTTTAGAAGCCAAGCCCCGGTTCAGTGAGACCCACGCTAGGAATAATGATTCTTTTCTTCTCCATCTCACAGCATCTCCTCACTTTGTAAGCCTTAAAGCAATATGGAAATGTGCTATTATAATATATGTTAAATAACATCCCCTACTGAGGTCATCTTCCACTTCTGCAGAGCTGGGACCACAAACCGGGGCTTAGAACTCATTTATGCATCCAGACAATTCACCAAGCAGTTATCTGCCATCTAGTCTGGGCCAGCTTGTAAAGGGCTTTACATGCCAAATCGAGCAGATTATATTTTATCCTCAAGGCAATAGGGAGCCCCTGATGGTCCTTCAGCAGGGAGTGGCATGGTCAGACTTAAGCATCAGAAAGCTGGTTTTGAAGGCAATATGGAGGATTAGAAGAGAGGGGGGAGCTTGGAGGCGGGAAGACCAAACAGGAGGCTATTACAATAGTCCAGGCATGAGGTGATGAGACCCTCAGCTAGGCTGGGGTGGGGAGTAGGGAGAAGGGGACAAAGGTGAAGCTCGTCCTGGGATCTTGAAGACTATGCTAAGCTCTTGAAATGTCTCCCAAGCTGGAAAATCTTTGTACAGACCCAGGTCACTTTCCCATCATCCCAACTCTGTTCCCAGAGGCTCACCATCAGAGGAAGAGGTATTTGGGAAAACACAATAGCAGCAACTGAAGTGTGATGGACATCAGCGGAGGCAGTACCCGGGCTGATGAAACCGGAGCTTCTTGAAGTATTGATTTATTGGAAAAGCAAATGAATAGATTTGTCTCTCACACTCTAATATAATAGCAGCTCACCCTCAGCCAGGGCTTTCCAGGCACTCTACATCCATTATCTAATTTGACCCTTACAATAGCCCTCCAAGGGAAGGAGAGAGGGCAAGTGTTACTAACTCCATCTGACAGATGGGGACACTGAGGCCCAGAGGGGCTGAGTAACTTGCCCATGGTCACACAGGGGCTTGGTGGCAGAGCTAATAATAAATGCTTTCATGTTTAAGAGGCATTATCCCTTCAGAGCCTCAAAACAACTCAGGAAATAGGTGTTATTAATTACCCTCCCACCACCCATTTTACAGATGAGGAACGAAGCACAGGGTCAAACAGCTAGGAATGAATGAATGAATGAGTGAACGAATGAATGAATGAATGAATGAATGACAAATCTGGAGTCTTAGAGAGTTTCCTGGGACACTAAGAGGTCAGTGACATGCCCAGGGCCATGCTGCTAAGTGTCCAGGGCAGGATTTGATCTCGGGTCTCTCTGACTCCAAGTCCAGCAAGCCACCCACTTACTTAAACTGTATATGTTGTGTGAGTGAGTGTGTGTGTATGTGTGTGTGTGTGTGTGTGTGTGTGTGTGCCCAGCACTCAGCACAGAGCCTAGCACATAGTAAGAGCTTTAAAAAAGACTGACTTCACTAACAGCCTAGAACCCACATTGCTAAACCATCAAATTTCGGGGCCATTAAGCCCAACCCCTTCCTCTTAGAGTGGAGTAAACTGAGATTCAGAGAAAAGTGATTTGGCCAAGGTCATATGTTGAGGAGACAAGCGAGCCAGATTCCAAACCTGCCCCGGGCTCTCTGCTGCACCCTCGGGCTCTCTGCAAACTTAAGCTCATTCAACCACTAGAACAGAGCATCTGGAGGCCCAGCCCTCAGCTGCGCTGAGCCTCCCCCTGCCTTGAGTCTCTTTCAGCAGAATCCATCCCTATCGATTCCTTCATATACCATGTTCTACTTAATAGGAGCTCCATAAAAAACAGCTATCGATTCTGTCTCCATCCCGGCCGACCCCCTGTTCCATCTTCATTACGCCCAGCCCTGAGCTTTAAGTACCCCTATTGGATTCTGATTACAGCATGCGGTAACCCCCTCACTCTGACCCCTCCCACAGTGCTCCTATTCCCAGGTTCAGCAGTGCAGCCAACAAAACCTGCAGCAGTTTGCTCCCAACAATCTCCTTCCATTCCTGGCCAATCCACCCACTCATTCCTTCCTCCCTGGTGGGGGGGGGGGTCCCTGCTCCAGCTTCATCAATGACTCCCCTTCTGTCGCTGCTTCATTGATTCCCAAAAGTCTTGGTCAGAGACCTCTTGGAGGTGTGACTTTTCAGCACACAGAAATCCTTTGTTCTGCTGCCCAGTTCCCCAAGATTAATTAGATGTGGTCATTTTCTGCCTCCAGAATGTTCCCCACACACACCCCTCTCTCTGCCAGTTGCACACCTCGGGCCCCACTAGTACAAAGGATGCGGAGGCAGAGGAAAGCCTTTGGGGGAAGGCGAGTGTGGGGACAGAGAGGAAAGAAAACATGGAAGGAAGCAGGTAGCAGAGAAGAAAAGCTAGCCTGGGAAGCCGGAGACTGGACTTCTAAAATCAGTCAATCAATAACCATTTATTAAGAATCTGCTATGTGGCCAGCACTATGCTAGGCACTGGAGACACAGAGGAAAAAATGAAACTGTCTGCCCTCAGAGAGCTCACATTCTATTGGGGGTAAACAGTGTCTACATACATAAGTCAATGCAAAGCATACACAATGTAAGGAGGGGAAGCAGGAGCTGCTGGGGAAACCACAAACAGCTTCATATAGAAAGGTGGTTCTTGAACTGATCTTTGAAGGAAACCCAGAAGAAGGAGGGCATTACAGGTATGGAGGACAGCCTGTGCAAAGGCACAGAGATGGTAGATATGATGCAGAATACCAAAAATTGAAAGGTTTTCCTATGTGGTCATAGAAACAATTGGATGAGTCTATAGTGATTTATGCTTTTCAAAATCGTCTCCTTCCATTCTCATTTGATCTTCACCATATCCCTGGGGAGATGGTTTCTACAGGTGTTATTATCTCCATTTTACATATTGGGAAACTGAGGCACAGAGCTATTGCCCAGACATCTTTAAATATGCTCCCAAGTCACTTCTGCCCACTGTCTTACGACTTGCCCAAGGCCACTGTGTAGTGTGGTAGAAAGAGCCCTGGACTGAGGTCAGAAGATCTAAGTTCAAATTTCGTATCTACTCCTTACTTACCAAACGACTCTGGGCAGGTCTCTTAATTTCTTTGGTCCTCAGTTCCTCATATGTAAAATGAGATGGGGAGTGGGGGAGGCTTGACTAGATGCATTCTAAGTGTCTTTCCAGCTCTTAATCCATGATCTATTTAGTCATTTCAGTTGTGTCCAACTCTTCATGACCCCATTTGGGGTTTTCTGGGCAAAGACATTGGAGTGGTTTGCCATTTCTTTCTCCACAGATGAGAAAACTAAAGCAAACAGGGTTAAGTGATTTGCCTCGGGTCACACATCTAGGAAGTGTCTGAGGCCTGATTTGAACTCAGGTCTTCCCGACTCCAGTCACTGTGTCACCTAGCTGCCTTACTTTAAAATTTGCCCAGCTTTTTATATGCATAATCTCTTTCTTTTCAGTCTCACAATAACACTCTGAGATAGATACTACAGGCGTGATTATCTCCATTTTACAGATGAAGAAAATGATGCTCAGAGAGAGGTTGTCCATGGTCACTCAGCAAATAAAAGTAAGAGGCAAGAAGGAACTGAAAGCTGGGGTTCTCTGACTCCATCCTGTACCCAATCCAATATACTGAGCAGCCTGATCATCAATGACCAAGCCTCAGTTACCTGCAAGGTATAAAGAGAGGTTTGGATTAAGTGTTGACTAAGCTTCTTCCAACTCTGAATCTTACAAATGTCCATTTTACAGATGAAGATACTGAGGTTTAGGGAGATGAGTGACTTGTCTTTGGTCACAGAACTGATAAATAAGTGGCAGAACCATGATTTGAACCCAGGACTTCTGACTCCAAACTACTGTTCTTTCTATTTAACCTCCTTGGGTTGCGGTTTCCTCATCTGTAAAGCCAGAAGACTGAGGTAGGGCTCCTCCAATTCTAATATTCTTTGACTGTGAATAGCTCAGGAAAGCTGGGAGAGCAGCCCCGCCATTAACCATGGCTCCAGCCCCACCCTGGGTGTTAGAAGAGGGAGGAGAAATGCTGCCCTTGTCTTTAGGGGCTCCCAGGACGAGGCTCCCCTGAAAGACAAGTGAGGAGGGAAAAGGAAGCTCAGAGCCAGAAGAGCCCGGGGACTGTCCTGATTAAGAAATGGACCAGTTGTGCCATCTAGGAAGAACCATCTACCCTTTGGGGGCATCAGATTGCTTGACAGCAAAGTAAATCCTGGGCTTCTGAGCTGAAAGAGATCTCAGAATTTACCTAATACAGCTGTCTCATTTCACAGACAGGAAATTAGGCAACGGAGCAGAAAGCACCCTGCCTCCAGGATCTGGGTTGGAATCTTACCTCTGAAGCTTACTATCCACGTGACCTTGGATAAGGCCCCAACCTCTCTGGGCCTCAGTTTCCTCATTTGTAAAATAAGGAGGTTGAACTAACTAGCTTGTGAAGTCTCTTCCACCTCCAGGATCCTGTGAGCCCCCCCCTAGAAAGTGACTTGCCCAAGGTCACACATTGGCCTCAAAAGCCCCTTCTGATGCTGAGATATAATAATATAATTATAATTTATATCTTTATATCCATAATCTCTTTTTTTCGATCTCACAATAACATTCTGAGATTGATACTACAGGCATGACTATCTCCATTTTACAGATGAAGAAACTGATGCTCAGAGAAAGGTTGTCCATGGTCACTCAGCAAATAAAAGTCAGAGGCAAGAAGGAACTGAAAGCTATATAATTATTATTAATAACAACAATAATATCATTTCTCAATGCCCTAACAACAACTGCAACTATTATGGTTATGCTAACTGTTTCCATAACTACCACTCTCAGTTTCATTCTTGCTCTCCAGGCTGGCCCCTAGGCAGCAGCGAGTTCAAACTTAGATCCTTTGGACCCCCAAACCACTGCTCTTCTCCCTACCCTATTCTAACAACAGTCTCTGTCCTGCCTGACTTTCAAGGCTGTTTGGGGGAAAGTGCCTTCTTTGTAAAGTGTAAGGCATTAAAGAAATGTGCATTATTAAAATGTCAAGGGAGACAGTTCACACACATACACACATACACACACACAAGAATAAGACTAGAGTGTGTGTGATCAGCACCCAGGACATGGCACAGAGCATGAGGGACCACAGTAGTTCAAAGTAGGGACAGAGCCATCCCTAGCCCTCCATGGTGACATGGCCAAAGGGTCTATGAGAGGCAGGAGGAGGAAAAAAAAAGATTTTTGATAAGCCACACCACAGCAATGTTTTTCAGCCCAAACCCCTTCTTGCCACTGTTAAAATACATATGAAAATTCTCTGTGGTGATCCATTCAGCCCTCAGCACCTGCCCTCTGGATAGATCCCAGGTTAGGGACAGGGGCAAGAGTTAGGGAGAAAGAATGAACGTGGTATGAGGAGGAGAAGAGGGAGCCATCTTTACATTTATGAGCTTTCAGGAGACTGGCCCCTTTGGTAGTAAAAGTTCTGCAGATGGTGGGTAAATATTTGCTGCGGACAGTCCTGTTTTCCCAGCCGGCAGCTGGTGAACACGGCTCAGGAAGATGAATGAAGGAATAAGGAAGAGTCACAAGGTCAGACAGAGAGGGAATGAAGCCTCCCAGCAGCAGCCTGAGAGACTGCGTTTCTGGACTGCAGATGGCGATGGCCATCGGGTAGATTATCCCTGCCACTATTGAAGGTGGCAGGATGGGAGAAGGGGCAAGGAAGATGTTCCCACAGGAAGGTCAAAGACCCCCCAAATATGCTGTAAATGTCAAAAAGAATGAGTGTGACAGTTCTAGAGAGGGGCTTGAAAAACAATTCTGTAAATGACTTTCGCTGTGACTCTGGGCAAGACTGTGATTTTGAGCCTCAGTTTCCTCACCTGTAAAGTAGAGATAATAATAGCAGAGGGTAAAAGGAGAGAATATACAAACAAACCTTAGAGTATTTATAAAAGTCAGTTGCAACCACTATGATTATTGTTATTATTATGAATCATCTAGTCCTACCTCCTCAGAGAAAACTGAAGCCCAGAGATGGGATGTAAGGAGTGCGAGGTTAGACAGGGAGGCGAGGATCCAGCCAGGACTCCAACAGCTTCCTGATTCCCTATCCAAGGCTCTTTCCATCTCCCCCAACTCTACGTCCCACAAATCTGCTTCCAGCTTGGCCTTCCTCCTATTCCCAAATACGCACCTGGGCCACCTCTGCCCACACTCTGTCTGGGTGAGTTTATAATTATTATTAATAACAACAATAATATCATTTCTCAATGCCCTAACAACTACCGCAACTATTATGGTTATGCTAACTGTTCCCATAACTACCACTCTCAGTTTCATTCTTGCTCTCCAGGCTGGCCCCTAGGCAGCAGCGAGTCACCAAACCTCAGCATCAGAAGAGGCTTTTGAGGTCATCTGGTCCAACCTGGAACTCCAATGAAATCCACATCCTAAACGAGTGGTCACCTGGCCTTTCTTGAAGACCTCCTGAAGGGGAAAGCTCACTACCTCCCAACATACCCTTGGGACTTTGTGGACCTCTCTCATTGAGAGATCAAGCCCAAATTCTCTCTTTTCTACTCCCACCCATCACTCCAATTTCTGTCCTCTGGGACCAAAGAGAACGCATCTAATTGGCTCTCACCCTTCTGTTTCTGCGACATAATATCTCATCTCCCATCCCTGTGGCTTTGCATGGGATGTTGCCAGAATCACAGCATTTGAGATTTGGCAGGGACCTCATTCCATTCAATCATCTGGTGAAGCCCATTCACAAAAACCTATTTCCCTATTCTGGAAATGTATGCTTTCCTCACCTCCACCTCTTAGAATCCCTAGTCTTCTTCCAGGCTGAGCTCAAGAGCTGCCTGACACATGAAGTCTTTCCTGATTCTCCCAGATGCTGGAGCCGCATATACACACACATAAAGAAAATAATTCATGTTGCATTTATTTCATTTATATGTATTGTCTCTTCCCAGGTAGAATGTAAGCTCCTTGAGATCAAAGACTATTTCATTTTCGTCTCTACATCTAGCACAATGCTTAGCACATAATAGACATTTGCTAAATGCTTGCTGATTTATTCCACATCAACCCTTCAAATATGGAAAGATAACAATCAAGAAGCAAGTGATATATACTGGAGAGAGTACCAACCCTGAAATCACAGGAAGGTTCTGGGTTCAAATTCCAGATCTACCACTGTGGGACCTTAAGTGAATCATCTAAACCTATCTGGGACTCAGTTTCCTCCTCTGTAAAATGAGCTGGAGAAGGAAATGGCAAACCACTCCAGTGTCTTTGCCAAGAAAACCCCAAATGGGGTCACAAAGAGTCAGACACGACTGAAAATGACCGAACAACAACCAATGAGGAGGTTAACGTAGATGGCTTCTAAATTCCCATCCAGTTCTGCAGCTATGATCTTATGTCTACTGCCCTCATGCCAACTCTTCTCCGGGATAAACAATCCAAGTTCCTTCAACAGGTCCTCATATTGGGAGAGTGCTCCATTCTCTTCATCTGGTCACCTTCCTCTGGATACTTTACAGGTGGCCAGCATCCTTCCTGAAAACATCACCTAAAAGTGAACGCAGTCTTCCAGATATAGTCTATCCTGGGCAGAGGACAGAAGGACTGTCAGCTCCCTAATCCTAAAAGCCATACCTCTCTTAATGCTGCCTTACTGAGAATCAGTCCTCACCTTCCCCTCATTATCCTGAATTGTGGCTAAGGCATTTAGTGTAGAGAAGGGTGGGGCTGGTAGTCGCTAGTGAGTAGTTTCAGGAGGGAAGAGAGCTCTACGACTGGGGCCAGTCAAGCATATCTTTGAGAATGGGATCAACTATTCAGGAAAGCCATTGAGAATGAGGCTAAAAAATAAAAAGTAACTAAAGCATCCTGTGACCTGGAGATCTCACTGTTAAGGCTTGCGTCACAGTGCGTGTCATAGCATGTCAAAGATGGAAAGAAAAGGCTCATCTACGCCAAAATATTCATAGTAGCCTCTTTTGTTGCAGCAAAGAACTAGAAACAAGGGAAATGCCCATCAAATCAGGAACAGCTAAACAATACATGATACATGAATATACTGGGATATTACTGTGCTGTAAGACATGAGGAATCAGAAGAATTCAGAGAAGCATGGGGAGACGTATGAATTGATGCAAAGGGAAGTAAGGAGAACCAGGAAAATAACATATGCAATGACTCCCACAGTGCAAATCGAAAAGACAAGGAGATAAAACTTACTGCTTTGTAATCATGGTGATGGAGAGAAGTGAGAAAGCACACCTTCCTCCCCTCTGCAGAGGTGGAGCACTATGGGTGCGGGACACCAGGTATACTATCAGACTTGGTTTAGGGGCCCGTTGGCTTTGCTGAACTTCTCTCCCCTCCCTCCTTACTAAATCTCTGTTACAAGGGGTGGATCACTGGGTAGGGGGAGAGGGAGGGATATTTTTGAAATGAAGGTAATTTTAAAAGAAAAGATGTCAATCATTGTAAGATAGGAGTTGTTTTTTTTGTTTGTTTGTTTGTTTGGGTGAAGCATTTGGGGTTAAATGACTTGCCCAG
>NW_020943070.1:4448923-4451472 GCF_900497805.2 Vombatus ursinus | reverse complement strand
CAAGTCACTTACCCACTGCTTGCCTCCATTTTCTCTTCTGTAAAATGAAGATAACAATAGCACATACCTCCCATGTTGTTGTAAGGACAGAAATGGGAGCTAGTTTTCCAATAAATGCTAGCTAGTATTATTCTAATCTAGGAATTTGGATCCTGCACCCTTGAGGGCAGGGATCATATCCTCGCCCATCTTTTCCCCCCAGGAACCAAGCACAAGAGTAGGTGTTAAATAGACTTCTGTTGAATTCCTAAAACTCTAATACCATACTTATGGTCTTTCCTTCAGCCAGTTTTTCAAGGTGGGGAGGGAGTCAGGCTAGTAAAAAGAATACTGGGGGTAGCTAGGTGGTACAGTGGATAGAGCACTGGTTCTGGAGTCAGGAGGACCTGAGTTCAAATCCAGCCGAGACATTTGACATTTACTAGCTGTGTGACCCTGGGCAAGTCACTTAACCTCAATTGCTTCACAAAAACAAACAAGCAAAAAAAAAAAAGAAAGAAAGAAAGAAAGAAAGAAAGAAAAGAATACTGGCTTGAGAGTCAAGAAACCTGGGTCTCAAGGCTAGGTTCTGGCACTTAATAGCTGTGTGCTCCTAGGTCCATCACTTCTCTTTGAACTCAATCTTTCTCATATGTCAAGTAGTTTCTCTAGCAGCATCATTGTGAGGAAAGGACTTTGCTCACCGGAAAGCACCGCATACCAGTGAACCACTGTTATTCTTCTTTTTCTTCCTCATTGGCAAGTCAATAATAGCAGCCTATTCTGAGGCTGGTCATCTTGATCATCAGGAGGGCCACTTGCTATGAACTAGATTCAGATCTGCAATTACAAGGACCCAGAGGAGACGTAGAATCCAGCCTGGCCTGACTAAGTAGGCAAGCCTTAATGAGATCCCTCTATTCTAGGTATTTCTGGGGAGCCACAGAGGTCCTTCCTGACTGTCTTCATTCCTTCCTTCTTCATTCTCTTACAATGCCCTGCTCCTGACTTCCTAGGGTTTCAAATCCATGCCCCCTCCACTGCTGGCTCATCCTGGGTCTTCCTTCCATGCCCGAGGTCTCCTGGTCCTGGAACAGCTTATCACCCCCTGGCCCACTCACTGTGGAATATCCCTCCACAAAGCCTAGGGCTCCTCCTCCCAGGGATGAGTTCTTCCTTCAGCTTCCATTTTGCGGAAGGCCTTCATTATTTTCCTCTTCTCCCTGCTCCAGACTTCTCCTGGCCTTTAAAACCATGCCCCCGGGCCAGGTACCTTCATCTCCATCCCCTACTTTTCAGCTCCCTTTAATGCCTTCCCCCTTTAGAATGTAAGATCCTTGAGGGCAGAGATTGTCTCTTTTTGTTTGTATGTGTATCCCCAGCGCTGAGCCCTGTGCCTGGCACATAGCAAGTACCTAACAAATGCATGTTTCCTTCCTTCCTTGCCCGTCTCAGTCAAGGTTCTTTTCCACTCGGCCCCCAGAGAAATGCCATGTCCTCTGTTAGTACTTCAGGTCATAAGACTACAGAGCTAAGAGTGACCTTAGAGGTTACTTTTGAGAGGCAGCAAGGAATGGTGGATTTGGAGTCCATTTTACAAAAAAAAAAAAAAGATCCAAAACCTTCCTTAGACATTTACTTGCTGTGTGACCTTGAGCAAGTCACTTACTTGGTTTCATATGTAAAGTGTTTGACTACAAAGCCTATAAGTCCCCTTCTGGCTCTAAATCTAATATCCTAGGGCCAAGTCCAATCCCCTTATTACACAGATAGGGAAACCGAGGACCACAGAAGGAAAGGGATTTGCCAAAGGTCATATGAGTACTGAGGGGCATAGCCAGGTTTCCATTTCCCCAGGGCCTGGGGCTTGGAGAGTTCTTCCCACCATCCCATGCTCTCTCCAGGCTACACGGGATGCCTTGGCTCTGGAGACAGTACATCCCAGGCTCAGAGGGCTACTAGTGTCATTGATGGTGACTGACTTTGCTAGAGCCACTGGGATAAGTGGGGAGAGGGAAGGAAAATGATGGGACGGTCTCTTCCTAGGCTGTAGACTTTAGCCAACAACTCTAGCCTCCCCCGTGAGGAGTGAGTGAGTCATCAGCAAAGTCACACTTAAGCCAGGTGTTCCAAATGAATCACAGGCTCCCAGAGTTGGATGGAACCCCAGAGGTCACAAGATCTTAGAATGTCAGAGCTGCAAGAGACCTCAGAATACAATGTCAGAGCTGGGAGAAACTTTGGAACATGGACCATCAGAGCCTACAGACCTTAGATGTCAGCTCATTCAACTGTTTCATTTTATAAATGAGTAAATTGAATGTGCATCTCTGGTCTTGGTGAACACTGACTCAGGTCACACAAGTAGGAAGAAGTACAACTGAGATCTGGACCCAGGGCCTCTGCTTGCAGATCTGACATCTATGAGTTGTGTTATATATTATATACCTGTATGATCAATATCAACTTTATTCCTCCTCCCCACAATACAAGAATACGGCTTCATCAGGTGACTCCCCTGCTCAAAGACCTTTAACAGCTCCCAGTTTCCCTCCCCTGGCTAATCCTAT
>NW_020943070.1:4437923-4448913 GCF_900497805.2 Vombatus ursinus | reverse complement strand
TCTTCATTTCCTCATTTGTAAAATGAGAAGGCTGGACTCAGTGAGCATGAAGGTCCCTTTCAGCAATAAATCTTTGATCTTATGATCCCTTCAAGTCCTAAGTCAACGGAGCCAAGAGAAACCAGTTGAATCTCTGCTCCGTGTGTCAACCCCTCAGTTACTTGGAGATGGCTCTCATGTCTCCCCTAAATCTTTCCTTCTCCAGTTTATTAAAACACTGCCAGCTCCTTCACCGATGCCTCGTCATCGTCCTGGTCATCCATCACTGCCTTCTATCATTTGACAGAATTGTAACCAACATTTCCACCACCGGGCAGAACACATTCAAGACAAGATGAATTTAGTTGAAGAGGAAGAGGAGGTTAATGGGAGAGAGACTTTTGACCTCCACACTCAAGGCCTTCTTGGCTGAAGGAAGCACTCCGTCTGATAGCTCCTCATGTTTACTTCTCACTAGATGCTAAACTCAGTTGGTTTTGCCTGCTGACAAAATTATGCTGCCAGCACCCTGTAAATTTCCAGTCCTTGGAGCAAAGGTCTGATTATCCTGCCCTAGTTCCAGCTCTATCATTTTGTCTGTCTCCCTCACTAGATTGTAAGCTCCCTGAGGACAGTATGGATATATATCTCAATGTCTCCCAGGTACTAAGCACAGCACTGGCTAAACTCTGAGCCCAAGAAATACCTGAAGAGTAAACTACATTTGTTGAGCAATTAATGTCACTTCTAACCCTTTGGAATTCAATGCCTGCCTCTGTATTTCTATGATCCTAGGATTCTCATGAATGCTCTGAGCCTCAGTTTCCTCATCTGTAAAATGAGGACAGATGGCCTCTGGAGTCCCTTCCAACTCTTGAGTCCAGCCCCCTCCTAGTTCACATCCTCCTTCTGGATCTCTAAGAAGTCTGATTGTTCCTCTGTTCCATGCCCGACCCCCAGCCTGGCTCCTGGGCTCTGGGTTTCCTGGTCTCTAAGAAACCACCATAGCTGGAATTTCCATGGAACTCTGAAGCTCTTCTCATATGTTTTCTCATTTGCTTTTCACAATAGGATGAAGGTAATGCAGGATTAGTGCCTCCACTAGACAGATCAAGAAACTGAGGCTCAGAGAGATGATGTAATTTACCTAAGTGGGCAAGCTGGGGACTACCAGTCCAGAAATCTCTCTCTTAAACCAACTGCTGACTTAGCCTGCCCCTCATTTCCCTCCTGACCCTCCCTTCCTGCTAGCACCTTGTTCACTGCCCCATTATTTTACCCTTCTCTCCCCTGCTTTTTCCATCTTCTCCTCCTGTTCTCCTATTCACCAGCCCCCATACCCAGACACCTGGGTTCAAGCTTGTCTTTCATACATTGCTTAGTTTCCGGCCCAGATGGCTGAAGCGTTACAAATGAACACTGACAAACACTCTCATTTACATAGAAGCCAGAGCAGGAGGCCTCCTGCCTCCGGCAAAAAGGGAGATTCCAGAACACCTATACAATAGGGAGCTTTTTATCCTAGCACTCGGTGTCCAGCTGGTGCCCTCTGGGAGCCCGGGGAAATCAGACAAACATAGAATCATAGTATCCTGCAATCAGAGAAACATAGGGCTGTGGGTGCCCAGGATAGAAGAGGAGAATCTTAAAATCCCAGACTTGGGGGCATCATCAAATCCTAGAACCTGAAAGCCTTAGAATTTTTTATGTTCGTGGAATACTGGGATCTTAGAACAGTTAGAATCTTAGAGTCCTAGAATCCTTGAGTGTTGGATCCACAGAATCTTAGATTCCTAGAAATGTAGAATATAGAAATCGTAGAAGTCTGAAAAAATCCTGGAATCTTAGAATACATGAAAATTTAAGATCCTCATGTAGAATCCGTAGATCTTAGAATGCTAGACTCTTAGAATGCATAAAATCTTAAATATTTATAATCTTTTAATTCAAAAGTCTTCAGATGCTAGGATCTTAGAATACACAAAATCTTAAAATATTTAGAATCTTGGAATTGCAGTCCTAGAAAGGCATGGAATAAATCACACACAGACACCCCATCCTGAATCCAGACAGGAAAAAGGATAACATGTTTACATGATTCCCAGACAACTTGTGAGATATCCCTTACAATCTAATAACCCACTCCTGAGATGTGTCAGGGTAATAGGAAATCTCTATCTCCCATGTAAATTTCAGTCCATCGGAGAGGACTGGCATCCTTCCTGCCTGGGATCATTTATTTCCAGGATCCTTCCCTTCCTCCCAGGACTCATCCCTTACTTGATAAATGAATTAAAGCCCAAAGAAAGTGATTTGTCCAAGTTCACACACCAGCATCCTGTATGACATTGCTTAAAAATGGTCCCAAGTGGGGCAGCTGGGTGGCTCAATGGATAGAACACCGGCGCTGAAGTCAGGAGGACCTGAGTTCAAATCTGGTCTCAGACCAAACACTTGACATTTACTAGCTGTATGACCCTGGGCAAGTCACTTAACCCCAATTGCCAAAAAAAAACCCTAAAAACAAAAATGGTCCCAAGTTTTAGTTTTGGTTTTTTTCACCCTTTCCTCACTCATTCATTCATCCATTTAACAGATATTTCTTGGGCACTTTCCTTAACAGCTAAGTTAAAAGCCTACGTTCTCGGGGATAGAAAGAAGACTTTATTCCTGCCCTCAGGGAACTTACAGTCTAGAGAAAGAGATAAGAAGCCACAGGAATTACTATAATGCAAGGCTGAGTGTAGAAGTAGATGAGAGAAGTAGAAAAAGAAAGTTCAGAGTAGAGAGAGATCACTGGGCACTTAGGGTAATCAAGAAAGACTTCCTAGAGGAGGTAGCTTGGAAGCTTGTCTTTGAAGGACTAGAAGAACTTGAGGGAATGAGAGAAGATTCTTAGTGGAGGGGGTCACACAGGTCATAAGTAACTGATCCAAAATTCGAACCCAGATGCTGTGACATCATATTCAGTGCTTTCTACATTACCCATCGTCTTGTATTTATTTAGTCATCTGTGTATCTGTGTGTCTCCTTCATAGTCAATCAGTCAGTCAATAAACATTTATTAAGCACCTACTACTATGTGCCAGGCACTGTGCTAAGCACTGGGGATTCAAAAAGAAGCAAGTCCCTGACCTCAAGGAGATTATAATCTAATGGAGGAGACAACATTGTAAGCTCCTCCAGGGAAAGGACTGTTTGGTCTTTGTCCTTGAACCCTGAATACTTGGTACATAGGTAGTGCTTCATAAATGCTCATCAGTTGGTCAATTGATTGGTTGGTTGGTTGGTTGGTTGATGACACTACCATACCACAGCACCGTGGGAGATCTTTCATCTGAACGAGAAACGGTTAAGAAGGGCTCTTCTGGCATCCAACCACACCTCCCCACGGGGCCATGTGAGAATAGTTTGGGTTCTGGGGTACAGGGCACAGGGTCCTCATCCATCAGAGACATTTCTTTACAAACCTCTGGGCATGTTTGCAGAAGAACTTGAGTATGGATGGTATGAAAAGGGGGAGCAAGAAATAAAGCCAGAGATAGGTTGGGGCCGGATCAGGAAGGACCCGAAGGAGATGGACATTCGCCAGGACGTAACGAGGAGTCTCAGAAAATGACTCAGAAGAGTCACGAATTCCAACACGTGCATTCACATCCTGCTCCCCAGCAGAATCCTGTGATCTTTAAGCCCATGGGAGGGCGTACCCTGAGCTGTGTTCAAGGCCCTTCCCACTGCCCTATCAAGAAGGCTAGCTCCTCTCCCAGCACCTCCAGATGCCCAGCCTGGCTGTCCCTAGCAGCCAGCTGAGACCAGGATTCAAACCCAGATGCTCTGCCACCAAATTCAGCGTTCTCTACGTCAGACTTTACCACGTAGCTCTTTTGTGCTCAGTAATTTATATAACTATTGTCTCCTCCGTAAAATGTAAGAACAGTGAGATGATCTTGTTTTGGGTTGGGAGGAGGGGGTTGTCTTATCATCCCCAGCCCCTAACACAAAACCTGGCACAAAGCAGCCTTAATGAATCAATTAGCAGTTATTTATTAAGTACCTACTATATGCCCTGCACTGTTCAAGGTGCTGGGGTTACAAGTACAAAAGATGAACAATCCCTCCTCACCAGGAGATTATATTGGTAACAAGTATGCATACAGACATACATACATGTACACACACATACACACACACACACATGCACACGCTTATCATAAAGTGACTAAATACATCCCAGGTCATTACATTCAAGGAAATTAGGACGGGGGATGGGTGGGACTAGTAAGTAGGGGGAATCACGGATGAGGCACTGGCTATTAACAGAGACTGAATGGATGGTTCTTCCCAGAAACCTGTGCAATTTGAAATCAGATTCTAGATGGAGGAAAAACAAGCCTCTGGTCCTAAGAACTTGTATGGTCAGGGACTTTGCTCTGAAGATGTCCGCCAGCCTGGTAAGTCAGACCACTGTGGACAGAACTGACCCCACGAGGACATTGCCCCAGGCTCCTGTGCTTTACCCCCCAAGCGAGTAAATCCAAGACAGCTTCCTTATGGCACGGATTTCATAAGATTTAAAGCCAAAAGTTCCTTCAGAGACCATCTGGCCTATACCCCTCAGACAGATGAGGAAACTGGGGTTCAAGGAATGGAAGTGACTAGTCCAAGCACACACAAGCAGCACGTTTCAGAGGTCATACGGGATTTAAAGACGGAAGGACCTTAGGTGCCATCTATCCCAACTTCCTTATTTTACAGAGAAGGAAACTGAGGACCAGGGAGTGAAAGTGACCAGTTTAAGGTCAGAGAGGTAGGAAGGAACAGAGACTAGGTTCAAACCCAAGCCAGCTGACTTTAAATCTTCTGCTTTTTAACTGTACCAGATGTCTCTGAGCAAACCTTTCTGGCAGGTCCGTCAGAAGGACTGTCAGAAGCCGCTGCAGATAAAAATGTACACCCTGGGCTTGGCGTATCCGACAGGCCCCCGGGAGGTCTCTCGCTGCAATCGGGCTCGTTTTCAGCTTTTCGACCCTGTCCAGGAACACACTGAGCCCCAGCAACCGGGGGCCAGCTCCTCTCCAGCTGCCTGGTCTAATTGGCCACTCACTCTCCCTGCCCATGGAACTCGGGCCAAGAAGGCCCATTAGCACGAGGCTGGGCTCTCAGGGAGAGATAGGGGAAGGAATGAGACAGCCTGGGAGTCAGGAGAGCGGGGGAGCTGCGCAGCCACGGGCCAATCTCTCCCCCTTTCCCAGACAAAAGAGGGGGTGAGCCTGGCCCTTCCTGCAGGCCCACCTTGGCCTGGAATACGAGCTCTGTCGTGATCACAGGTCACGTTTTCTGTCTCACTTTACAGTTTGTAAAACCTTAAAATTACCCTGTAAGGTAAGTGAGGCATTAGTGATGTTCCCTTTTTAAAGATTCATTCATTCATTCAAAGAGTATTTATAAAAGGTCTCCCGGGTGCTGGGGAAAAACACAGTTTATTTGAAACACAGCCCCTGCCCTCATGAAGTTTACAATCTAGGGGTGGCTAGACTGTGAGATCAAGCACCAGACCTGGAGGCAGGGAAGACCTCAGTTCAAGTCTTGCTTTGATAGATACTTATCGAGTGACCGTGGACAAATCATCTAATGTCTCTGAGCCTCAGTTATCTCATCTGTAAAAAGGAGATAATAATAGCATCTACTTCCCTGGATCGCTGTGAGGATCCATCAAGATAATGTGTGTGTAAAGTGCTGTAGAAATATTCTTAATGACCTAATGACATTTTTTTTTCTTTTGGTCCAGACCTGTAATATCAGCATGAATTGGTGACCACAGACAGCCAGGGCAGGGCATAGGCTGGGCCCCTGGAGGTGGCCCTTTGGGAAGAAAGGCAGCCCTAGTAACAGGAGAACAGGAGGTCGCCAAACACCATCAGGGGAGAGGGACACACCCCCCTCAGGTGCAAATCAATAACTCATCAGCAATGTCCAGTCCTCGAGTATCTTTATGTTAGAGTGGAAACCCCTTGAGGGCAGGCACCATTTTCTCTTTTTTGTTGTATTCCCCAGTCCCTAACACAAGGCCAGGCATACAGTAAGTGCTTAATGATTGTTAATTGAGAGAATGTCAATTAAACAACAATCAATGTATCAACTAGCATTTAATAATAATAACAATAATAATAATAGTAACTAGCATTTATACAGCACCTATTACGTGCCAGGCAAACATTTCATTTTATAAGTACATAAGTCCTTAATAAATGCTTGTTGATTGACTCACTGAGAGGTTGTCAAACAAGCAACAATCAGTCCAGTAACAAGCTTTTAGTAGTAGTAGTAGTAATAATAATAATAATAATAATAATAATAGCAAGCATTAATTAAGGACTATGTGCCAGGTCCTATATTAGGGAGCTGGGGATAGAAAGCTCCCCCCTCAAAAAAGGTAGGAGGCAACATGGTGTAGGGGAAAGAGGCCTGGTTCTGACATCAGAGGTCCTGGGTTCAAATCTTGCCTCTGATGCTCATTACCTGTGTGACCTTGAGCAGAAGACTTCCCCTCCTGTGCCTCAGTTTCCTCATCTGTAAAATGAGGAGGTTGGATTCCATGACCCCTAAGGTCCCTTCCAGTCCTACAGAGATGATCCTTTGACTTTAAGATAGTGCCTGCCCACAAGGAACTGTTATTGGATTGAGGAGTGAGGGATATAGAACCTGAGACTTCTTCCCAGGCCCCAGAGAGAATGGATCTGATGCTCCCTGACTCCCAGGGTGATCCTCTATGCACTAGAGCTCCAGATCTCTCAGATGATAATGAAAGCTCCCTTTCTGGGTGCTTTATAATTTACAAAGTACTTTACACCTAATTTTATATGAAGCTCCTTGAAGGCAGGAATTCTGGGGGAGGGGGGAGGGGTTCTTGGAATCTCCAGTGCCCTGCACATAAAAGGCACTTAATAAATGCCTGTTAATTAATTGACTGATTGATCCTAACAACAGCCTCATGAATTAAATACCAGAGCTGGGAGCGACCCAAAGTAGGTACTGTTATTGCCCCCATTTTATGGATAAGGACACTGAGGCTGAGAGAGTTTAAGTCACTTTCCCAGAGTCAGAGAGCTAGTAAGTATCCGAGGCAAATTCACACTCAGATCTTCCTGGGAAAGGGCTCCTTCAGTAGGAACTGTAGACTGCAAAAGCAAGGGGCCATTGTTACTTGCCTAGAAGGGAGTTGACCGAAAGGAAGGAGGAAGGAGAAGAGGAGGCCTCCAGGGCAGACAGTGAGGGAGATGGAAAGGCATCCCTGCTTGGTGGGCAGAGCAGAAGGCTGGGAGCAGGGCGCCCCAGGGCCAGCTTGGGCCTCTGATATTTACTTGCTATGTGACCTTTCCTTAAATCCCTTCCTCTCTCTAGACCTCGATTTCCTCATCACGTAAATGAGTGGAGTGATCTCAAATTTCATGCTTGTTTGAAGCTTTATAGTATTCATGTAACTGTACATTTGAAGGCGAAATCTTTGCTTCTCACAGGCTTAGTCTGGTGACATATTTCTTCCCAAAAAAATGGAATGATGATATTTGGGATGGAGAGGGAGGTGGTGACTTAGACACAGTGGGCTTAATGTCTTTAGGGTAGATTATTTCAAATACACCTCCCAGCCCCGACGTTCCCTGTTCTAAGGCCCTTCCTAACTCTGACATTCCCTAAGGTCCCTCCCAGCTCTGACATTCCCTGTTCTAATGCCTCTCCCACCCTGACATCCCTATGTTCTAAGGCCCCTCCTAGCTCTGACATTGCCTGTTCTAAGGTCCCTCCCAGCTCTAACATTCCCTATTCTAATGCCCCTCCCATCCTGACATTCCCTGTTCTAAGGCTCCTCCCAGCTCTGATATTCCCTGCTCTAATGCCCCTCCCACCCTGACATCCCTATGTTCTAAGGTCCCTCCCAGCTCTGACATTCTTAAATCTTAGGCTTCATAAGGGAAAAGAGAAAACCCATTTTGCAGGGAAACATTGAAGTCCACATCTCTTTTCTCAAAGAGGAAAAAATTAAACAAACAAAGACCATTAAAGAGCCAAGAAAGAATAACTTATTTTTATGAGCTTGGTAACATTTGTGAAGTTCAGTAAGCCCCAATTTATGCCATTCATTTGCATACATTAAAGGGTTTCTCTCCCTCCCTGTTGGTGTGCAGTTACTGTGAAACCTTTCTGTTAAAAAAAAAAAGAAAGAAAGAAAGAAAGAAAAAAGAGAAGAGAAAAAAGACTCTTCTCCCTGTGCTGATATTAATTAGCACCTTCCAATCCTGCTCAGCAGTTATTTTTACTGTTTGGTGGTGTTTCTGGGGAGTTGGTGCCCATGGAAGCCCTCACCTCTTTCCCCAGTGTCCTGGGTAGACAGCCCTGCCCTCTGTGCCAGGAAAGGAGCCCTGGAAACTCAGGCTTGAGGCAGAAAGCCTCAAGTTCCAATCCTGTCATAGACATACCAGCTGGGCTCATTCTCAACCTCAGTTTCTTTTTCTGTAAAATGGGGATAATCATAGGCCAAACCCCATAGGGCTTTTGTGAGCATCAAATTAAATAACATGTAAAAGCATTTGGCAAACCTCAAAGTGCTATATAAACTCTAGCTTTCTTTAGCTTCCATTCATTCATTCATTTATTCCACATACATTCATTAAGTCCTTACTGCCTACAACCTGTGCTCAGAGCTGGTGGGTGAGAAGCCCCACTCTCTGCCTTCATGAGTGTACAAGTAGGAAGATGATACCTAGAAGGCCATTCCGACCAATCCCTCGCCCATTTGACAGAGGAGGAAACAGATCTAGGGAGATCATCTGACTGCCTGCCACATTAAGGAGAGACTCCAGACCCCAACCCTACACAGGTTTTGCTTCCGAGACTTCTCCAGAAATCTTTGGGATTCTTTCTCTAGGATGGTGGCGACAGGCCAGAGACAAAGAAACCTGACCCCCCCCTCTTTTGGGGGCCAGCCCCCCCAAAGGAGAACCCAGGCCTATGGGAGCTCAGAGTCAGAGCCCCTTGTGGTGGAACAAGACGCCCCGGGCCATGGGGCCCGTGGGAGGAGTGGAACAGTTTTGTTTTTTTTTCTCTTTAGCCTTTTCTAAGTCCCAGAGGGAACTGGGAAAAGGCTAAAGGGAGAAAAACCTGTGGCCAAGAGCTTTGGAATCCCCAGAGCTTCCTCTGCCTGCTTTTCTTCTCTTTCTCTCCTGGTGTGGAAGGAGTAATGAGCTTAAAATCTGAATCTGTGTGACCTTGGACCAGTCCCTCTTCTGCTCAGGCTCCCTGAGCAGCCAACAGAAGCCCCTGAGAAGCTATGAATAGGCTTGACTGAGAGTACTTTCCCTTCTCTCCCATATTGTCAGTTCCAGACAAATTCTCCTTACACAGAAATCCCTCTCCCTCCCACGTTTGTACAGCCCACCCCCTTTATTTGGATATCCTTCTATGCGCACACTTTGCCTTCTTCTAAAGAGTGTAAGCTCCTTGGGGGCAGCGACTGTCTCACAGAATCACAGATTTTGAGCTGGAAGGGACCTAGGAGGTCCCCTAGGACTAATCTTTTTATTTTACAGATGAGGAAACTGAGGCCCAGAGAAATGAAATGACTTACTCTCCATCATGCAGGCAGTGAGTAGCAGAGATGAAATTCGAACTCAAGTGTTGTGACTCCAAATCAGCCTTCTTCCACTGAACCACACTGACGCTACCATTTTGGTCTCTCTCTCCCCACTTAAGAGGTGATAAATAAATGTTTGTGGATTGGTTGATTGATATCTGGAATGCTCCCAGGCCTCACCTGGGCCTGAAGTCAGGAAGACCTGAGATCAAATCCTGCCTCAGACACTTATTAGTTGGGTGACCCTGGGCAAGTCACTTAACCTCCAACTGCCTCAGTTTCCCCATCTATTACACATGGACAATAATAACACTGCCCCCCAATTGTGAAGATCAGGTCAAACCATATTTGTAAAGCACTTTGCATAGTACCTGGCACATAGTAGGTGCTTAGCCAATTCCTGTTTCTTCCCTCCCTTCCTTCAAGGCTCAGTTCATGCACCACAGCCTACAGGAAGCCTTCCTTGATCCCCTCAAGTGTCAGTGCTCCCCCTCAAGCACTTGAAATTACTTATTACTTACTTGGTGTATATTTTTGGCATTAACTTATTCTCCAGTATTATGTAAGCTTTTGGAGGGCAGGAATAGGTTTCTTTGCCTGACTTTGCTTATTAAACACATAGTGAGCTCTTAATCAAGGCTTGTTGAACTAATTTCAGATGGAGCCATTGGAGGTCAGGACCCAGGCCCTCTGACTTCAGAGCCCCTGCCACTGTTCCATCTATTCTAATCCCCTTCTTGGACATGTGGGGAAAACGAGAGCTAGAGAAAGGGAAAGAGACTTGGCCAAGATGACACAGACAGGAAGTAGCCTTAGATCCAAGATCTGAACCCAGTTCTTCAGACTCCAAATCCAAACCTTCCTCCACGAGCCTGTGTTGGCAGAGGGGAAGGGAGGGAGAGGGGAAGCAGGCAGGGAAAGCTGTTTCTGGTGTTGGCCGGCTCTCTGTTGCTAGGGCTACGTGAATGCTGACTTCACATTAACACTAAGAGAGAGAGGTGTGGGTTCTCACCTGTTAGTTTGGAAGGGAAGGGGGAGGACTGGAAGTGATCTAACTCAGGCATGTACACCTGGGTATACACAGGCAAACAGGGCCCCACCCCCACAGGAAGGAGCAAACCATTGCCCTCCAGCCCCCCCAGGCCCATCATGGGGCTTTCCTTATAAAAACCTATAATCACCCACCCCTAAAATCTGCAAAATCATAGACCTTTGGGTCTGCAGTAAAGTCTTCCCCCCCCCCCCACCTGGAGATTAAGAGTGGGTCACTGCGAATGACAGGTATGGCAGAAATAGCCCTGGACTTCAGTGATACAGTTCTAGATCTGCTTCTTACTGACTGTGTGACCTTGGACAAGTCATTTCCATTCTCTGGGCCTCTGT
>NW_020943070.1:4428228-4432923 GCF_900497805.2 Vombatus ursinus | reverse complement strand
GGAAGGAAGGAGGGAGGGAAGGAAGGAAGGAGGGAGGGAAGGAAGAAAGGAGGGAGGAAAGGAAGGAAGGAGGGAGGGAGGAAAGGAAGAAAGGAAGGATGCCTCAGCTCAGTCTACAGAGCCTACTTCCTTCCCAATCCAGATCATTTTTTCACTAATTCTCAGAGAAATCTTTATTCATTTCCCAGTCCCAGCCGGCATCTTCCCCTGGTCCAAAGGGACCTTCCTTGGCCTCTTTGGCCAACTGAGGAAGGCAGCTGTACACTGTTCCCCCACTTCAGGGAGAACCTTCCCTACAGCCTGGCCTTCCACAGACTCTGTGCACCAGCCTTTTGTGGGCCCCCAGCTCCAATAGGATGCTCCCTTCCAATAGGCCCTCGCTTCTCCCACCTCCATTCCAGACTCACTTTGATGAATTATTCTGCTGGTGCCTTGTGGTCTTAATGAGCCCGTGTTCACTCACTCCCTTACCCTAGCAATAAGCTGGCCTCCTTTTGTCCAGGCTGTTCCTCTGAGGGTCTTACCTGGGTCAAGTACTAAAGAGTCCGTGGAGGGACCGGCTGCAGTGATGACAGAGACGCCATCCCTCTCCCCTTTCTGGAAGAGAGGTGACATGCAATAGCAAGAGTACTGAACTGGGAAAACCTTTGTTGACCTCAGTTTCCCTACCTGTAATAAGCGGGGATTGGATTAGGTGGTCTAATTTACGGGATTAAAATTTTAGATCTGAAAGGGATCTCTAGAAACCAAACCCTGCCTCTCCAGACTCTTCTAGCTCTGATATTCTCTTCATTCACTTCCCCCACTCAACCCTGATGCTCTTCCAGACTTTGCCTGGTGCTTGTAGTAGATGTTGAATTGAATTGAAATGAAAGGAGTTGCCTCTTTGTCAATTGGTCTCCAGTTTTTGCTTATAGACTTCAAGTGATGAAGAACTCGTTGCCTATCAAGAGAGCCCATTTCCACTTTGAGGTAACTTCAGGTGTCACTGATGAGAAATGTTAGAGGTTGCAGAGAACACAAGACTAGATGGAAATAAACCAGAGTAATGCACTGGATGGGAGAAATGGGACTCAGAAGTTTCTAGACATTGAACCAAGTCTAATATAATTAAACTTAATAAAGATAAATGTAAATAAAGCCTGGCACTTGGGTCCAAAATAGTTGATTTCTCAAGAACCAGATGGAGGTGACATGGTGAGACAGCTATCTGGGTGAAAAAGATCAAGGGGTCTTAATGACCGTCAAAATGGTGGCTGCCAAACCTAAGTTTTTGTGGCTCACTCTGTGGTGACATCACAGGACTTCTCAGTGGCAAGAATTTAAATCATTCAAGGGCAACCATCATCTGCTAAGGATAGAAGGAGGCAGCATGATGGAGGGGGCAGGATTTGGGCTCAAACTCTGCCTCTGATAATTAGTCCTTGGGCAAATTACTCCCTATCTCTGGGCCTCAGTTTTTCCATCTTTAATCTGAGGCCTCTGCGGTCCTTCCCAGTTCTCAATGGATGAGTCTAGCCCAGGATCCTACGCTTATAGTACTTATAGTACACTCACCTTCCAACACACCCTACATTGAACACAAGAGTTTGGGGGAAACCAGAGGTGAGTGGAAAGTGAGCTGCCTTTATTTTAACTTTCAAATTCCTGGGATCCTCTCCTCCCCCTCCTGCTGTAGATCCTCAGGAAGGAGACAAGACTTTACTTCATGCCTGACGTTAGAATGCACGGTTCACCCAAAGTTCAGGGATGGAGAATTTGTTCAGAATAGAGCAAAGGGCATGGTAGAATCTGGCTAGAAGAGGAACCTGGGCCTGGGCAGGGCCGGGCAGAGTAGGTAGGGATGGGAGACCAGGAGGAGGATGCGGGGAAAACCAGGGGCTCCAGCCTGCAGGGAGGGCTTAGGATAATCAGGATTCAGGAGGCTGGGACATAAGCATGCTACCTCTGGGAGAGGGGAAGTTATCCATCTGCAGGTTACAATTAGAACGGACTCCCCAGGTGGTCAGGGAGCTCAGAGAATGGGAAAAATAGCTTTCAGGTTGAGAGGAGAGGAGATTGACACAGGCCCTGATCCCAAATAGACCCTCAGCTCCCCTTCAAGAACAGAGCCCCTGCTTGGTGTAAGGCAAAGAATGTTGGTTTGAGTCGAGGCACCTGGATTCAAATCCTGCTTATCACTTACTCTATCTTGGGCCTCAGTTTCCACCTCTGTAAGATGAGTAGATTGGACTAGGATGCCATGAAATCTCCCACCTGGCCAAATTGAGCCCCATCTCCCGCCCCCCTGCAGTCAGACACGTCGGAGTCCTCCGCCGGGAACGTGCTCCCAGCTCGGCTCTGCCTCTCAGAATCCTGGCTACCACCAGGGCTCAGAGCAGGCGCTCCCTCCTCCCTGAAGCCTTCCGTGATTCTCTGCCCTTCCACACACAGAGCTCTCACTTCCTCCCAGTAGAATGGAACCTCTTCGAGGGAAGAGACTTTGTGCTTGTGCTCCCCGCCCCTGGCACTGAGAAGACGCTTCACAAACGTTAGCTGAACGGAACATAACAGAATGGGATGAGATGGGGTGGGATGAGATGGGGTGGGATGGGGTGGGGTGGGAAGGGGCTGAAGAAACCAACTCAGTCAAGGCTTATTCACTAAACACAGAAATCATCACAACTTAGGAATAGAAGCGCCTAAGGGGGAAGCAGGAGCACAAAGGAGCCATTCCTTTTGTGGGGAAGAAAAGCAGGAAATCAGGACAAAGACTGAGTTTTTTCTGCTGGGGTAAGGGAGAAGGGAAGGGTGCAGCAGTGACTGGAGCCCGTCCCCCCTCAACCCCTCCCAATTATGTTCCAGTGGCTTGACCTGCCCTCCTGGAGGGAATGGGGGAAATAGCTTCAGGAATGAGGCCAGGGAGGAGAGGGAAGCAGGGTTGATGCCAAGGGGAAAGGAAACATCCTGTTTATTGTGGGCTGCTCCCAAGTTAGAAGGCTATGGAAAGAACTTTTCAATGTCAGAGCTGGGGGGGGGGGGGGGGGGGGGGAACTTGTAACAGGGAATGTCAGGCCTTGAAGGGGAACCCTAGGACAATGTCAAAGCTGGGGGTAGGGGTTGGGGGCTTGGAACAGGGAATAATCAGAGCTGGGAGAGACCTTAGAACAGGGAGTGTCAGAGCTGGGAGAGACCTTAGAACAGGGAATGTCAGAGCTGGGAGAGACCTTAGAACAGGGAATGTCAGAGCTGGGAGGGACCTTAGAACAGGGCATGGCAGAGCTGGGAGAGACCTTAGAACAGGGAAGGCCAGAGCTGGGAAGGGCCTTGGAACAGGGAAGGACAGAGCTGAGAGGGGCCTTAGAACAGGGAATGTCAGAACTGGGATAGACCTTAGAATAGGGAAGGTCAGAGCTGGGAGGGGCCTTAGAACAGGGCATGGCAGAGCTGGGAAGGGCCTTGGAACATAGGATGACAAAGGTGGGAAGGACCTTAGAACAGGAAATATCTGAGACCTTAGAACATAGAATTTCCAAGGTGGAAGGGACCTTGGAACAGAGAAAGCTAGAAAATAGAATGCCAGCATTAGAAGGGACCCCAGAGGCCATCCTGTCAACCTCGTCATTTTCTTGATGAGGGCACTGAGGCCAGAGAGAGGACATGCTTTGTGCTAGACTACACAGAATGTTAGCGACAAAGCTGGGTCTGCTGCCTCCCTGCCCAGTAGACTACACTGCCTCCCTTAATGTCTCAGGGTGAGAACTGTCAGGGTGATTTCCTGGAGACCAAGCCACAGACCTAAGGGAGAGCAGACCCAGCACCCTTTGACCCCACCTCCTCCTCCCTCCAGCTGTCCACCTGCCCTGTCCTCTGGGCTCAGGTCAAGCCAATCCTTCTGTGCCCAGGAGGTTCAATGAGTAGGAGAGGTAAGCTTCCCTCATCCCCCTGCCTAACCCAGGGGACCTCAGATCCTTACTGCTTCCCTTCCTGACTCTCCATCTGTTCATTTATGGAAAGGGAAAGAGAGGAAACACAAACACTTAATTTCTAATCTAATCAGCCCTCCTCTGCCTAATTGCCACACTCCTGGGCTCAGAGGAAGGCTGGCTTCCTGGAGAGAAGGGTAGGGGAGCAGACATCCAGGGAATGACCCCTTTCTAGGACAGGTCCTACCCAGAAGCAGAGTCACTCATCTTCTGTATCACCCTGCCTGAAACTCCACCATTAGAGATTGACTCCTTTGGGTTAAGCATTTTCCTCCTTGGAAGCAATAGAAAGAGTGTGAGAGTCAGATTCAAGAGACCCGGGTTCCAATTCCCATCAGACGCACATGAAATGTGCTGAGTGTGCAATGGAAGCTGGCTCTGGAAGGGGCCTCAGTTCAAATCCTGACTCTCTCCCTGTGTCTGTGCGATACTGAGTATCTCAGTGCCCTCTGCTTCTCATGACACGCTCTCTCTTACCTCCATGCCTTGGCACTGTCTATTTCCCTGTCCCAGGATGGCACTCCCTCCCACACTCTGCCTCAGAGTCCTTCCCTTCCTTTAAGAGGCAACTCAAGGGCCATGTTGTGCATTAAGCCTTTCCTGATTCCCCAAATGCTAATGACCACCAATCCCAGAGAGAGAGAGAGAGAGAGACAGACAGAGACAGAGAGACAGAGAGAGACAGAGACAGAGAGAGAGAGACAGAGACAGAGAGAGACAGAGAGACAGA
>NW_020943070.1:4412095-4428218 GCF_900497805.2 Vombatus ursinus | reverse complement strand
AGAGACAGAGACAGAGAGAGACAGAGAGACAGAGACAGAGAGAGAGGACCCATTAGGGCAGAAAGGCAGCACTAGATAGAACTGGTCTTGGAGCCAGAAGATTTGAGTTCCAATCCAGGTTCTGATACTAACCAGTTGCATGACTATGGCCATGTCACTGTCCCTCTCAGTTTCCTCACCTGTAAAACAGGGACTATAACAATTCTTGTACTAATTAATTCCTAGGACAGTTGTCCAGAAAGTGCTTGGTGAACTTGAAGGTATTAGAGGAAATGACAATGCTTATGAGCAGCTAACAGAGACTCCAAGAGCTGAGAAGACAGGGAGATGGGGAAAGAGAGGCCAGGAAGAGAGACCCAGATTGGTACTAAGGGGATCAGGAAAGCAAGAGAGCCTTAGGGAGGCAGGGAGACTCAAGGGTCCAGGAACCAGAAGGATGGATGAGGGCAGCTGAGCAGGAAGAGATAATGAGAAAGACTGGGAAAGAGGGAAAGTCAGACAGACATCAGGGGAAGGTCGGAACCTCTCGGATTTAGCGTTAGAAGAAAGCTTCAAGGTCATTGAGTTCAACTCTTCCATCTTGCAAATGAGGAGACTAAGGCTCATAAAAGTTGTGACATTCCCTGCATTACATAGGTAGGGTCTGAGGTGGGATTCGAATTCAGGTTTATTTGACTGAGCCCAGCACTCTCTCTTACTGTCTCTCTCAGTATTAGGGGAGCAGGGCAAGAGCCCCAAAAGAAGACAAAGCAAGACAAGGTGAGTCATAGGGAGTGGGATTTAGAGACCTCATTGCATATGTGTATGTAGGTCTCTCTGTGCATAACTATGAGGTGCTTTCCATGTAACGGATAGTATTAGCACCATTTTACAGTTGGGTAAACAGAGAAGGGAATGGTTTACCCACTCAGTACAGCTGAAAGAATGCCGACCAAATGTCAGTGTAGGAATAGAATGGAAGAGGGTTGTGCTTGAAGAAAGGGTGAATGGCTTCAGAGAAACCTGGGAAGATGTGGATGGACTGATGCAGAGGGGAGTGAGCAGAGCGAGGAGAGCAAGTTCTACAATAACAGCAGCATTGTAAAACAAACAAGCCAGGGGCAGCTAGGTGGCACAGTGCATAGAGCTCTGGCCTTGAAGTCAGGAGGACATGAGTTCAAATCCAGTCTCAGACACATGACACTTACTAGCTATGTGACCCTGGGCAAGTCACTTAACCCCGATTGCCTCACCAAAAAGCAAAAAACAAAAACAAAAAACCAACCCAGAAGGCCTTCAGAACTGTGATCACACTCTCCCGGAGGACTCATGATGGAGCACGACGCCCACCCCCAACGGAAGTTCTCAAGATGCAGAATGAGACACCCGTGTTTGGACATGGCCGATGGGGGATTTTGGCTGGTTTGTTTGACTGTAATTATTTGTTAGAAGGGTTTTGTTTTACTTTCCATCTGCCCCCTGGGAAAGGGAAGGTAGAAAGGAGGGAAAAAATGCTGAATATTTGTTAATTGAAAAAAATGTTTAATTTTCAAAGGAATGGATGAATGCCAATCTTAGAGGCATGAGATAGAAGTTATGATTCTGACCATGTCATTCATTCCCTGCATGGGGCAAATCACCTGTATTCTCAGGACTTCAGTTTTCTCTTCTGTGAAGGGACAGGTTGAAACTTGCCAGCCCTGAGCTGGAGTTCAGCTCTGTATCTACGATCCTAGGAGCTGTGGGTAACAATATTCACACCCAGCTCCTGGACCGCAAAGACACACCTGCCTGTGCGTGAACGCATATCCATCCCTGCGTGGGGACATGTTTCTATACCTGTATACATAAATAACTGCATTACACCTGTGAGCTCATCCCTGTGTCTCTACGAAACCAAACCTTTGGGGAAATTTGCATGCACCCGCACCAACACCTATGTAGACGAACATTTGCATTTTCTACCTGTGTCTACATCTTTGTGTGTGCACACTTCTGTGACTGCCCTGCCTGGGACACCTGGGTGTGTGTATGTCAGTAAATTACACCTTTGTATTTCTATTTATACCTGGGCTTGTGTGTGCAATTTTGCACACACGTGGCTTTAGAGTCAGAGGCCTGGGTTCAAATCTTACCTGTTACTTATTGCTTGTGTGACCTTGGGCAAGTCACTTCCTTCCCTGGGCCTCAACTTCCTCATCTGTAGAAAGCAGGTGGCCTAGATGGCCTCCAAGGTCCCTTCCTTTCTAGAATTCTCACCCACAGTCCCTCTATTTCCCTAGCCTCAGTTTTCTCATCTGTAAAATGAGGAGGTTGGAGGGGCAGCTAGGTGGCACAATGGATAGAGCACCGGCCCTGAAGTCAGGAGGACTTGAGTTCAAATCTGGCCTCAGACCAAACACTTGACACTTACTAGCTGTGTGACCCTGGGCAAGTCACTTAACCCCAATGGCCTGGAAAAAAAATGAGGAGGTTGGAATAGCTGGTGTATAAAGTGCCACTTATCTCTGAATTATCCGAGTTGCGTGTGCACCCAGGTCCGTAGGTGCCCCCTCGCCCTCTGTGGCACTGAGTGCCAAGGTGCCAGCTGGATCTGTCTCAAGGATCCCTCAGTCAGAGTTGGCAGAGAATGCCCAAGAGTCCCAGGCTTTCCCCACAGGCCAATCAGGGCTCTCCTCTCCTAATCCCCACCAGGCAAATCCATCCTGGCTCAGGACCAGAGATGCTTAATCCCGAAGGGATTGGACTCCTCTAGTGCCCAAAGCATTCCTCACAATCTACCTATCTGGGGCCCAAATTCACTGGACAACTCATTGAGGCAGACTTCTCAGACCTCAGAGGGCCCTGAATTCCCTTAACTTGGGGTTTGAGACAGGCCATCCAGACCACTGGAGCATGAGATTTAGGGCTGGGTGAGGCCTTCCAGCTCACACAGACTGGAGGTGTCAAACTCAGGGCTAGGGGGCCTAAAGTGAGCCTCAAAACTCCCGAGTGCAGCTAGAATCCGATTAAAACGTCATTGGGAAATGTTTACAAAAATACAAGACGACATGGATAATGTGGATTTGTGGTTTTCTAAGTCAATCTACTACCAGAAGGGATCTGCTGAATTACAAACAGCCCCCTCATCTTACAGATGAAGAGACTGGGACAGAAGGGAAGTGACCCAGTCAAGGTCCCACAGCATTCACTGTCAGAGCTGGGATGCCAAGTTCAGTCAGAAGGCTAGCATTCAGATCCCACCCTGGTGCCCATTACTCCTGCGACAATCTCCTGGGGTTTCTGTTTCCTCCTGCATAAGATGAGGGAGGTTGGTTTAATGACCTCTGAGGGCTCTTCTGGCTTGAGAGATGGGACCCAATGATTGCAACCCTGGGAGTTTTACAAAGTGTTTCTCTCCTAGCACCCCCGTAAAGAATGTGGGTGAAGTGCTCTTGTCCCCATTTTACATAGAAGCCAAGTGAGGTTCAGAGGGGTGACCCAGCTAAAAAGCTAGACACCCTGTAAGTATTTGTGGATGGGGGTAGGAAAGCCCTTGGGCACTGCCCACTAGCATCAGATACTCAACTTGGCTGGTTTCCAGCAGTTGCTAAGAGCCAGCTGTGGTGAGGCATGCCTGTGTCCAGACTCGGGCTGCTCACTGGCCAGTAGGAGAGAGACTGGGCCAAAAGGGGTGGGTGCCCAGGGCCCAGAAATCCCAGAGATCCACTCCATCTCCCAAATGCCTTAGGGCTTGTAAAGGGCTTCCTGGTCACAAGCCTGAAAAGGAGGCAGCCTCATTTTGTAGCTGAGGAAACAGTCTCAGAGAGGGGAAATGACTTGCCCACAGCCACACCATTAGGAAGGGTTTACACCAATATTCAACCTCACTCCCTGCCCTCCAAGTCTTCCCACTCCAAATTCATGTCGGAAAGATGAAGACGTGGGAGACTCTGGGCGGTCTATCCACCAAGTCTCTGGCGTTGGACTGTAATAGAGGGAGCACCAAAGAACGTTGACTCTAGAGTCCAAGGACCTGGGTTCAAATCCTGTCTCTGATGCTTATTACCTGTGTGAAGGGGAATTGTGATTTTCATATTGATGGTAATGAACATTGTGCAATGTAATATAATGTAATGAATACGTATAATGAAGAATGAGGCAGCTCTGAGAAACCTAAATTATTAGTATATTCGTTGTACATATATCGATTAATATGAAAATCATAATTCCCTTCACACCTATATGACCTTGTTTAGGTTATGCCTCGGGCCTCAGTTTCCTCACCTGTAAAATGAGGGAGTTGGACCACGTGGCCAGATCTAGGACCCCAAGTCACTTCCCTTATTCTGGGCCTCAGTTTCTCCATCTGTAAAATTAGGGGGTTGGATTAGATGGCGGTCCTGTTAAGCTGGGTGTGAATACTGTCCCTGCCACTTACTTAAGGTCTGTCTGACCTACCCTGGGTAGGACCCTGTGCCTCCCCAATTCTCGGTTTCCTTCTAAGTAATAATTAAGGAAAATTGACTAACTGAGCAAGGGGCAGGGCAGCCTAGTGGATAGCGAGCTGGGCTCAGAGTCAGGAAATCATGGATTCAAATCCTGCCTCTGACACTCAGTAGTTATACAACCCTGGGCAAGACGCAGCCTCAGTTTCCTCATCCGCAGAATGAGCGTGACAAAAGCCACCAGACGACTGGTGGTTGTGAGGATCAAATGAGATTTAAAACCTCTATGGAAATGAGAGCTATTCTTAGGAAGATCGATTTAAAGTCAAAAAGACTCAGAAGTCAGCAAGTCCAACCATCCTCCTTCATCTTAAGAGATGAAACGACCCTGCAAGGGATGAAGTTGCTCCCACTGGGCATATGGGAGGGGGAGGATTTGAACCCGGGTCTTCCGACTCTAGCTAGAATCAGGGCTCTCTCCCCTAAGGCCCCTTCCGGCTTTGAAGTCCTGCGATTACACGACTCTGTGACCTTGGCTTTCCAGCCTTGCCTTCCTTGGGCTCAATGAATCAGCCCAGACAGTGGGGGATCCCAGGCCCAGTGACGTGAGGCTGAGCTCAATCGCTCCAAGCAGACAGAGCTCCTGAACATTCCCCTTACCGGAGACACAGCACCCGAGAGAGAGGGAATCCCCAAGGATACACTGGGGATGACACAGCAGAGAAAGAGGGAGAGAAAGGTGGGGAGAGACAGGGAGAGGGAAGGGGGGAGAGACAGAGAGAGAGAGAGAGAGAGAGAGAGAGAGAGAGAGAGAAGGAGGGAGGGAGAGAGACAGAGAGAGGGGGAGAGAAGGAGGGAGGGAGAGAGACAGAGAGAGGGGGAGAGAGAGAGAGAGGGAGGGGGGGAGAGAGACAGGGGGAAAAAGGGAGGGAGGGAGAGAGAGAGGGAGAGACAGAGAGAGAAGGAGGGAGGGAAGGAGACAGGCTGCTGCCAGTGATGAGGAGGAGCTCAGGAATGCCAAGGGCCTTGCCCCCAAAGCCAAGCCTTGGAAGAACCACACAGGATGAGGTGTGTGAGTCCTCAGCCTTGCTCTGACCTCAGCCTTGAGCCCAGCCCCCAGCCCCCAGCCCCCAATCCTCTTTCCAGCAAGAATCTGAGGGAGATGAACAGGCACTTCACGCTGGAAGGAGAGCTGGATTTGAAGTCTGAGGACCTAGGTTCAATGCCTGGCTCTGCTACTTCTTAGCTGTGTGACTTTGGGCAAGTTACTAAACCTCTCTGAGCCTCAGTTTCTTCATCTGTAAAATGAGGAGGTTGGACTGGATCATCTCTGAGGCCCCCTCTCTCCAAAGTACTTTCATAGTCTGACTAAAAAGCCAAAACCACCAAACACTATGTTTTTTCTTCTTTCTTGGGCCCTGGGACTCTCCTGGCCCCCATGCCCCAAGCCCTGGAGCCTGGCATCCCCAGAGCCCTGTCCCTCCCGCCCCCCAGGTGCCGGCCCCTGACAGCTGCAGTCAAGTTTCTGGCCCAAGGGAGCAGCACCAGGAAGCAGAGGGGGTAGCCCTCCAGCCCCTCCACCAGCTCTGCTCTATGTGCATACACTGGTCCACACTCAAAGACACAGTTACAGAAGGGCTCAGCACACTCACAGCCCAAACACAAATGTTCAGAAATGTCCACTCAAAAACACACGCATTAAAAAACACATTCTCACAAAGATCAACACACACACATGCACACACACACAATCACAAACACACATGAAAAGCATACATACACCAGCATTATAGCACACGCTCACACTCACACAGATACAGTCACAAATCTGTGCACACAAACCACACAAAAATATACCCACTCTCAGAGAGACACACACATATGACACTATCATAAGTATAGACATGAAAATCACATAATGCCATAAGGGTGTGCACACCACACCCATACACACACACGTAAACACACACACATGAGCATGCTCCCTTGTCTACCCAGCACAATCGCCGCCACCCTGCCCTCTCTCCTCTACTGGCCAAACAGTGACAGGACCATCAGGGAGTTAGGGGCATCACAACAGACATAGCAAGGTTGTCTCTGTGATGCCCCAAAGTGTCACAACACACAGATGGGAGATTGGCACATTATCCTTGGGGAACCCATCATGGACAGAGAAAGGGCCTCGGGAGGGTAGCAGCGTCTGAGCTAAGGGATAGGCAGGCATCTGACAGATGTTCTTCAGAGACAGGGATTCTGTGAAGGAAAAAAGTACTTCAAGGGAGGTCATCTGATCCAGTCCCCTGCCTCAGGGCAAGTGAGCACCTTACCATCTGGATCGATTCCCCAGCCCACCTAAAGCCAGCTCTTCTTGTCCCAGTAACTACTTCAGCAGCTAATTATCTCCTCCCCAGAGCTGTCCGTGAACTCCCGGCACCATTCAACCTACAGCTTCCATTGTGCCTCTGCTGGCCCCATAATTTAGATGGATACAGAAAGACTAGACAATTGTGTTTTGGAGGCTTACAGAAACATAACAGAGGAAGTATACCTCCAAGGGATGCCCAGAAAAGCATGTAGACATGTTAGGATGCCCAGAATGGGTCAAGGGAGACCCACACCCCAACTCAGCTGTTACAAAGATGCCTATACCAATACTCAAACCCCTCTCCAGCAGCTCAGCCCACATCTACTCCTTCTCAGGTGAATCTGATCTGTGTTGGTCAGACCTAGTCTCATACACAGACCTAGAACCAGCCTTCAAGACCCAGCTCAAATGGCACTTCCTCCATGAAGCCTCCCATGACTGGCTCAGCCCTTTCTGGTCCCTTCCTTCTCTCAATGGCTATGGCACTCAGTCGGCACCACACAATTAACACCTTATTACATACTGCCTTATTCTCTAATTATTCTCGGCACCGCACAATTTAACACCTTATTACAGGCGGTTTTGCTTTCTAATTGTTTCATGCATGTGTTTCTTGCCTCCCCAGCTAGGCTAGACTTTGCCTTCTCTCGCTCTGCCTCCAAGCCTTAGGACAGAGCTGGGTCCACAGCAGGAGCTCAATAACTGCTTGCTGACTGAATGATAACAACTATTACTCATATTTCCATAGTACTTGACAGATTATTGTAAGAACAGACATTTCTGGAGCGCATTAAGGTTAGTAAAGGGCTTCGTTCCACATGGCACGTCTCAAAGACCATCCACTAAGCATGGCGTACCATAAATGACCTGGGCCTCAGTTTCCTCCAGCGTAAAATGAAGATCTTGGATTCTATGTATCTCTTCCAGCTCTAGACCTAAATCACTTCATCTTTCTGAGCCTCAGTTTCCTCTTCCTCCTCAAGGCTCCATTTTCTGCCAACATTTCTGCAGTACAGGCTAATGTACCTGTGGCCAGATGTCAGAAGAGAAGAGGTTCTCTGGGAGGCTACGTAGGCAATGAGGAGACGTGACAGGCTGGCAGAGAAGCCAGCTGAGGAAGGGAAAGACCAGCTCTGCTTCAGTAAGCCCACCTATCCCTTGGGCCTCCATGAGAGGCCACATCAGCTCAGAGACAAATGCTATGACTCCTGGCACACACCTTGCCAATCCTTTACCATTATCTGTGGAGAGAAAGAGGATCTATGCCTCCAATATCCACAGTATACTCCTAGGCTTCTTATCAGCCCCTGAGAATCCTTGGGGTGGCCTTCCAGCTACAGAGACAAATCTTTCTAATCAGCTACCATCTCCTTGGCCAAACCTGAACTGTCCTCCATGTCCACCTTCCCAAAGACCTAGCTCAGAGACTCAGTTTCCTAATCTATAAGAAAAAAAAAGAGAGACTGGCCTCCATGTCCTGTAAGGTCTCTCCCAGCTCTGACATTCTATGTTCTAAAGTCCCTCTCCATACTATTTTTTCATGTTTAACAATCCCTTTCCCCAAGTTCTCACATTCCCTGATTTAAGATTCCTCCAAGCCCTGATATTTCATGTTCTCAGGTCCTTTCCAGTCCTGACATTCTATGTTCTAAGATTTTGCCTAGTTCTGAAATTCTGTGTTTTAAGGGCCCTCCCACTTCTGAAATTGTCTGTTCTAAGGACCCTCCCAGCAAGAAAGCTCCCCCAGCCCCAAAATATCTGGGTCTCGCATTCTCACGATAACCCAGCTACTAAGCTCCCCATCGCTGATTACAAGTACACTATCCAGCAAAAGCCACAGTGGACAGTGGAGGGGAAGATGGCCATCCTCTATTGCCATTCCAGCCCCAGACATCCACAAGAGAGAAACAGACAGAGACAGATATTTGAAGAGACAGAGAGATAGAACAGAGAGAGACTGCCACTGAGTCACTGAGCACATCCCACAGAGGTCCCTGACATCTCAGCCCCCATGGAAGCAGGCTGAGGACTGAGCTGACCCCCTTCTCCTTCCTGAGCTAGAGAGAGGCCCCCCAGGCATCAGAAGCCTCATCCCCCAGCCAATAGGCAGCAATCTGTCCCCAGTACCTACTCACATCTGGTCAAGGAGATCCTCAGAATGCTAATGCCCCCAAACTGTCACTGGTGGCCGCTGCCTCCTCCCCAGATGCGCCAAGTTCTTGGCCAGACCCGGCTCTGTTCTCCTCTGTCCTTGGCCCTGGCAGGGGAATGAAAGGACATCAGTTACTCCCACCAGGACACTGGCTCTCCAGGGCAGGTGGCTCTATCCCAGGTCCAGGTCTAGTGGGATCTAGTGGGGATTGGGGAAAATAAAGGCAGAGTCATGGCAGGAGAAATCAGGATCAAAGGAACATATGTAATCAGAGGTTGCCAGAGCTGAGAAATGCCTTCAGGATTATCTAACCCAATCTCTTCATTCTACATACAAGGATGTTGGAAAGGATCCCAAGGTCACACAGGCTGAGCTGGGGCTAAGATCACAGGAGCCTAGGTGGAAGGCTGGAAGGGACCTCTGAGGAGGCCAAGTTCTACCCCCTCATCTTACAGATAAGGAAAATGCGGCCCAGAGAGGTTAAAGGATTTGCCTAGGGTCACACAGCTAGGAAGTGTCCTAGGCAGAATTCTAACCCAGGCTTCCCAACCCAAGTCCAGCACTTTTTGCACTATCCCCCCACCTCAACCCAAAGACTCCTAGATTTCAAGCTGGAAGGGAGCTGAGAAGCCATCTGGTTCAACTCATTTTACAAAAGAGGAAACGGAAGCTCAGAAAAGTCACAAGACTTGCCTAAGGTCACACAGGAAGAATCCTGCTTTTGGAATTATAGGCTTATATGTCTAGAGCTGTAAAGGGCTTAGAGGTCATTTAGTCCCTCTCTCTCATTCTACAGATGAGAAAACTGAGACCCAGAGAAATTAAGTGATCTGTCCACAGTCATGCAGACTGCTATGAGCAGCAGAGCTGGGATTAAAACACAGATCCTCCTGACTCAATCCACAGAGCTCCTTCACACAGATATGAGGACAGACAGATATCCCCTCTCTGGTCTTCCAGGATGAGAGCTGGCATGGCTTGGAGTCAGGGAGATGGGCCAGATATCTCCCAGCCCTAGGTTTCTGAAAGGTCATGTCTACAGGGCTGGTGAGGAGAGGAGGCCCATCCAAGATGGTGCCTAAAGTGTAGGGAATTCAAGAGCAGCTATCCAGCCTCCTAATCCACCAATCCCTCCAGCCTAAGCTCACCACCTCCCACCTACCACAGCAGCCAGCACAGGGTTGAAAAATCCAAATGCTATGTCGCCAGTGCTGACCATATCTCCACTTTTCCCTTTGGATCCTCAGTGCTTTGCACATAGCAAGGGCTTGATAAGTACCTTTTCATTCATTCATTCATTCATTCATTCATTCATTCATTCATTCATTCACTCACTATTTCTCCAAACTCTAAGAGGGGCAAAGGGAATAGATATGAAGTCCCCTTGGATTCAGTCTATTCTCCATAAATGGAGCAGCCTCCTTTCTGCTCAATCAGGTCCATTCTAATCTTTTTCAGTCATAAAACAGGACTCCTCCCTTTACTTAAAGAACCCACCCTGACAGGGATGGCCCTGCACTCAATGCCTACTCCCACCCTTCTCCAACACTTAAGCAATAGTTGTGCATACCCACTTCCACGACTGGGGCTGCATGTTTCTCTGTCATAGAACTCCTTCCTGGTAGACCATGTCATCATCTAGACCTGGCCAGGCTGCTCTTCTCCTCCACTCAGAAGTCTGCAATGGCTCCCTCCTGCCTGCAAGCAGCCTAATCTCAGACTTCCCAGGCCCTACATTCAAAAGTCAATTTCAGACTCCTTGGCCAGTCATTCAGGTTCTCTCCCTTATTTTCAGCCTTAGTGTCTACTTTCTTAACTCTGGGCTCAAGCCAAACAAGACTTCTTGCTGTACCTGCACTCGGCTTCCCCACCTCTGTGTTTTTGCTCATACTGTTCCCATGCCAGGAATGCCCTCCCTGCTCATCCCATTCCCATCCCTGCTTACTGAACGCTTAACCATTCTTTAAAGGGATAGGAATTTTGCACAAAAATATTTATAGCAGCTCTTTCTGTGGTGGCCAAGAATTGGAAATTGAGGGGATGCCCATCAATCGGGGAATGACTGAACAAGTTGTGGTATATGAATGCAATGAAATACTATTGTGCTAGAACAAATGATGAGCAGGTGGACTTCAGAAAAACTTGGAAAGACTTACATGAACTGATGCAGAGTGAAGTGAGCAGAACCAGGAGAACATTGTACACAGTAATAGCCACATTGTGCAATGACTAACTTTCACAGACTTGGCTCTTCTCAGCAATGCAAGGATCTAAGACAACCCCAAAAGACTCATGATGGAAAATGCTATCCACATCCAGAAAAAGAACCATGGAGTCTGAATGCAGATCGAAGCATACTGTTTGCTCTCTCTCTCTCTCTCTCTCTCTCTTTGTTTCTCCTTTCTCATGGTTGCTCCCATTGGTTCTAATTCTTCTTTACAACACAACTAATGTGAAAATGTTTAATATGAATGTATATGTAGAGCCTATATCATATTGCATGCTGTCTTGTGGAGGGGGGAGTAGAGGAGTGGGAGAAAATTGAAAACTCAAAAGCTTATGGAAGTGATTGTTGAAAACTAAAAATAAACTAATCAACTAAAAATTTTAAAAGGGATAGGAACTAGACCTGTGACTTCACTGGTATGGGGAACTCCTGAAGGAGGAAACTCCCTCCACCCAATGTATAGCTTAGTATAGCCCTAGAGAGTTGCCTGGGACTCTGAGAATCCAATGACTTAATCTTAGCCACAGCCACGACACAGCAGAAGTGGGACTTGAACCGAGATCTTCCTTCACACTGAGGCTAACTCTCTAGACTTGTTGTAAAGATCAGAGGGAGGCCATTTTGCACACCTTAAAGCAGTATAAGAACAGCTAGGGGACAAAGTGGCTGGAGAGTCTGGCCTAGAGGCAGAAAGACTCATCTTCATGAGTTCAAATCTGGCCTCAGACACTTCCTAGCTGTGTGACCCTGGGCAAGTCACTTCACCCTGTTTGCCTCAGTTTCCTCATCTTTCAAATGAGCTGGAGAAGGAAATGGCAAACCATCCCAGTACCTCTGCCAAGAAAACCCCAAATTAAGGGTCTCAAAGGATTGGATATGACTTAAACAACAACAACAAAAGCAGGATGGAAATGTTAGCTATTAGGATCATGGGTATACCATGCAGCCTCTCCATAGTCATCTTTTTTTTCTTCTTTTTTTTTTTGGTTCAGCAATGGGGGTTACATGACTTGCCCAGGGTCACACAGCGAGTAAGTGTTATGTGTCTGAGGCCAGATTTGAACTCAGGTCCTCCTGAATCCAGGGCCGGTACTCTATCCACTGCACCACATAGCTGCCCCCATAGTCATCTTTTAAAGCCTAATTCTAGGGTCACCTCTCCCAGAAAACCTGCCCTGGTGCCCCTCCAACACATTAACCCTTTCACTGCCCTTCTCCAATTGATTTCTCCCCACAATATTGTGTATTTTCTTTACTGAAGTGTCATTCCCTGCCCCCCCAGATGGAAAGCAATAGAATGGAAGTTCCTTAAGGACAAGGATTGTTTCATTCTTTGTTTTTGTAGCCCCTGCACCTAGCACAGTGTCCAACACATAGTAGATGCTTAATAAATGCATGTTAAAATTGTTTTAACACGTAATTGGGGAAAAAATAAAGTATTATTTTAAAAAATGCATGTTGATTAATTTAGCTCCATAAGGACAGGAAGGATGAATTAACTAAACTACTTATCTCTCTTCCCCAACCTACCACTAATGTTCTGTATACAGTAAGTGTTTAATAAATGTTTGGTAAGTTGAGTTGACTTCTAGAAGGGGCACTGGGCTCCTCTAATCTCCTGCCTTCTTTGAGCACAGCAGGAGGTCTATCCCTCCCTCCTGAGTAAGCCAGTTCCCCACCCCCAACCCTGTCCTCTCCATCAAGACTAGGGAGACGACCATCTTTCCACCACCAGACTGGATGCTCCATGAAGACAGGGGTACAATTAGGCCCCAAAGAAAAGAGCCAAGATCCCCTCCTTCAAATCATAGGTTAGGGCTCCTCCAGGAAGCCCACTCAGATTAAGCCCACTGTCACAACTCATTTAGGGCCACAAGAGCTCACTCTTTACCATCCCAATGCACAACCTTCCCTGCTGGGCAGGCTCTTTCCTTCCCTGCATCATTCTCTCCCCCTCCCAGTGCTTAGCTCTGAGTTCTATGAAACTCATGGTGTTGTGAGGGACTGCCAGATAGAGCTCCATTTTCCCTCCCTGGGCCTCAGTTTCCTCATCTATAAAATGAGGGAGTTGGATTGGGTGACTTCAGAGGTCTCTTCCAGCTCTTATAAGTCTATGATCCTAAATCACTTCACGTCCCTGGGTCTCAGTTTCCTTATCTGTAAAACTTGGATTTCATGGCCTCAGTGGTCCTCACCAGTTCTTAGAGCTATGATCCCTCCTACTGTAAACAAACAGACACCCAGAGATGTCCTCTGCTTTTGAAGCTCTCTCTCTACATACACACACACACACACACACACACACACATATACACACACACATACACACACACACATACACACACACACACACAAACACACCTTCCATCAGACCCACTCCCACCCACCAGCTCAGTGGGGATGGATAACTCCTGGCTGATCTCCAAGCCTGGTCTGTACCAGGCTTTCCTTGGCTCCCAGGCCCCATCACTCCTGTGGCTGAGCCCTGTAGCCAGACGTCTACTCCACCCCCAGTCCCATGAATCCCTGCTCTGTTACCAACCACAGACCCCCTTTTCTCATCCACAAACAAACAGGGCGTTGAGTGAGGAATTGCCTTGGGTCTCAAACACAACACAAGATCTATTCCCCATGGCCCCAGCAACCCCCCCCACCCAGGCATTGGCATTGCCCCCTTGGCTAAAGCCCTTTGAAGGGCTCTCCGCCCCTGCCCAGGCCTAGGGGAGGTTAGTACCCAAACAAGATGGGACATGGCATAGAGGGAGTGGGGAGTGGTCCTGCCGAATCCACCTCAGTCCTGGGGAAGAAGCTTGAGGGTCCCTAGAAGTAAAGAGGGAAGAGGGTAAGTAGAGGGCTTTCAGCTTACTATGCCGCAGAGCAGGCACCACCCAGTCTCCTCCTTTCTCTCCCTGGTTCTTTCTCTCCCCTGCTCTCTTCCTCCTGCCCTCTTTTCTCCTCTATTTCTCTTTATTACCCCCCCCCACTCATCTTTCCCAATTACTTCCTTTCCTGACTCTTCCCCCTTTTCCCCTTCTCTTCCCTTCCTTTTCTTCTAACTCACGTTCCCTCCCTCAATAAACTCCAGTAGCTCCCTATTGCCTTGAAGACCAAATATCAATTGACCTGTTTGGTATTTCTAGCCCATCACAAGCTGACCAGCCCCTTCTTACCTTTCCAGGCTCCTTATATACAGTCTGACTCTGGGATCCAGCCCTACTGGCGTGGAGGTACACACACCATCCCATCTTTATGCCTTTTCCATAACTGGAATACCCACCCTCCATACCTGTGTCTAGGAATTGTTGATTCCATTCAAGACTCATCTGGAACATCACCTTCTACGTGAGCCCTTTCCTGGTTCAACTACCCACCCGGGGTTGGGGGGGGGAACATAACCACTTTGTAATCATTTGCTCTATACTGTATATATATTATATATTTCAAAGGAGAGACATTGTCTCCCCTGTTTGAATGTAAGCCCCTTCAGGGACTGGATCACACTGTTTCACAGGCAAGAGCTCTCAGGTGGAATCCAGTGTCATTCCTTTTGGGTCCTATTCATTCAACAAGTACATGCTGAGCATCTTTGGAGGAGCCCCAGCCCCATGGGGAAGGCAAGAGAACCATAGCTTTAGATACCAAAAGGATCTTAGAAGCCTTCAAGTCCAACCAATCCTCTCATTTGACAGAGGAGGAAACTGAGGCCCAGAGAAATGAAGTCATAAGGTCACAAGATTTTCGACCATCCCAGATCTGGAGCTGGAAGGAACCTATAGGCCCTGGAGTCCATCCCTTAATTTTACAGATGAGGAAACTGAGAGGAGAGATGACTGACTCATCCAGGTCTACTTGGATATAAGTTGCAGTCAGGATTTGAACCTGGGTCCTCTGTGTCCAAATGCAACACCTTTTTCTCTGTACCTCATGCCTCTCATAACAGGACTTGAACACCCTCCACAGAACAAGCCAAACAAGGTCATATGTCATGTAGTACAAAAAAACCCAGGTGTCTGGGCTCCAGTCCCAGCTCTGCCCCTCACTGGCCAAACGACCTGGGTGACTTATAGAATCATAGGACTCTGTAGTGAGAAAGGACCTCAGAAGCCATCTCATCCAAAGCATCTCCACCCCAAAAGCCTGGTACAAAATACCCAAAAAAGTATTTTACTATAACTTCAATGAGTCTCAGTTTTCCAATCTGTCAAATGGGAATCATAATCCCTGCCCCTCCCCCAGGCCCTTGCCCAGAATCTGTGAGATAGAATGGAAGCCCCTTGAGGGCAAGGACTAGTTCATTTTTGTCTTTGCCTCCTTAGCTTCTAGCCTAGTGAGCAACACATAGTAGGTGCTTTATAAATGTTTTGTGTATGTAGGTGCTTAATAAATGCTTGTTGATGGATTGCTAAGGGTCGCCCAGTAAGAGCAAGCACAGATGGGTTGCAAACCACCTCCCTGGAGGAGGTGCCTCTGAAGTGTAAGCTCCTTCCCTGAGGGCCAAAACTTTTGTTTGTCTTTCTATCTCACACAGAGCAGAGAAGGTGCATTATAAATGCTTATTCACTGGTTGATTGATTTACTTCAGAACCCTGCACTAGGTACTAGCAAAAATGCAAAATTGAGTTAGGACATACTCCCTAACCTCATAATCACTCAGCAAGCACTTAGTAAGTGCCTGTTGTATGTAAGGTATCATGTGAGGCACTAGGGAGACAGAGTCCACATGAAGACAGTCCCCCCGCCACTTCAAATACCTTAAATTCTGCTCATAGCCCTGAGGCATGCCATGGGAATAAGGCACAAACACGGACAACTATAAATGTTAGTTGATTGACTGACTGATGGATGATGCTTTTGGTAATCTTTAAAGGTCTGTACATAGGACTTCATCATCTGTTATGCGTTACAACTCAAAGGATGGGGAGTAGACTGGGAAACTGAAGCCCAGAGTGGGGGGAGCCACCTACCCTCAGGTA
>NW_020943070.1:4377910-4411695 GCF_900497805.2 Vombatus ursinus | reverse complement strand
CCCTGCTGTTCCCTAGCAACCCTGAGGATTTCAGATCAGAGGGGAAGGGACTATCAGAATGGCTCCAGCATGGATGCTGCAGGGGCCAGCCCGGCTTCTCTTCCCCCCTGCTCCAGAGCCCTGAGACCCAGCTCCCCACCACCTTTAAGCACAGATTTCCCTCAGCCTGGCTGCCCCAGCTCGTTCCATCATTTCCTCTCCCAGCCTGGCCCAGATACCACCCAGAAGCACTCTATGGCAGGCCCTGGGGAGTTCCGGGGAAGCAAAGGGAAGGGGTCTGGCCTCCCATCCCAGCAAACCCCACCCACAAGGTCGAGGCCAGAAGGAGGCAGGCTGGGACTGCCCTAGCATCACCCAAGGCCTCAGTCATTGCTTCATTTACCCCCAACCCTCACTCAGAGAAAACTACAGGTGAGAGTGAAGGGAGGTCCTGAGAGCCTTCCCATCCCTGGGTTCAAGCCCAGCACACAGGTGAAGAGGTAGAATCAGGTTTTCTCTGGGCAACATATCCCCTTGGCAAGCAAGGGTCCCAGGCATGGGTGAGATATCCACCTACTGATATACTCACCCACATGGATGTACATGGGCACAAACACACATACACATACACACACAGGTAGAGAGGGCTGAAGATGCACATGAAGAGACATAAACTGGACACAGACACAGAAACACGTGCACATGGGCACATGGAGATACAAATAATTCAACACAGAAAAATAGATGCACAAATACCCACAAGACACAGCCACACGTAGGCACAAGCCACAAGCAGAAACAGACACATACATACCTGTGCACATGAGCAGACAACTCACACACAGAGGCACATGGACACACACACACACATGTGGACACACCAAAGACAAGCAGACGCCCTGAAACATTCACACACCACATGCGCATACACACGCCCACAAATCTCTGAAAAAGGACAGCCTCCCTCCCCCAAGCTCCTTACCCCCAAGCACAGGGATCCGGGTTTCAGAGTGAGCAGGACAGCCTGCAAGGGAGGGAAGGATGGAAGGACAGAAGGAAGGAAGGAAGAATGGATAGAGATTCTCGTCTCTGCTCTGGGCCTCCACGTCTAGGCGGCAGCAGCGTCCCTGGCCAATGTCCCGGCCTTGTTCCAACAGAGAGGCGAGGGCTCCCTCACCCAAGTCTTCTCCTTCTGTGAGGGAAGGGGTGGGGGAGGTGGGGGAGAGGGAGAGGAGAAGGGAGGGGGGAGGGAGATGCTGGAGTCTTGAAGGGTACACTCACTTCTTTCTTAGGTTTCCAATGGCAACGGAATATACCACAAATGAATATCCATGTGGGGGGGGGCCTAGCAAGGGGGGAGGACATGGAGAGATGGAGGGAGAGTGAAGAGAGATAGGAGAAGGATGAAGGGGGGGGAAGGGAGAGAGAGATCAGAAGAGATGAAGGGAGGAAAAGAGATAAAGAGGTGGCAGGAAGGGGAGAGAGAGAGAGAGAAAAGAGAGAGAGAGAGAGAGAGAGAGAGAGAGAGAGAGAGAGAGAGGAGGGAGAGAGGAGAGAGGGAGAGGTAGCAGGAGAGAGAAAGAAGAAACAGATGGAAAGAGAGAAGAGACAGAGACAGAGAATGATAAAGAGAGAGGAAGAGAGGGAGAAAAGATAAAAGGAGGGAAAGGCAGAGATGGGGAAAATATGGAGGGAAGGGAAGAGAAGGATAGAGAAATGGAAGGGAAGAAAGGGAGAGAGATGTAGGGGGAAAGAAGAGAGAGGCAAAGGGAGAGCTGGGGAAGAGATGAAGGCAGAGAGACAGAAATGGGGGGCAAGAGGGAAGGAGAAGCAGAGAGAGAGCTGGGCCTGGGTTTTGGAGCAGGGGAAGGGAGAAGAGCCCAGGCCCAGGCCAGTTGCTAATCCCTGGGGATGCCCTTTGGAGATGTCCATGTCACCAAGAGACCTAATGGAGGAGGAAGAGAAGGACGGACCTTCGGAGATTTATCTCCAGAATAAAGGAGGCATAAACAGCTCCCCAGTACCAAGGCCAAGACACAACTCCAGTCTGAGCTGACACAGTGCCCTGGATGCCCGAAAACCAAGTTGACATTTCATTATTGAGGAGGATAGAAGCACCAGAGACCCAGGGAATGCCCAGCTGTGGGCACAGAGGAAAGAAGATGGGAACATAGACAGATATACTCACATATCTACATACGTGCACTGAAACCTCTCTCTCTCTCTCTCTCTCTCTCTCTCTCTCTCTCTCTCACACACACACACACACACACTTACCACCAGCAGTAGTCTCTGTTCCTCACCTCTAGTCACCCTCACACCAGACACTAACACCTAACAATCTTTTTAACCTGCCCTCAGCAAACTCCCTGCCCGGCCCCTCCTTGTCCAGCCTACACAAATATACATGGGCACACACAGATGCCCACTCTCTTACTCAGATTCCTGCCAGAACTTCTCACAAACAATTCCATGAAGAAAAAGCACCTACAGACCACACACATACAAACTTATAACTCTGCCTTGTCACCATGCCCCTACATGCACCCTTCCTGCATCTTCCCCATCTGTGTTTTACACACACACATACACACACACACACACAAACATATACACACTCACTTTTCGTCTCTTCCACCCCACCCCAGACACCACCCCAGTCCCCACTCTCCAACATAGTCCCAGATGGAGTCCACAAAGCTTCTAGCTTCCCTCTCCACTCCCCCCCCTCCCCCGCCGGCTCCAAGGGATCCAGGCACAAGCTGTCACACTTCAGATCCTTCTCCATCATTCACAAGCATGTGTACCCCACCCCCAGCATCACCCTGGCAGATCCTCAGCATACCCCTTCCCTCCTCCCTCACAGTGAGTGACCTCCCCAACTGAGGAGAGAGCTTGGGAGCCGCTGTCCCTGGAGACACAACACACCTACACCCTAGCGTACTGCCCAACACCGTGACTGGTGAGGGAGAGTGCCTCAGGGCACCGACACATACACATACATGCACACACACACACACACACACACACACTCACACAGGCACAGACATACACCAGCACATAAGCAGTCCACAAAGACAGGCACAGAAACATATCAGGACAGACACATGATACAAGACGCATGCTCCTATACATAGGTACATACTTTAACATGCACATCCTCTATTACATGCACACACCTTAACACAGACACACATTCCTCCATACACACTTCAGTATGTGCACATACCTTCATACAGGCATGTGGTCTCTTCTATACTCGTGTGCGCATACACACACCTTAACACGCTTCGGTGCATGCACAAACCCAAGACTGACATGTGTTGCTTCCACATAGACACCCACCCACCCCAAACACATACACACCTGCCCAAGCCCAAAGGTAGAGGCTCTGATACAGACACCCCCACCACCAGCCAGCACGTTCTCCTGCCCCACTTCACCCTCCAGCCTCTCTCTCCAGGAACTTTGCAAGGAAATCATTCTCCACCTGCACGTTGGGCCCCAGCCGCCCCCAGTCAGCCCGGCACAGCTGGCTGACAGCATCCGTCTGCTCCTGGTCCATGCTTGCCTCTGTCCCTCCAATGGCATCCCGCGCCATTCTCCCTACCACACACACACACACACACACACACACACACACACACACACAAGCTCACACACCCGCAGGCTCACACTGCAGCCCAGCGGCCAAAGAGACAGCACTCGAGTGCGCACACGCACGCACACACACACACACACACAGCCTATCACACACAAGAGGGGAACATACCAGCCAACACCCTGCTCCTGATTTCCACTACCATCTCATTCCTCCCTTACCAGGCCAGGAGACAGGGAGATGCTTTGCATGCAAAGGGGACTAGGAATCAGGGAACAGTCCTCAGTGGCCCAGAGTGCCATGAGATTGACTGAGATCAGCATTTGGGGCAGGTGAGGAGAGGGAGGGGAGGGGGCATGCCAAGTGTAAGGGATCAAGGGAAGCTGGAAGCCTGGTCTCCCCAAACACCGGGGCCAGAGAGGGTGAGTGGGACTGATCAGGAAGGAAGGGCTGCTGATGCCTTCCTGGGGGATGGAAGGAGACTCAGCCCATGCTTCATTCTGGAACCCTCAGAACTCCTAGAGAAACGTGGGGATCAGGTGGCAAAGGAAGGCACCCTCAAGCCAGTTAGTAATGGGGGACATGGCAGAGACTGGAGGAAGGCATATGTGGGGTGGGCAGGCACTTGCCGTGACACAGGCTTTTGCCTCCCACGTGGGAGGGAGGTGGGCCCCCAGGTCCTCAGCACTGGCCTGGAAGTGAGTGACTCAGGGGCTGGGTACAGAGTTGGGGCGGGTATGTCGCTGGGCCTGTGGGTGGGGGGCTTTGTTTGAGAGAACATGATGATTATAGTAATAACAGTAACGCAGCATTCCTGTGGCGCCCTCAGTGCATGAAAGCCTTCTCAGAGAACTGACTTCTTGTTCCCGAGCCTATCAGCAACCCCCCTCCACCCCAGGCCCCAGACGCAGGGCCTCGTTCAGCTCCGTGGGTACCTCCAAACATGAACCTGAGGGGGCTGGAGGGAGGAGGAAGAGGAAGAGGAACACTGGCTTCCAACACCAACCAGCTGGGTGACCCTGGGCAATCTTTTCCCCTCTCTATGTCTCAGTTTCCTCTTCTGAAAAATGAGGGGATTGGTCTTGATGGCCTCTAAAGTGCCTTCTAGCTCTAAATCTACATGCCCTGTGTGCATGCTAACTCCACTCCCACCTCCCCCAACAGACATACCCTGATACTCACACATATACATGTTACACATACATCTATACACATATATGTACACATGTACATATATGCACACACATACACACATGCATGCATGTATACACCACACAAGAATGCAGCTGCACACAACCCAAGATAATGGAAAGATATCTGCACTTGGAGATCTGGGTTTAAGCTTCATCTTTGGTTCTGTAAAATGGGTATAATACCATGGGCCTGTTCTCCAGCCTGGGGCTTCATGAACCTTATGGCATCACACAAGTTGGCGTCAGCATAGGAACACCAGCAAGGCAGGTGTTGGGTCTTTATTTTTAGCCCTAGCATGCCTTTAAGTGAAGCATATCCTCTGCACATAATCAGTGCTTGCTGAATGAATGAATGAATGAATGAATGAATGAATGAATGCCTACACTACACACATTCCCTCCCACATGTTCCCTCACATTTGGGTGCACCCCTGCATGCCCCTGTGCATGGATGCAGGACCCTGTGTTGGGGCTCAGAGCTCCCCAGTCACTGCTCTTCCCCCCACATGCAGTCTCCATATGCCTTAGTCCAGGACGTTACCATCCCTGAAACTCCTCTTGATCCTTTCCCTCTTTCCAAGCTGTAGCTGTTCCCCTCTTTACGGAGTTTTAAGCTTTACAAAGACCCATTTCAAAGGTCACTTTCTCCCTGATGGTGGCCCTGAACTCCTTCCACTGCCCCAGACAGAATCAATCAGTTGACAAGTATCTATTAAGCACCTACTATGTGTCAGGCACTGTGCTGAGCCCTGGAGATACAAGCACAAAACATGAAACAATGCCTATTCACAAGCTTACATTCTAATGGGCCTGGAGCTCTTGATGTGCAATCTCTTAACAGGGAGCCCCTTGAGGTCCACAACTAAGCATGCCTTTTCTCTCATCTCCCAAGAGTCAAGCTGGATACATGGGAGACTTGTGGAATTAATGAATGAAATACCTCACAACCAATTTTGTCCTCGGCTGCTAAGATTGTGTGACCTTAGCCAAGTCACTACCTTTTCTGGACCCCAGTCTCTTCTGCCAAATGGAGGCACTGGAACAGAGGACACAGAAAGGTCCCTTCTAGTTCTCACATTCTGTGATTCAGGGTGATAAAGAGCGAGGTGAGGGCTAGTCATATGTCCATGATATGAACAGGTTCATTGAAATGGCTTGGGTGTACTCATTCTTCTCCATGACCAGCACACATCACCCTCAGAAGTTCACATACACACACACACACACACACAGCCCCATGGCTTCACAACTGGATGAGTTCCCTGCCTGCTCAACACCTGCACCTCCACCTACCCCCACTGCCCCATATTATCACTGCAGTTTGTTTTGATTTTTTGGTTTTTTGTTGTTTTGTTTTTTTTTTTGCTGAAGGGCTGGGCACCTTCCTCCTTATGCAAGGTTCTATGAAATATCTCTTTTACATTGCAGAAGATTCATTAATAATGAAAGAAAGAGGAGGAAGAGAAAGAGGAGGGGAAGGAGGGGGAGAGGAGGAGAGTGTCAATGAGGAAGGAAATGGAGACAAGAGACAGGAGAGAGAGCAAAAGAAAGAGGAAAGAAGGAAAGAGAAATGATATGAAGAATGGGTGGTAAAGGGAGAGAGAGGAGAAGAGAGGAGGGGGAACAGGAGGAGAAGGAAAGAAAAGGATGAAGGAGGTAAAGAGGAGGATAAAGAGGAAGATGAAAGAGAAGATAAAGGTAGAGAGAAGAGGAAGGACAGAAGAGGCGGGAAAAGAGGGAGTGGAGATAGAAAGGAGGAAGAGAAGAGTAGAAGGAGGGAGAAGAGAAGGGACTCGATAGAGAAAAGGATATTGAAGGAAGATAAAGGGAACGGAGACAGAAGATGAGGGTGTTTGGGGCAGAGGGTAGTGAAGGAGAAGAAGAGGGGAGAGGTAGGAGGAGTGAGAGAGGAAGGGCAGGCAGGAGGAGAAAGGGAAGGAAGAGGGGAGTCAAGAGCGGAGGGGAGAAAGAACGCACACATACAGCCATCACCCCAGAAACTGAGCCAGGAAGAAAGGAGGAATGGACATATGGAGAGGCAGAGAGATGGGGAGGCAGGAAGGGCCAGAGAGGGACAGACAGATGAACCGAGCCTGGAACAACCTCACACCTTGGAAGAATTCAGCATGGGGGAAGGGGTAGCATTCAGCTGGTGCCCTCCCCCAGTCAGGCACCCAAAGACTGCTCCAGCCTTCTGTCCTCCTGATCCCCACAAGGAAGTCTCTGTTCTAGCCCAAATGCTTACTCAAGTTTGTTACCATCTCTTCAAGGCCATTCCCCTGCCTGGAAACCTCAGCAACTCTTCTCTGCCTATCTACTTCTCCTTGTCCTTCAAGGTCCAGCTTCAGTCCCACCTCCTCTAGCAAGCGTTCCCAGATCTGACCTTCCTCAGCTGGGACACAGCTGACGACTTTAGCTTCCTCTGACTTCTTCATGTATGTGCAAGCCTTCCCTCCCCAGACAGGCTTTGGAAGTGCAGCAGATGCTTTAGCCTAATATTCTTCAAGTCTCCCTGCCACCCAAAGTATTTCACACCTGTGGCTAAGTATCCAAGAGGTCCATCTCCAGTAAACACATGCTTAGAAACATACACACCCACAAATAGGCAGACTTGTGCATACACTCAAATACACCACATGCAAGGAGGACTGAATGCGCTCCCCTGACTGATAAGTCCTCTGTGTCACCTAGTGCATATAGCTTACTACCCTAGGGATCTGCAGTATACTCCACGCTGGGATCTGTCCAAGGTGCTGGGGACACAAAGGGGAAAAATAAGCCATCCCTGCCCTCAAGCTGCTTACTTTCTTTTGAAGAAGACAACATGTCTAAAAAAACGAGATATGTAGAAGATACACAGAGTAGGTGAAAACTAATCTAGCAGTTGGGGGGAAGGGGACAGGCCTCCTGTGGAAGGTAGTTTGAGCTTAGTTGGGTAGAGTGGGCAGAAAGGAGTCTTGAAGGAAGCCAGGACTTCTAAGAGTCAAAGGTGGTAAGGAAAGCATGACAGGCATGGAGGACAGCCAATACAAAGCCATAGAGATGGTAAATAGAGTGTCATGTGTGAGGAAACAGTAAGGAAACCATTGTAACTATATTGGAGATTACATGGAATGGAATAAAGTGCCTGGAAAGGTAGGAAGGGGTCAGGTGGTGAAGTTTTAAATGTCAAACCAAGGACTTGATATTTTAATAGGAGGTAATAATGAACCACTAGTCTTTACTGTGGGAGGGAGAGGGGCAGGACAAGAGAAATCCCTTTGGCAGTTGAATGGAGAATGGGTTGAAGTTAGGAGAGACTAGAGGCAGACAATTATAATAAACAATGTACACAATCAGTTATGCAACCAACTAATCGACAAGCATTTATTTGGTGCCTACTATTTGCCAGGCACCATGCTAGCTGCTGGATTTCCATTGCTACAGAGACTTTGGCCACTTGGAGTCTCTTATAGTAATGAAATTATAGATCTGTCTCACACCTATTAGAAGAGCAGCCTGGCACAGTTTAGAGAAAGTCAAACTGAGAGTCAGAAAGCCCAGGGTTCAAATCCCACTTCTGACACCTACCAGTTTTATGACCCTGGGCAGATGAGTTCACCTCCCAGTGGCCAAGACACCTCTCTAAGGCCATAAATTAGCAGTTGTGCTGCTGTTCCGTAAGAGGTGAGAAAATTTCCACACTGGAAGTTTCTCAAAACTGAGGAAACCCAAAAAGGGCAGGGGGTGGGGGGCAACAATGGAGAATTACCCCCAAAAAAGTGCTTTGTTTAGCCAGAGAAAGAGATATCATTGCTAACCAAGAGGAATCAGGGAAGGTTCCTTGGAAAAGGAGGTAGCTGAGCTAACTAAGCCTTAAAGGATGGATGGGAAGAGATTCCATTCAATTGACCACATGTGAAGCACTGTGCTCAAAGTTGAGGGACATACAAAGTTTAGGTAAGGCGTGGCCCCTGCCTTCATGAAGCTTACAATCTAGCAAGAGAATAAAATCCAAACTGGGTTATCACATAAAACACAAGATGAGAATCTAAGAGATACTTTTGGTATAGCTAGAGCAGAGGGCCCAGTGTCCACCCACTCCCACTGTGTCCCAATAATCTCAGCATCAGAAACACTCCCCCTTCCAGGGCCATTTGGTCTAGCCCCCTGTCTCGGGGCAGAAGGACCCTCATGCTGCCTCCAGACACTGCCCTCCTCTTACTCAGTTCCCCTCCCCCGCATCAGAACTAGGGTGGGAGGCCAGCATCTCCAAGGCCTTAAGGGGAAAGGGGAAGCTGCTCCTTGGCGCATGCGAAGGGAGGGAGGAGGGAACTCCTTCAGCTGCCCTGGATAATATCCCCATTAATAACTCCACCTCTGCTCGGGGGCTAATTGAGCCATGGAGAATGTTAATTTAATCGGGAATTCAGGCAGAGACAGTGGGAGAGCTGCAGATTAAGTTAACTTTATGGACTATTAATATGGCTTCTAAAGGGGCCCCCACCTATCAAGGAGAATCAGGCCCCAATCATGGACTCCCAGACCCACCCCCACCCTTAGCCAGCCTTGGCAATGGTTAGAGAGAGGGTGGTGGGGCAGCCACTGGAGGCAAGGGAAGGAGTCAAGGACTCCCTCAAGGAACAGGAGGTCAAAGTCCTGGATGTGGGGGCATCATAGGGGCCCAGATCCAGAACTGGAAGTGATCTTAGAAGTCATAAAGTCCAACCCCCACGTCCATTTTGCAGATAAGGAAACTGATGCCCAGAGAGTTTAAGTGAATTTTCCAAGGTCACACAGGTTGTAAATGACAGATGGGGTTGATCTGGATACTACTTACTACCTGTGCTTAAGCAAGTCCCTTCCTCTCTCTTGGCCTGTTTCCTCCCCTGTTAAATGGGAAGACCACCACTCACTTCACTTTACTCCATAAGACATAAAGAGTAGGGAAAAAATGCTGTGAAAAGCACAAAGAGCCGTAGAAGGGCCCAGCCTCCAAAAGGTGGGGGGGATGATAGAGGGAAAAAGTGTCCCCTGAAAGCTCACTAAGCCCCAGCATGCAGTGAGGGAGGAGGGCAGGTGGCATATGGCAGCAAGAGCTCACGTCTCTGGCAGCTCTGGGATGTCGCCTCGCACCTCTGCGGGTGCCAGGGAAATACAGCTCTCTCTGTCCTGCCTCCCCCACTGCTCAGCCACCCCTTGGAGAAGCACAGGCTGCTTGTGTAGGAAGAGCTCATCACAACCTGCCATTTTACAGAGGAGGAAACTGAGGCTCAGAGAGAGCTTCCCTCAGAGGTGCTGAAAGGCAAAAAACCCAACTCCTTGGGCCCTGCTCCAGCTTGCCTCCATACCCTTCAGGAAAGGAAAGATGGATCATAAGATCAGAGGAGCACAGATTTAGCACACTAAGTCCAGCTTCTTCATTTTACAGAGAAGGAAACTGAGTCACATAGCTTGAAGCAAGGGGAACTCAAGAGAGGGAAAGGCTCAGGAGTGGACAGCTCCCACTCTCCCCACCATCTACTCAATAATAAGACTGAAATCACGGCCAGCCCAGAAGGACCTAACCATCTGTAGGGCAGGCCTATTTCAAGGGCAAAAATTAGCCCAGTGTCTGGCACATAGCAGTGCTTTTATTAATAAATGCTTGTTGTCATGACTTGATAGGGGTTGGAGGGAGATTGGAACAAGGGAAATGTTAGAGCCAGAAGAGGCTTTAGAACAGAGAGTTTTAAGCTGGGAGAGAGAGAGAGAGAGAAAGAAAGAGAGAGAAAGAGAGAGAGAGAGAGAGAGAGAGAGAGAGAGAGAGAGAGAGATTTTCAGGGGGTCCATGAACTTTAATGGGGGAAAATTACATCTTTATTTTCACTGACTTTTAACTGAAATTTACCATTTCCTTCCATTACAAACATAGGCAATAAAGCATGATTGTATTGGGTTTTACCAGACTGCCAAAGGAGTCCATGGCATACATGCACAAAGGTAAAGAACCCCTGCTTCAGAATGTGGGATGGCAGACTTGGAAACAAACCTTGAACATGGAACATCAGAACTAGGAGAAAACGTAGAACATAGAATGTCAGAGCCAGGAGGGAACTCAAGAACATAGAATGTCAGAGCTGGGAGGGAACTCAAAGATCATCAAATCCAATTCCCTCATTTTATAGGTGAGGAAACTGAGGCCTAAATTGGTTAAGTGACCCTTCTCAGCTCACCCAGTTAATAAGTAACAGGGTCAGGTTCTGAATGCAGGGCCTATGCTTCCAAATCCAGTGTTTTTCCATCATCCTCCTACTAGATTGGAAGCCCCCCTGAGGGCAGGGGCTGTTTCATTTTGCTATCTCCTGTGCTGAGCACAGGGCCTTGTAAGTATGCCCTCCAAATCAAATCTGAGCCTCGCAAATTCACATCTAAGACTGATTCAATTCAATGCACAGGGTGGGTGTCAGGCTCGAAGGAGATGCTGTAGGGAAAGTGCTTTTGAGCCCACAAAGTGCTATGCAAGTGTCAGCTCTTATTACGGGCCAAAGCTGCAAATCCGATGTCAAGATTGGGGTTCTGGCTGGGCTCTCTAAGCTGATTCTGATGCTACCTTACTCCATTAAGCCCCAGTAGGGACAGGAATAGAGAGTGGACATAAGGGGCAGCTAGGTGGCGCAGTGGATAGAGTTCCAGCCTTGGAGTCAGGAGGACCTGAGTTCAAATCCAGCCTCAGATAGCTGTGTGACCCTGGGCAAGTCACTTAACCTCACTGCGGGGGGAGGGGGGAGGGAGAGAGAGAGAGAGAGAGAGAGAGAGAGAGAGAGAGAGAGAGAGAGAGAGAGAGAGAGAGAGAGAGAGAGAGAGAGAGAGAGAGAGAGAGAGGAGACTAGACATAAGATTGCTCTGGTCAAGGGAGGAGCATTGAGAGGTTATATGGCTTGTCTAAGGTGACACAGCCACTGTGTCAGAGACACACTTGAATTCAGCTCTCTCCACTGTGCCACACTGCCTCAGTAAAGCCTTTTTAGACATCCAAGCCCTATCTCAATGACCAAAGGGAAGAAGTGGTGGTGGGGGAGAGAAGCTAGGCAAGGGCTGGTGTCAGTGCTAGGGAGATGGGAAAAGGGGGACCCCCAATAGCTGAGGGAGATCACCAGCCCAAGGAATGCAGAGTAGATGATGCAGAAGAGGAAGGACGACCCCAGGGAAGGCTGGACCTGGCCAGTTCTCTTTCCTGCCCAGGTTCCTATTTTTCTCCAAAATGTCTCTTGTGTCCATCCCGGCCCATCCTCCTTTTCACCCCCATCCCCTCACAAGTCCAAGCAGCCATCCATATAGCCACCCTGACTCCTGCCTCTCCCTCACCCCCTTCCTAATCCATTGTGGGTAATCTTCGACACATAAATGTAGGTCCTGTCACTCCCCTGATCAAAGACCTTCAGTCACTGCCTGTTGCCTATAGGATGAGAAAAAATTCCTCAGCCTGGCACTCACAACCTGAATTCATCCTACTTTCATAGACTTCTCTCATGCTCCTCCCCATCACGAGCTCTACATTCTATTCAAACTGTTCTAGTCGAAAGTTGTCATTTTCCCATCATTTTCCCACCTCTGCACCTTTACTCACACTGTTCCCTCCACATAGAATGCCCTCCTCCCATCTCCACTTGTTGAATACTCCCTATTCACAGAATGTTGTCCATTTGGTCAGATGTATTCACTTTGTGAGTCAACTTGACTTAACTGTTTTGTTTTGTGTATCAAGAAATGACTGTGTGTTTTTGTTTTGTTTTGCTTTGAAGACACAAATTCATCTTTTTAAAAGAAATTCTACTCATCCTTCAAGGCCCTGCTAGTTTGACACTTTCTCTGGGATGTCTTCCTTCATCCCTCCAACTATAAGTCACCTCTCCATCCTCAGTGTTCCCCTCATTTTCTGTTTATACCTTTCTTAAGGTCCTCACCACATTCTCCCTTATGTGATATTTTAGTGTTAATATCACCCTCCCTAATAGAATATAAACTCCCAAGAGGGCAGGGACTCTTCTTTTCAATCTCCAAATTCCCTCATTAAGTAGCCCTGTGCCAGGTATGAAGTAAGCACTTAGTGAATGTTTGTTGATAGACTGATTGACAGTAGGTGCTCAGAAAGAGTTTTGTTGGAAGAATGAATTAGTGAATGAATGAAGTAAATACATAAATGAGATAAGTAGAAATTCTTAACCCCATTTTACAGATAGGGAAACTGAGGCCTAGATAGGTTAGGTGACTTACCTAGGCTGGGTCACACAGATAATCATCCACACAGGATTATAGTACCGAAGACCAGGACTAGAAGGGTCTTAATAAGTTATCTAACCCAACCCCTTTCTTTTTACAGATGAGGAAACTGAGTCCCATGGAAGCCAAATTACTTACCCAAGGTCACACATAGATAGTATGGAATTTGAATCATGGCTGTCTAATTCAAGAGACAAAGTTCTCTACACTGTACCTCACTACCTCCTCCCAAGTTCTATTCCATTAGAACATCCTCGCTGCCTCACGACCACCACCAGCAGCAGCAGTAGCAGCAGCAGCACCTAGCCTCAGTCCTTGGGCTTCAGAATAGGGGGGGCTAAGCCAGACCCTTCTTGGCTAGGTCTCCTCCCCTGGCTAACCACTAGTGCTAGGCCTTGGGCCCAACTGAGGCAGGAGTTTGAGTTAACCTCCCTGCTGGCTTTGGGTACACTATCCATCCTTCCATCCTTCCTTCCTTTCTTTTCCTTTCTTCCTTCCTTCCTTTCTTCCTTTCCTTTCCTTCCTTCCTTCCCCTAGAAACCATCACTAGAAGCCAAAGAAGAAAGTTCTCTCCCTCCCCCCACCACACTTCTCCCCTCCTCTAAACTTAGCAATGCATGAAGCAGACGGGACCCCAAGATGTCCACGTAGCCTGCCAAAGATTACAGGGAGCCAGCAGAGTCAGGAAGTTGGAAACACAAGGTAGCAGAAAAACCCTCGAATGAGAAGGAGATGTGAGTTCCAGTCCTGACTCCCCCTCTTACCGTTCATGTTTCTCTGGACCAGTGGTACATGCCTTTGTAAACCTCTGTCTCCTTGTCTATATAATGGGATGAATAATCACTGCCCAGGTGCACTCCTAGCGGTTTTAAGAATTAATCAGTCAATCAACAAACATTTGTTAATCAATTATCACATGTGAAGTGCTAGAAATACATAGAAAAGGTAGGGACAGCCAGCCCCAGCCTTCAAGAAACTGGGAAGGCAACATGTAATTAAATAACTACGAGAGACATACAGAGTAGATACAAGGTAACCTCAGAGGGGAAGGCATGAGCATCTGAGGGACTGGGAAAGACCACATGCAGAAGAAGGTGGTACATGGGTTGAGTCTTGAAGGAAGTCACGGATTCTTAGAGGCAGAAATGAGGTGGGAGAGCCTTCTAGGTATCGGGGAGAAGTTCAAATGCAAAGAATCACGGGATGATCTATTCGAAATTGAAACGGATGTCAGAGCAGCAGTGTCCAACTCAAATAGAAACATCCCCACGGGCTGCATATTGACTACAATACCACCAATTAACATTATCTATGTTGTATTGTACTTTTACTACATTTTAATCTGATTTGGGCTGCACTCTGCCTTAGAGGTAAGGTTCACTTTACAGAGGAGGAGACTAAGACAGGGTGTTGGGGGGGGGGGGTATCAAGAGGCTTCCTCCGGGGTCACACAGGTAATATTAGTGTCAGAGGTCAGATTTGAACTTAGGGCTTCCTGACTCCAAGTACAGCACTCTCTCCATGACACCCCATGTTGCCTCAATCTGGGAGGCATAGAGGGGAGATTGGAGATAGAGTGTGAGGAAGAAAGAAACAAATGAGATGATGTAATGATTGTTATTCTCCAGACCTTCGTTTTGGATGACATATCTGGCAGCCTAGGAGGGCCCTGTGGGTCCCCCTTGTGGACCAAAGAGGTTCAGTAGAAATAGAGCTGATGGGGAGCTCAGGAGGACCTGAGTTTGAATCCTAGCCCTGCTACTCACTGCCTGTGAAACCCCATGCAAGTCATTCTGTAGAATAAGACAGCTGGGCCAGATGGCCTTTCTGGTGCCTTCCAGCTCAAACTTAGGCTCCCAGGACCCAACACAAGAAGATTTGAGGAAAAGGTAAAAAAGGAAGAAACCTCCACCTTCTGAACGGACCCACTCACATAGTTATTTCTCTCTCCACAGTCTCTCCTTTACCTCCTCCCCACAGAGCAGTGTGAGAACCTTCTCTCATACAGTTCCTGAGACCTAAGGGGTCAAGGCCATTTCCTCCTCAAACCTCTGATAACCTGGGGTCAAGAAATCTAGGTCCCTTCCACTTCCAACTCCCCAAGAGTCAGTGGGACCCTGTGTCTAATCCCAAGGAGGGGTCCAGACTCAGGTGGGTCACCAGGCTCAGTGGCAAAAGGGTGAGAAACCTTTCCTGGCCTGGCTTGGCTGGGGGGAAGGAGTGAAGAGGTGGGGGAGGGGGAGATCAAACAAACATCCCTACCTGAGTAGCCAACAAACACAGGACCTCAGTCTTGAGGAAGATCACAAAAGTGTCCTGGGAAAAATCAGCAGGGCAAAGGAGGAGCTCAAGCTATCTTGTGAAGAATTATTCTTGTTCTTACCCAGCTCCAAAAGGCAGAACTGGGACTGATGTAAGGGTAGAGGAGCAGAGAGGTAGCTACAAAGAGGCATCTTTCTGACTGACACAAGGAAAAAACATCCTGACAATGAGAGCTGTCCCAAAGTAGAGAGGGAGGGAGTGGATTCCTCCCCATTGGGGGATATTTGAGCAGAAGTTATATGGCCACCTGTTAAGTGAAAGGGAGTGGAGATTCTCTGGATGACACAGTGGCTGAGCTCCCTTCTCAGTCTGAGTTTTGGCAAGTCTGAGAGCTAGACGCTAGTAACCCCTACACCCCATCTCATGTGTGGCCCCAGCCCTGGGACAGTCATACATAGATGCACACAGGGGGACCCATGTGGAAGTCACAGACACAGGGTGAAGGTAAAGTTGAAGTCCCACTCACCTCCAAGCTAGCTATGAAGTCTCAACCACAAGAAAGCATGAGTTAACCAAGATTTATCCTTACATAGATGCATCCTGTCTGGAACTTAGTCTAGCTCCAGGGTGTCCCCTCAAACCCCTCAAGATCAGTCTGAGACCTGGCATCTTTTGAGGGGTGGGGGGAAAGAGTCCAGAGCTGGGATCTCATTGGTTTAAAGAATTCTTGACAAGGAATCTCCCTCTACCATTGCATACGAGCAGCAATTCTGAAACTTAGAGTCTTCGGAACTTGGCTAAGGCACTGGAGTTTAAATGACTTACTTAGGATCACACAGCCTGTATTATCTGAACTTGGGTTTTCCTGACTCAGGGACATGGTAAAAGCTTTTAAAAAATGCTTCTTGAATGAGTGAATGTATGTATATATGAATGAATGAATGAGTGAATGAAGAAAGGAAGGAAGGAAGGATGGATGATTTCCTCCATCCCAGTGGTGTGGAGCGGAGGGCAAGAGCCAGCAGTAGCCTTGCTCTTTCCTCATGTGCCAGAACTATGGCTCCCCATTGCCCCCTTGCTAGGACTATAGAGGCTACGGAGAAGGCCCGACCAACACAGACCAGCGCCTTTCTCTGTTCTCAGCTCTTCTGTCTTGGTCCAGTCCCTCAAAGCAAAGGATTGGACGACAAAAGCAAATAGTATCCAGTGCCCTATAGTGGAAGGGGTGCTGGATTTAAAGCCAAAGCTTCTACATTCAAATCCTGGTTCAGATCTCTATTATCTGTATGACCTTGTGTAAGTCATCTCACTTCTCTTGGCCTCAGTTTCCCCATCTGTAAAATGAGGGAGTAGATGGCTTCAGAGAGGACTTGCAGCTCTAATTCTGTGAGCCTAGAATCAATGGCCAGCTCTCCCTATCCTCCAACATACACATCTTTGACACTATTGAGACACAGGAGAGCCAAGGCAGGCATCCACGTCCACATTGCCCAGGTAACACATACAAACACATACATGTGCACACATGAGGAGATGACTGCTGGTGTGTACAGGTGTGCCCATGTATGTTTGGCTAGGAAACATATCAATATACTGGGAGAGGACAGGATTTGGAACCAGGGGACCTGATTGTGAGTCTCAGCTCTCCTTGTCTGCCTATATCATCTTAGGCAAATCACTTCTCTTTTCCAGACCTCAGTTTCCTAAACCGTCAACTAAAGGGATTGGGCTGGATGCACTAACTTTTTTGCCAGCTCTGAGTCTCTGATCCTAGGACTTTCCTCCAGGGTGACAAGATGCTGAAAGTGTCCAAGTTGTCTGAGCAGAAATCTGCACACCAACACCCCAGCCTGACCCATGGGCATACATAAACAAGACCTTCCTATCTACAACACACAGACACTCCTCCAACCCTGCCCCCTCAAACCCACATTTGGGAGCACAGGAAGGAATACACAATCACACACATAGATACCCCTATGGGCAAAAGGCCCTCAGAAAACCTCTAGGGAGCTAAGCTTATTAAAACATGAACATAGAGACAGGCAGCCACACCCGCCCACCTACCCTCCATCAGCTATGGCTGGCCCACACATGTCTGATACCCATGGCTTTTTGGGGATCCACAGATCCCAGGGATAGGGAAGGAGATTGTCAGGGCAGGGAGCTGGGAACTGGCTCTTCATGGGGTAGAGACCAGTCTAGAGAAAACTGGGCGGACAGATCAGAGGAGAGGAGAGAGAGCTAGAAAGAGGGTGAGAGAAGGGGGTAAAGGAGAGAGGACAGGGAAGGCAGAAAAAAGGAAGGGACACAGCATAGGAGGGAAGAGAGACGGTGAGGAGAGAAGCAGGAAAAGGGATAGAAAAGGGACAAGAAGAGGGGAAAAACAGCGGGGATGATGGGGAAAGGAGAAGAAAGAGAAGGGAAAGAGAATGGGAGGAAAGGTACTAGAAAAGATAAGAGGAGAGGGGGAAAGAAGAGGGAGGAGGAGAAGGGCATAGAGAGAAAGGAGAAGGGGGAGAAAGAGAGGGAAAGAAGAGAAAAAGAGGAAGTAGAGGAAATTGGTAAGAATAGAAGACAGAGGGAAGAAGAAAAGGGAGAAGGAGGGGAAGGAAAGGGGGGTGAAGAGATGGGAAAAGAGAAGAAGGGAGATGGCGAAAGGAGAAGGAAGGTTAAGAGAAGGAAAGAGATGAAAGAGGGAAGAAGAAGAGAAGGGGAAAGAGTGAAGAAAGGTAAAGGGGAGGAAGAGAAGAAAAAGGAAGAAGGGAAGGGGAGAGAGTAAGAGATCTGAGGGATAAGAAGGGAGAGGGAGAGGCAAGCAAGTGCAGAGAGGGCTGTGTCTGCTGGCAGAGAAGGGGAAAGGGTGAGAGGGAAGATGGCAGAGAGCATATCACTGCAGAGCAGCCTGTTCAGCCCCACACCCCGGGGCAGCTCTCCTGCCCTGCCCAGGGCCGCTCTCACCTGCTCCTCGGGCCACGAACACAGTACATTCCAAGGTATCATAGCCCATCCTTCCTCCCCGCCTCCCAACAAACACACAGAGGCTCCACAGCATAAAGCATAGCCCCTCACCCTCTCCAGGAGGAGCCGTCCCACATGCCTGGCACACACACAGCAGGCACGCACCCTGCACCCTGCCCACAGAGAAAGAATAACCCCCCCCCCCAGAGAGACACCTCCAGCAGGGCCCATGTGCCCAGGCATGCGCATGAACACACCGGACACACATGCCACATGGCCACCCCCAACCCCCTGGAGGGCAAGGAAGGATCCTAGGGCCCTCTGGCTGCGGCAGTCTATGGATCATCTCTTTGGCCCCTGACTTCCCACATGGGAAAGGAGGGTTGCAAATCCCCAGCCTGGTATCCTCCTCCAACCCCAGGCCCCACCCCCAATATGGCCAACCCCCTCCTGCTCCTTCATCCCATTCCCCAATCTTGACCCCACCCCCACTCAGGACCCCTTAAGGGTCCCAAAGGACTCCTGGGCATGTCTCCAAAAGCATCACTTCCCCTCTTCCCATACTTGTTTCCCTCCTCTGGGAAGGATAGTCATATCAACCTCCTTTCCTCCCCTCAGGCACCCACCCCCCGATTCTCAGGATCCCCCAAAGTTTGCAAAGATCTGGGAGCTGGTGGAGGAGACAGAAAAGCAGCTTGTTTGGGGTGGGGAGTATTGGCTGATATCCCCTGGACAGCCTTTGGACGATCTCATGCTGCTGCCTTCTCGCACCCCCCTTGCACCCCAAAAATATATAAATTCATATATAACATTCATCTCAGCTATTTCCATCTTGTTCTCATCCATCCATAAATCCAAGGCAGGTTCTTTACCCCCGTGGGAATTTCCAGGTTCCCAATACCAAAGAGATGTTATCCCCCCACCGCCCCTTCTACTGATTCCCCCCCTTTCCTAGCTCCCTATTCCAACTCTCTCCCCACACACGCGTGGGCGCGCGCGCGCACACACACACACACACACACACACACACACACACACACACCCGAGGTGAGGGCCCTAGAAACAGCCTCCAGCTCCAGTCACAGCCTCTCAGGGGCTTCCTATCTCTTCCCAATTTGGGCTGCTGTTAGAGCCAGCATCCCAGAGACGATCTGGGATCTGAAGGGATCCACTTACCTGCTGATCCGGATGGAATTCCGGCAGAGGAAAGGGGGGGAGGGGAGAAGGCTGCTGCCTGCCCGCCTCCGAGGAAGAGAGAGAGGGGGGAGAGAGGAAAGAGAGAACAGGGGAGAGAGAAAAGAGGGGAGAGAGGAGAAAAGAGAAGAGAAAGGAGAGAGGAGAGAGGGCTGTGTGCCTGCCAGTGTTTGGGTATGGGTGTCTGTGAGTGTGCACGCTGGTGTGCAGGCGTGAGTGTGCGCTAGTGTGTGTGTGTATGTGTGTGTGTGTCTGAACCAGTGTGTGTATGTGTGTGTCAGTATGTGTGTGTGTGTCTGAGAGCGCGTGCAGACACCACCCCGCCGCCACCTCTCCTCCTCCTCCTTCTCCTCCTCCTCCTTCCCGAGCCAGTGGCCGCTGAGGGGGCTGGAGCTGTGCGCTGGCTGGGGCTGCTGGCCGGCCAGTCGGCCGGCAGTCTGGCCGTCTTGTCTGTCTGTGCGTCTGGCCCGCGGCTGCAGGTTCTCTGTGTGTCTGTCTGCCTTGGTGCTAGGCTGTCGGCCCTTCTCTCTTCTCTCGAAATCGCTCCCCACCACCACCACCACCAACCTCTTCTCCTAGCTATGCAAGCCCTGGGCCCAGCGGCAGGAGGCGCCCACCCGCGCTGCCCGCACCTGCCCCCCCACGTACCCCGCACCCCCCCCCAGCACTGGGAGGGGGGAAGGGGAGCCAGGGCTCCCGCCGCAGCCGCAGAGCCAGGAGGGAGGCCCGGCCCCAGGGGCCAGGCGGGCACTGAATAGGCGCCCTTCCGATGGGGCCCAGGTCACTGTCCAACCCCCTCCCCCATTTCCACCCCCTCCTATCAACTCCTTTCCCCCACGCCGGCTCACCTGGGGCGTGGAGGGGGGGGAGGGTCTCCAAGGCCCGCGGGGAATACGGGAGGGCCCAGGCGACAGCTCTGGCTCCCGGGGCCGGTGCATGCAACAGCTGGCGGGGAACTTAGCGCCCCGCCGGCCGGCCCGAGGTAGCGCAGCGCCCCCCCACCCCACCCCCCGCGCGCGGGCTCGAGCGCGCCCACGCGCGCGCGTGCCCGCTCCGAGCCCCACCAGAGAGAGAGCCTGCCCACCCACTCCCCTCCCCGTGCCTCTCCAGCTGGACAGCTCCCCAGCAGCCGGGCCCTAGGAATCGGCCCCTAACAGCTGGACCCCTCCCCCACCCTTGGCTCTCCTCGTGACCCACCACAGCAGGGCAGGGCAGGTCAAGGCACAGCTGGGAGCCCCCCACCTCCACCCCCATTCCCTGCCTCTCCGCTGGGAAATTCTCCCCCACCCCCATCTAGAGAGCTTCCTGCCACCACCACCACCACCACCACCACCAAGCAAAGGCAGAGGATGTGAAGAACTGGTGGGCCCTGTGATGTCTCCCCAGAGCCTACCCACCTGTCCAAGCCCCCACCACACACAACATCACACACACACACCCATCCCCTGGTACCTGAAATACCTGAAGGGGAGCCGCCAGCTCTGCTGGGGAGGCAGCAGCTGTCTCTCACAGATGCAACAGATGGAGAGAGGAACTATTCATAGAATGACAGAACCTGGGAATGTCAGAGCTGAAAGGACCTTAGAACATAGACTGTTCCACCATCCAGTGCGAGCTGGATGAGACTTCAGAACATAGACTGTCAGAACCACAAACTGTCAAGGGCTGAGAGTCAAGAGAGATCTTGGAACAGAGAATGATAAACACAGGGGATATTAGGGCTGAAAGGGGCCTTAAAACAGACTGTCAGAGCTGGGAGGGACCTTGGAAATAGAAATGCTAGATCGTGGAATGCTAATGCCAACAGGGATCTTAAAACCTAGAATATTCAAACATAAAATGTCTGAGTTTGGGGGGACCTTAGAACAGAGATGATCAGAATTGGACTACCACTAGGAAGGAAGGCAATGAGCAGTTATTAAGCACCTACTATGCACCAGGCGCTGTACTGTGCTTTACAAACATCTCATTTGCTCCTCGAAACAACCCTGAAAGATAGGTGCTCTTAGTATCCCCATTTTATAATTGAAGATGCTGAGGAAGACAAAGGTTACGTGACTTGCCCAGAGTCACCCAGCTAGTGACTGTCTGAGGGTAGCTCTGAGCTGAGGTGTTCCTGACTTCAGGCCCAGAGTTCTTGCTGCATCTAATTGGAAAAGATCTCAGGGGTCATCTAGTCCAATCCCCTATGACGGAGAATATCAGAACTAAAGGACCCTTAGAACATAGGATGTTAGAATATAGTATGTTAGAGCATGGACGGTTTGAACTTGAAGAGATGTTAGAACAAAAAAAAAAAAAGTTACAACATGGAGTGCCAATCCTTTAGACCAGAGCATCCAAGCTGGAAAGGACCTTAAAACACAGGATGTCAAAGATAGAAGGCCAGAGCTTGCAAAGCCTTCAAACATAAAACTGTAGAACATAGAATATCCAACCTGGAAGAGTTGAATCACACAAACAGGTCCAAAGAAGAGTGGCATCACCCAGACCCAAGAAAAAGACCCAATTCTCCTACCTCCCAGTCTAGTCTTTCTAAGATGCCACTGCACTCCAATCCAGCCTCAAACACACCCAACAAAAAGAACTTCCTCCTTTCATCTACATTCCAAAAACAACATGCTATTTGGCTGTGGTATCCTAGCTTCTCAGATGTGGGCATCACTCCTATCAGCCAAGCTTCAGAAAAGCACCCTAGGGGCTGGCTTGGGAAATGCACAGATGTTGAGACAGATCATCTTTGGGAACAGCTACACCTGTTTGTTACCTCCCAATCTGTTTCAAGAGTAGCTAGGTGGTGAAGTGCATAGAGTGCAAAGAGTTCAAAGTGCACAGAGTTCAAATCCAGCTTCAGACACTTACTAGCTGTGTGACCCTAGGCATGTCACGTCACCCTATTTGCCTCAGTTTCCTCATCTGTAAAATGAGCTGGAGAAGGAAATGGCACTCCAGTATCTTTGCCAAGAAAAACTCAAATGGGGTCACAAAGAGTCAGATATGACTAAATAACAACAATCAGTTTCAAAGTAGACTTAGAACCTTCCCTCCTTTCAACCCTGGCCCCTGTGTTCACCCACTCAACCACAAAGAAGCTAAGCTTCCTCATACTTCCTTGTCCATCCCTACCTCCCTTTGATAGTGGACTTTAAGGCGGCTACAGAAAAATGTTTTCTGTCCATCCCTCTAGAAAGACAATTGTGGTATAGTGGAAAGATCAAGGAACACAGAATCAGAAAACATAGGTCTAAATTCTATATCTAAACTAACCCCTGCAATTACTTACTTACTTGTTGTGTGATGCTGGATAAACATTACCTCTCTGAATTTTAATTTCCAATCGTGAAAAAGAAGAGATGGTACTAAATTATCTCTAAGGTTTCTTTCCAGCTGGAAATCCTTTGGTCCTTGAGGGCAGAGACTAGTATCTTGGATGTAGTCAGTGCTTAATAAATGCTTGTCGAATGGAGTGAAGAGAAGTGAAGAGAGCCTCCCGGTAAAATGGAGACAATAACACCTAGGCTCCCTACCTCACAGGACTGTTTCCAAAAAAGTGCCCTGAAAGCTCTCAAGTCTTCCAAAAACATGAGGACTATTTTTATTACACCCAATCATAGCGTCAGAGATGAAAGAGTTCCCAGGGATCATTTAGTCCAAACTCTGATTTTACTAAGTGTGGCCCACAGTGGCTTACCTAAGATAGAAACACAAAGATAGAAAATGACAGGGGCAGCTAGGTGGTTCAGTGTATAGAGCTCCAGCCTTGGAGTCAGGAGGTCCTGAGTTCAAAACTGGTCTCAGACACATAACACTTACTAGTTGTGTGACCCTGGGCAAGTCACTTAACCCCATTGCCTAATCAAAAAAAAAAAAAAAAAAGAAAATGATGGAGTCAGGATTGGAATTCAAGACTTCTGCTTTCAAAAATCACAGTTGATTCAAAGAAAGTAGGTGTTGGTTTTAAAGGAAGCAAGACATAGAGGTGTGCTTCTCCTCTTGATCTGTGGTTTGACTAGCCAGGGAATCTCTGACAACCTGGTTTTGGCTCCCCATAAAAAAGTTTGGATTTGTAAGTCCAGCCAACCAGTGACTCCAGTGCCAACAGTGGGCTAGTGAATGGGGTGCTATACTTGGAGTCATGGAGGCTTGGGTTCAAATCCTCCCTCTGACACTTAATAGCTGTTTGACTCTAGACAAGTCATTTAACTTTTCTTATCCTCAGTTTCCTCATTTGTAAAATGGGTGCAATGATGCCTGTCATACCTACAGCATAGAGTTGTCATGAAGCTCAAATGAGGAAAATGAGGCCCAGATAGTGGAATCAATGTGCTAGGAGTCACATGACTTAGCAAGCATCAGAGCCCAGCCTTAAACTCAGTTACATCCTCATAGATCAGCTCTCCCACTCTCCTCAACAGCTGTTGCAAGCATTCTTGCCTCTCCTTGAGCCTCCAAGGCACCTCCTCTCCCTACTTTCTCAGCAAGGACTTCATCTCATCCTTCACACAAAAAATGGAGACCATTCATCAAGCGCTCCCTCTTCTGCTCTCCTCCTTATCTCACACCCCTCATACATCTCCCCCCACTGTCTCCCTCACTCTTTCCTCCCAAGAAAACGTGGCCCTTCTTACCCAAGTGAACCCTTTTTCAAGGACCCTTGACCCCTCCCCCCGTCTTCTCCAGCAGATTGCCCTAATTACTTCCCCACTCTCTAATCTTCAGTCTCTCCCTATCTACTGGCTCCTAACCTGCTGCCTACAAACATGCCCATGTTTTTTTCTCCTTAACAGATGCTCTCTTGATTTGCCCATCTCACTTCCTGTCATCTTTTATCTCTCCTTCCATTCTCAGCTAAACTCCTTAAGGTGTCTACAACCATTGCCACCACTTCCTCTTTGCTCACTCTCTCTTAAACCCTCTGCAATATGGCTCCTGACCTCACGATTCAAATAAAATTGCTCTCTCCAAAGTTACTCAATGAGCCCTTAATTGCCAAATCTAATGGTCTTTTCTCAACTCGCATCCTTCTTGACCTCTCTGAAGCCTTTGACACTGTCGATCTCGTCTCCTCTCTAATTTTTCATGACACTGTTCTCCTGGTTCTTCTCCTATCTTTCTGTCCTCTCCTCATTCTCCTCTGCTGAATCTTTATCCAGATCACATCCACTCACCATGGATAGTCTTCAAGCTTCTGTTCGGACCCTCTTCTCTTTTCTTTCTCAGTTATTTCACTTGGTGAGCTCATCAGTTCCCATGGGTTCAATTATCATCTCTATGTAGAAGATTCCTAGATCTAGGCATCCCTCCCTGGGCTCCTCCTTAGCTCCAATCTCTGATCACCAACTGCCTATTGGATATTTCTAACTCAATGCCCCGTAGGCTTCTCACACTGAACAAGTCCAAAACAGAACTCATCTCTGTACCTCCCCCAATCCTCACTTCTTCCCAATGTCTACATTACTGTGGAGGACATCACCATCCTCATGGTCACTCAAGTTTGAAACCTCAGTCATCCTAACCTCCTCAATCTCACCACACATATTCAATCCATTGTCAAATCTTGTCATCTCTATCTTCACAACATTCCCCATATATGTTCCCTTCTCTCCACTCACCCAATAGACACTCTAATTGAAACCTGAATCACCTCTTGCCTTCCCTATTGCAATAATCTCTTGGTTGTTCTCCCTGACTCAAACCTTCTCTCCTCCCTCCAATCCATCCTCCACACCAAAATCACCAAAGTGCTTTTTCTAAAATGTAGATCTGAACTATTTCCACCTCTACTCCCTAATCTCCAGAGGTTCCCAATGCCTCCATTTGGCACCTGAAGTTCTTCACAATCTGGTGCCTTCCTCCCTTTCTAGTTTTCTCACCTTTGCATGCATCCTAAGATCTAGTTATAATGGCTTTTTTCGTGTTCTTCACCCATGACCTTCCCACGTCCCATCTCCGTGCCTTTCCACTGGTCATCTCTCCTTTTGGAAATGTCCTCTCTTTCCACTTCCACTTTTTAACTTACCTGGCTTCCTTCAACACAGAGCCCGAATCTTGCCTTCTTCATGAAGTCTTTCCTGGTTCTTCCCCATCTCCAGCTGCTAGCCTTCTCTAAAATGATATTCCTTCTACACCATCTATAGCTTATTTGTACCTTGTTGTTTGCATATCCTCCCCATGTGACTATGAGCTCCTTGAAGGGAGAAACAATGTTCTTACCTTCTGCATATCCCCAGCCCTTAGCACAGTGCCTGGCATATAGAAGGCACTTCATAAATAGATAATAAATTGGTTGATCGACTCAAGTCCAGCACTTATAATTCTACTACACACAGGCTCCCAGAACATACTATTGGTTAGTTGATTGAACTAAATAGATCTCAATACTCCATTCCTCAAGCAGACTGATTGATCAACGTTTGATTGTATCAACTGGATACTTTCCATACAGACTAATAACCGACAGCCCTATGATTATAAAATGTCAGAACTGGGAGGGACATTACAACAAGGAATGTCAGAGCTGGAAAGAACCGTGCAACCATCTAATCAAACCACCTCGTTTTGCTTAAGAGGAAATGGAGTCTTAGATAGGTTAAGTGCAGTGCCCAAGATCACACAACTAGAGGGTGGTGGGGCTGGGAACAACATCCAGGTCCCCTCTGCACTTTCCAGTGCGGCTATTCCCTGACTTGAAGGCACTCCAATTTGAATGAGTCAAATGAAGATCATCATGTAAAGAAATCTTTCACATACACCATTATAATTTGTGTATATGTTTTATCCCTAATTAGATTGGATGCCTCATCTTGCCATTTCCAAAGTCTATTCTGAGCACAAGGACTTTCATTTAGCATAAATGATAAAATCATAGGATTCAGAGCTAGAAGAAACCTCAAAAGTCTAATCCAACCCCTTCATTTTACAGATCAGGAAACTGCGGGATAAGTGGACTAAGTAACTTGCCCAAGGTCATATAGACAATAACTGTCAGAAATGGGATTTGAACCCAGGCCATCTGATCACAAATCTACTGCACCTGGTGCTAATCAACAAGTATTTGTGGAATTAAAATGAATTGAATTTAGTGGAGTTGAGTGATTTATCTTTCTTTAAGCTATGTTGGGCTTCCTTACAGACTACTGTGGGATTCAACAGAGCCATAACTAGGGCATGGCAATCAGAACATCAGCCCAGGGCACTGAAATTTAGAGAATACTAACAGCCCTCACGGTTCTCCAGCAGCTAGAAACAACTGAGCCTAGCATTTATATAGCAACAATGATTAGTTAAAATAGGAAGCTAACAGATGGTGCGTGACCACCGTACCACCAGGTGAGCTTTCCCCTGGGCAGCCTGCCTGCAGCCTCCTCCCCAGTTGTGTGTGAAGCATATATTTCATAGCACTTTCCTCAGACATAAAAATTATTGGCTATAATGCTAACGTTTGAAAAGCACTGAGTTCTAGTAGATAGAGCTTGGGTGCGTCATTTAACCTCTCAGTGATCCAAGCAACACTCTGTACTTGCAAAGATGTCCTCTTGCCTGGTAGAGGGACTTTCTTCACCTGCAAGTTCTCTATATCACTGAAATCATAATCCAATCCCTTTTTGCTGTTCAGTCGTATCAATTGTGTCTGATTCTTCATGACCCCATTTGGGGTGTTCTTGGCAAAGACACTGGAGTGGTTTGCCTTTCCTTCTCCAGCTCATTTTCCAAATAAGGTAACTGAGGCAAATAGGGTTAAGTGACTTATTCAGGGTCATATAACTAGTAAGTACCTGAGGCTGGATCTGAACTCAGGACGATGAGTTTTCCTGTCTCCAGGGCCATCGCTCTGTGCACTATGGTGCCACCTAGCTGCCCACTCCAATCCCTATCCCTGACTAGTGTTCAGAATAGGAATTAGTGTTTGGATCTTTTAAGAAGTTATGTGGTAACAAAAGAATTGTTTGGTGTTTCTTCGGTTCAGGATTTTTTTAAATAAAAAATTGTGGAGTAAAATAGTGATGTCTAATTCAAATACAAATGAGGGTCACTAAACCATGTGGAATGATTCTTGCAGGCCACACATTGACTGGGGAAACCACAGATTAACATTATGCATGTTCTATTATATTTTTATTTTTTTTAAATATTTGCTAATTACATTTTCATCTGGTTCAGGCCTCAATCAAATAAAATGGCATTGGGGGACTAGAATTACAGCTGGGAGAAAGGGGGAAACCCACAGCACTTGGACGTCCTCCCTGGACAAAGAATGCTAAGACTTTCACAAAGCACTCAACACAGTCATTCTTGTGGGCAAGATGAAACGATCTCAGCCTGACAATCGAACACTCAGGTGAATCAAATTTGGAAGGGGTTGACCAAAAAGACCAAAGAGTGGAGGAAACAACGTCCGGGGAAGAAGGAGCCTGGTTCTGGTTTACTCTTCTCCAGTCAGACCAGTCTCCTCATCTGTAAAATGAACTAGAGAAGGAAATGGCAAACCACTCCAACATCTTTGCCAAGAAAATACCAAATGGGATCACCAAGAGTCAGACACAACTGAAAAATGACTGAACAAGTAGTCAGACCACACTTGGCTACTGGAAGTGTTATGTCCAGTTCTGGCCACATGGATAAGCTAGAGAGGGTCCAGAGAAGGTAGTGAAGGGCCTTGACTTCATGCCATGAGAGGAGCAGTTGAAGAGAGTGACCATGTTTAGCCTGGCTAAGAGAAGACTCTGGAGCAATGTGATTATTTTCTTCAGGTATTCAAAGGGTCTTGCCATGGAAGAGGCATTAGGGTTGTTTTGCTTTGCCCTAACGGCCAGAACTAGAAGCAATGGGTGTTACTAGCAAAGACACAAATTTTGGGTTGATATTGGAAAAACTTCCTAATTGAGGTATCAAACAGTGCAATGAGATGCCTCGGGAGATAGCTGGTTCCCCTTCATGAGACATCTCGCTTGATGACCATCTGCTGACATACTATAGGGAAGACTTTGTCTTGTAACCTCTGAGGTCCCTACATCTGTGAGAGTCTGTAATCTCCCAGTGCTTAGCACATTACCTGACATGCGGTAAGAGATTAATAAATGCTTGTTGGTTGAATGATTGATGGATTGATTATAGTAGTCATCAATTGTTCTACGTCAAAAACCTGGACTGTGGCCTCCTCCGGAGGATTGTCCCAAGACCTATAGCTGGCCTGGTTTCACATTTCTAATAGTGACTTGAATAAAAACATAGATGGTCCATTTATTAAATATACAGACATGAAGCTAGGGAAAATATCAAATACATTGAATGACAGAATTGGGAGTACAAAAGTTCTTGACAGGCTGAAATAATAGACTTTAAGTAACAAAATAAAATGTAACTTGGAGAAATGCAAAGTCCTATATTTAGATACAAAACAACAATGACACTTGTATAGACCAGGAGTGAGACACAAATTCCTGTCTGAAGGTTTTAGTAGACTCCAAGCTCTACAAGTCAATGTTGGGACTCAGTAGCCAAAAATATGTAATCTTAGTCTGCATTGAGTCATATAATATTCAGACAATATCTAGAATATTGTGCTAACTCTGCAGAGGTATTGACAAACCGGACCACGGTCAGAGAAGTATGACTAGGGAGGTAAGGGGCCTGAAGGCCAGGCCAAGTAAAGACCAGTTGGAAGGATCTAGAGATGTTCAAGCTGGGGCCAAGGACACAGCAGGAAGGCATGCATGATCACTGTCTAGTAAAAAGGATTTCTAAAGTCTTATGGTCTTTCATATGAAAGAGGAGTTAGACTTGCCTTACAGAAATCCAAAAGGTAAAATGTAAACTAGTAAGTAGAGGCAGATTTTATCTCCATATAAGAAAGAACTTTCTAATGACAATCCAACATTGATGGATTTTCTTGTTAGCTAGTGAGTTTCTTACCAGTGGAAGTGTTCAAGCAGAGAATGGATAACTGTTTATAGAACACAGAATTTATACTTCAGAGAAAACTAGGCCTAGATGACTTCTCAAGGCCCTTCCAGTTCTAAGATTTGATGATTCAATGTGAGCCAACTCAGAAACAGAGAGAACAGGAAATAGCTTAGATAAAGAACGTGGCAGGGAGAGAAACAAAATTTAAAGATGTTTTAATGGTGGTTGTTTTAAAAACCCAAAGAGATCACTAAGGCCAGGAAAATGCAAGAAAGCTAATTCAGACTAGCAGATGCTCCCTTCTTGGTAGAGGAGGAGGTGTTAATGTGGTATTTAACATCTGTACTTTATTATCAGCCAGAATAAGTTAGAATATACAGGGGGCAGGTCAATGAGAAGGATCTGGGGGAACCTGTGGATGGGAATAATATAAACACTTTGTACTTTGTCTCTGTTTAAAATGTGATAAAGTACACTCTTTGTACTTAGGGGTTTTTTCCCTTTCAATTCTCACTGACTCCATATGGCATTTTGCTGTCTGTTTGTTTTATTGTTGTTATTTTTTAATTAAAGTCAACAAGCTTGGTGCTGAAAAGGAAATGAGAAAATGCCCTTCCTCCTTTTCTTTTCTGAAATGGGGGACGATGGGTTTGGAATGTGGCATATACTGATTGATGTGCGGGCCAGCTTTGCAGAACTGATTTTTTGTTTCCTTTCTTTTTTGTTCTTTGTTTAAAGGTTTTGCTTACAGGGCTAGATAGGGGAAGTGAGAGATAAAGATAAACAGATAAAACATTTATTAAGCATTTATTAGGTTCCAAGCCCTGCACTAAGTGCTTCAGGTACTAATACAAACAGAAAGTTCCTGCCCTGAAGAGCTTTACAATCTAAGACAACATATAAAAGAAACCTGAACAGGAGGGTGGGCTGAGATGGAAAAGTAGTTCTCAGAGGCATGGCCTGATCCAACAAGCGTGGAATGAGCTTGGCTGGTGAGGGTGCTTCCTCAAATGAAGGTTCCAGGGAAAAATTCGCCAATGTGCAGAGGAAGTCATGGAGATGGAGATAGCTAGGTGACACAGTAGATGGGGTACTGGGCCTGGAGTCAGACTGACCTGAGCTCAAAGACAGCCTCAGACACTGACTGGCAAATCACTTCACTGCTCTGCCTTGATTTCTTCATCTGGAAATGGAAATAATAATAGCCCCTACCTTTCAGGGTTGTTACGATAAAATAAGGTTATTGTGGTAAAATTCTTTGCAAATCTTGAAGTTCTATATAAATGCTAGCTATCATGGAGACATCGCCATTGAGAGAAGGCTTCTGGAATGGAAGTAGAAATACATACATAAATACATGTGTATACATATATACACATATACATATATATTAAGGTAGTATAAAAAGAAAATATATCAATAAAAATAAATTTTAAAGAGAAATAAAAATGCCTGGTTTTAATAATAATATATTTCTATAATAAAATAATAAAAATAAAATAATGTTTAATAATAAAAATGACTGACTCATACAGAAGCTGTTTTGACTTTTGTCCTGACACTGGACTTCAATGACTCAGGAAGAGAGAGTGAGGCTGATGACTTGACATAACTCTACCTCATTTAATCTAATGTCATTGGTCCTCTTCAAAAAATGAAGGACAAACAACTAAGCTCCTACTATGTGCAGGCATCGTGAGGGAATGGATAAAGAGACAGCTTTGGAGCCTGGAAGACCTGGGTCCTACCTCTGACACAAACTGGCTATGTGACGTTGGACAAGGGGTCAACCTTAATTTCCCAGTGCTCCAAGCAACTCTCAAAGTTATAAGGTGTAGAGCAGTGGTAAAGGAAGTTTCTCTGAGAGAGGTAAGCAATAAGCACTTATTAAACACCTACTGTGGGGGTATTATGCTAAGGACTAAGGACACAAATACAGAAAACAAACAGTAAGAAAGAGTCCCTGCCCTCAAGGAGCTTCCATTCTAACATAAGCTGCCAATACCACTGAAAATGATGGTGATGATTGTATTTGTTTTTTTTAACATTTTATTTTTCCCCCAATTACTTGTTAGAACAATTTTTTAACATTTGAGTTTTTTTTTTAAATTTTTGGCTCCAAATTCTATCCCTCCTTCCTTCCCTCCCCTCTCCCCTCCCTGAGACGATAAGCAGTCTGATATAGGATATACATGTGCAAGATGATAACATTTATATAGCACCTACTATGTGACAGGCACTGTGCTAAGCTCTTTACCGTTATTATCTCATTTGATCCTCACAACCTTGGGAGGTAGGTGCTATTATTCTCTCCATTTTACAGATGAGGAAACTGAGGAAATCACAGGTCCGGTATTTATTCCTACATGCCAGGCACTTGCTAGACACTGGGAAATCAAAGACAAAAACAGAAAAAGTCCCTTATCCTAAAGAGTTTACATTCTACTAAGGGGAAAACCTGCACACAAAATGTAATACAAAATATATAGTTATTTTGGAGGAGATTGACATAGGCTTCCAACAGGAGATGCCCTCCCCCTTTACTTCCACCCATGCCTTAATTATGCTTACCTGTATACCATTCATTAAACAATAGAATCCTTGAGAGCAATGAATCTATTGGTGCATCTTTATAACCCCCCAGTGCCTAGCAGTTTTGGCATATAGTTCAAGGATTTGTGAATTCGTAATCCATGTCCTGCCCAGGGTCCTTGGTTTTCCCTAACCACATAAAACTAGAGGTACCATCCAAGCTTTTCCTGCCATCAACACAAACCCTATGTGTATTAAAAGCAAATCTTTATCAGTTATTATGCCCAAAATAATTCATCCCTAGAGGCCATCCCTCTGATGATTAGCCTCTCTGCACTTAGCCCAACTGACCTTTTTGTTCTTCTCAGTACCCAGCTCTATGTCTTTGCCCAGGCTGTCCACCATTCCTGGAATGCTCTCCCTCCTAACCTCTGCCTCCCAGAATGTCTAACTCCCTTTAAAACTCAACTCAAGCCCCACTCACCTCCTGCCTCTCCTGATACTCCCAGGTGTTCCTGCTTCCTTACCCCAACCTTGCCCCCAAAAAATTACTTTGCATTTACTTTGTATTTCTATCTGGGAATCTACTTGTTTCTACATCTGTGTGTATGTGTGTGTGCATGTATTTGCATCTATTTACCTATGGTGTACATGTTTCCTTCCAGGAGAAAGTAAGCTCTCAAAATGTACTGCTCTCCTTTCATGCAGAAGCAGGGAATTATCGGTGTGGAACACTTCGTAGATTGCCAGATGTAGTCGATCAATCAACAAGCAATTATTAAGTGCCCCCTAAGTACCAGGCATCATGCTAGGTCCTAGAGATACAAAGGCAAAAAAAAAAAAAGGAAAACATTTGGTCCTTGTCAATGTGTTGGTTGGTGTGATTGAGGTGTTTGCCTTTTTTCTTTTACAATTTTATTACAAGGGAAGGCTTGCCCAGAAGTGCTGACCACATGCTTCAGCAACCCAAGGATGTGTGATTTGTCTTACCAAGTGGGGGGGGGGGGAGGGGCAGCTAGGTGGCACAGTGGATAGAGCACCGGCCCTGAAGTCAGGAGGACCTGAGTTCAAATCCAGCCTCAGACCAAACACTTGACACTTACTAGCTGTGTGACCCTGGGCAAGTCACTTAACCCCAATTGCCTAAAAAAAAAATTTTTTTTTAAAAATTTAAAAGGAGAGAGGGTGATTGAAATAAAAAAAAAAGTAGGAGTGGGGAAGGAAAGACTTTGAAATTAATAGGGATGGGGACCTATGATTTCATTGGTAGAAAATTTCCTAGATGAGAGAACTTCCTCTTCCAATGCAGGTCAGCCCCACCTCTGCAATTGAGAGTCTTAGATGGCTGTCTGGAGCAATGGGAGCTTCAGTAATGTCCAGAATCACACAGCCTGTGCATGGCAGACAGGATCTGAATTTTCCCAGTTTTGCAGCTAGCTCTCTATGCACTGCTTCATACTGCCTCTCTTGGACCATGAGGTGCTATAAAAACAAAGGGCTAGAAGAGGGGAGGAAGCTTGTCATTTCATTGGTATAGAGAAATCTGGGCTGAGAAAGTTTCTTCTACCAAAGCAGATCTATGTCCAGGCATGTCTTTGCTTAATGAACAGATGCAAATATTAAGAGTATTATATGGAGATCCACAAAAACTTTTGTTGTTACAAAACGGGTCCCTTGGATAGAACCTAGAGTCAGGAAGACCTGAGTTCAAATTCGGCCTCAGACTCTTACTTGCTGTGTGACCCCAGGCAAGTCACTTAAGCCCAATTGTCTCCAAAAATTTTTTTTTTAATAAAAATGGGGTCCTTTTTCAAAAGGGACTATAGACTTAGAACTGGAAGAAAACTTGGAATTCGTCACGTCCAGCTCCCTTGTACATATGGGGGAACTGAGGTCCAAAGAGGGCAAGTGATTTGTTC
>NW_020943070.1:4336796-4377900 GCF_900497805.2 Vombatus ursinus | reverse complement strand
TGTACATATGGGGGAACTGAGGTCCAAAGAGGGCAAGTGATTTGTTCAAGGTCATGCAGGTAGTAAATGACAGAACCAGAATCTGAATATCATTTGAAGAAGTCCAGTAACTCCAAGTTTGGCACTGTACCACAGGGTTGTGTAAGGTGAGGAACCACTGATCCATTAAGGTTTTATGAAGAAAAGTGAAGAAGAATCTCACAGGATAAGAGGACATGGAAAGGTGTGACTTGCACAGGTGGATGAAGAACCCTGGGGAATGACACCATGGCTCTGCCAAAGTGCCCAAGACACATAGCCCAGTGGAGAGAGCCATGATGGAATGGATGGAGGTTCAATTCTGGGATCTCCATTTACTATTCATGTGATCTGGGGAAACTTGCTTCCACTCTCTGGACCTCTGTTTCCTCAGCTGTAAAATAAGAGGATTGGCACTATATGTCAGCCATTTTATTCAATATTGTTTTAAACAGTTTAAAATACCTAGACAGTATAAAATACCTGAGCATATAACTGCCAAAACAGACATAGAAACTATGCAAATATAAATATAAAACACTTTTTCTACAAATAAATTCAGATCTAAATAATTGAAGCAATATTTATTGTTCATGGGTAGATGAAGCCAATCTAATTTTTTAAATGACAATTTTACCTAATTAATCAATTTATTCAATGTCATCCCAATTAAATTCCTTTTAAAAATCATTTTACTGAGTTAGAAAAAATAATAACAAAGTTCATTTGGAATTTTAATTGTAGCCTTCTTTAGGGTGGCAGGTAGAGGGAGGGGAAAAATAAAGTAAAAAGTATGCAGCAGAGAATAAAAGAAACTCAACAAGGAAGCAAAGAAAAGCTGGGAAGTTTTGAAAACAATGTGTAGTATTTATTATATAAGTTTTCTTGAAATGAAAATGTATTGTTTTATATTGAATTCTCTCCTATGGTCTGCTGTGTGCATGGCAATGTGTTTTTTTTTTCCTTTCTTCGTTTTGTACTTAAGTTTAAAATTTTAAAAACTACCCAAAAAATGAGAGGATTGACCTGTAAAGTTCTAGAACTATAATCCTAATGCCTTGTATCTGTTCTGTATATTCATATGTATGTAAAAATTGTCTCCCCCAACTGGATTGTAAGTTCTCCAAGAGCTGGGACTGTTTCTTTGTATCCTTATTGCCTAATGCGGTACCTAACCACGTAGCAGGCATTTAACAAATACTTGTAGATTGATTCAGTCAGACCCAGGACAGCTTAATGAATACTCCATGGTTCTCTTCTCCTCTCTGCAGTTTATTCATTTATCATTCTCCCTGTAAATAAATAAACATACCTCAGGACTTCAATGACCCTGGGATTTCCTTGATGTGACTGATCTCTCCAGTGATGTAAATTGCAAACCCCTTTGTAACACAGTAAATGGTCTTCATCGGTTACTTGTGTTATCCTTTTCCTACTAAATGAATATCCTTACTGAAGATGCAGAATGGCTTGGGTTTGAGGAACAGAATGAGAGGTGGATGCTTGGTGCTATAAATGAGCAGTTTCAGCTATGGGAATCTGGGAAATAGGGGATTGTAAACCATCTATCTCAAGATGGTCATGGTGTGCAGCCAGGAAGAGGGGGAGAAGCCTCGAAAAGAGGGCACCTTGAGATGAGTCAAGCTGTGAACCACCTCCTCCCTCAAGCCATGGAATCAGCAGCGTCCCTGAACAAGATGACTCCTCCTCCTCCTCCTTCTACTCCTCTCCCTCTCCTTCTCTCCCCTTCTCTCTTTCTCCCTCCCTGTCCCTCTCTCTCAGCTTGCTATTTTGTGACTCACAGCTGCCCTGGGGACTGTGGAGGCCATCAAGTGCCTTTGTTTGACAGGCCTCCCATCCAGGTTGGGATGAAGGCTATAAGCCAAAGTGAGGGTGATTATGTAAACAAGAAACTGAGAAATCCTACTTGCCTGTGGCATTCTAATAATTGACAGGTCTTGCTTCAATACTTCAAAAGGTCCCTGGATCCCTCATTGCTGAGATTCCTTCAACCACTGCAAATATTAGTACATAATATCAGTATAATTAATATTATTATTGCTTTGTAACTATTGGTATAATTGTGGGGAAGCAGTCTTCTTATCTTATTAAATAGACCCAAAAAGAATCATGGACTTACTATTATGTTCCAAAAGAATCTACCCAAGTTTGTGCTCTACTTCATTAAATAATTATTTATTGATAAATGATCACTGCTTATCAAATGATGCTTAATTAATAACATGAAAAATTATTTTTATAGTTTTAGTAATAATAGCCTCAGCTGACATTTCTCTAACACTTTAAGGTTTACAAAATGATTTTTTTTTTTTCAGCAAATCTGTGGGAGAGGTATTGTATTATTATCTCCATTCACAGAGGAACAAGCTATGGCTTAATGAGATGAAATGATTTACCCAAGGTCACACAGCTAGAAAGTGTTAAAACCAGGATTCATACTCCGGTCTCCTTTGACTCCCAGCTGAGCACTCTTTCCATCTTGCTGAACTGCCACTGGGATGCCACATCTCAGCCAAAGGTCTTCAGTGAGTCACTGAACCCAAGGAGAGTCAGCCCTTGGTAAAGAGCCTTGGAGTCAGAAACCTCCCCACTCCACCCCACCCCCACCCCCACCCCCAGGATGACTGGTCCGTGGAGAACAGACATAATGCCCTAGTAGGGCCATACCCAAAGGCTTCATCAAAGTTTTCCAATGTTCCATTATGGCATGAAGTGACCCAGCTTGGCCCTTTGAGGAGAGCACAAGCTGGGCATTCCCTGTATTTTGAGTTTTGACAGTGGCTTCCATCTGGAAAACTCAAAACTTCCTAGTTCTGTGAGCTCAGAACAACAAAGATTCCTAAAAGTATAGGATGTCAGAGTTCATAGAAATCTAAGAAATAATGATAATAGCTAACATTTATATAGCACTTACTATGTGCCAGGCACTGTGCTAAGCACTTTACAATTATTATCTTGTCGATCCTCACAACAACCCTGGAAAGTAGAGGCTATTATTATCCCCAACTTAGAGATGAGGAAACTGAGGCAAACAGAGGTTAAGTGACTTGCCCAGGGTCATACAGCAAGTAAATGTCTGAGAGTGAATTTGAACTCAAATCTTCCCAACTCAAGGCCTTGCACCCTATCCATTGCACCAGCTAAATGCCCCCTAAGTTAATCATTTTAGTTCATTTTACAGAAGAGAAAACTGAAGCCCACAAGAGGGGCTCTGCCTTCATAACCAGTGCTCTTTCCAGTGTATAGTCTCACAGCTTCTAAAGCAGAAGCTTCCCTCTCACCATTTCCTGCCCCTCTTCCACCAAACCACTGCTACAAGTCTCCAGTTCATTTCCTTGGAGTCAGACCATTCTGATTGCTTTCTCTTTGGTACAGCCAGGATCAGCATGTCAACAAAAAGCCAGCTCGTCTTCCTCCCTGATCTTTCTCCCTCTTCTTTAGCCCCACAACCACAGGCTCCAGTCCCAGTGCTGACTCAGTGAAACTCTTAGAGCCTCTTCCCCAACCTTCCTGCCTCCAGCCTCCAACATCAGCATGATTTTGATGACATCATTGACGCCAACAGCTCGGTTCTCCTCAGAGCCCAGCAGTAAGATCTGAGCTTCTGAAAAACCCTAAACTCTAGGAAGCAGTCTCTAACTAATACACAATCTAACAATCACACAATCCTCTAATCTAAGATTCTCAGAAACAAAGACAAATTTCAAACAAAGGCAAAGCCAGAACTTCTAAATGAGTTCTTAAATCCTATTCCCTCCCATCTCTTCTAGGACATTGCCCCTTCGATCAAAATATGACTAAAAATAATATTTGTGTAACACTTTAAGGTTTGCAAAACACCTGGGAGATAGGTGCTATTATCATCCCCATTTTACAGGTGAGGAAACTGAGGCAGACAAAATTAAGAAATTAAATTTAAGAATTTAAGACTTGCTCAGCATCACACAGCTAGTAAGTGTCTGAAGCCAGATTTGAACTCTGGGCTTCCTGATTCCAATTCCAATGCTCTACCCGCTGTGCCACCTCCCCTTCTCTTTCTAATGTTCTATCTTTATCTGATCACTTCTTCCCTGCTACCTTTCATTCTAAAACAAAATCCTAAAACCATCCAAAACTGCCAGTTGCTAAGACTAGAGAATTGACTCCTTGACCATAAGTCTTTCAGCCAAGGCTCAATGACCAGTGGTCCAATATTGGACCGGTGGTCCCCTCCTGCTTTCAGATTCTGGAATTCTGTGAAAAGTGACAAGACATCATTTCTTTTACAGCACACTAGGAATAATGGAGGGCATTTTGAGATTTCCTATATTATTATACTGAACTGCCACTTATTTCTTGTCTCATCACACGAGGATGGCAGAGAAAGCAAGAAAAACAACCCCCTCTGTTACAAACACATATAATCAAACAAAACAAATTCCTGAAGTAGCCCCATCTAGAAGCTTTCTTTCTCCACCTGAATTCTGTCTGAGTCCTTCACCTCTCTGTTAGGAGGTGGGGAGCCTTCCATCATGAGTCTTCTCCAATGGCAGTTGGTCACTGTGTTGATCAGCATTCCTAAGTCTCTCAAAGTTATTCGTCTTTACAATTTTTGTTGTCATTGTAGAAATTGTTCTCCTGTTTCTGATCACTTCATTCTGCATCAGTTCATACCAGTCTTCTCAGGCTTCTCTGAAATTATCCCCTATTTATAACAGAGCGTTTTGTTTTTCTTATTCTCTCAAAATGGGGTAGGGGAAGAGTGAGGTAGAAGAAAGAAAAGGCAGATCTTTGAGAAAATAAAATGTAATTTAAAAAACTTTCACTGCCATCCTCATCGTAGTATAGAGGTGAACATGGGTGCCAGCCAAGGCTAAGCATTTATTAAGAACCTGTATGTACAAACAGACTGAGAAGCAGACTACATGCCCATTGTCTGCTGTTCAGAGGGGCTATTCACCACGCTGACTGTTGAGGGATACATTTTTCAGTCACAGCTACTCAGGAAGTACAACTCCTAAGTCACAGTGGCATCCTGACCTTCTCTGGTGAAAGGAGAGAGGGACAACATCAACACAATCACAGGTCCATGAAGAATGAAAGAGCCACAGGTACACATGATTAATCCACAAATGTGTAGTCCTGGCTGCCAGAACTGACAGAACTCAAAGGTGAGAAAGGAAAAAAGGTGGCAGGAAGGGGAGGGGAGAAAGAGATGAGGGGAAGGAAAGGAAAAGAAGGGGGAGAGAAGGTGACGAAAGTGGGAGGAAGAAAGTGGAAAAGGAGAGAACGAGAGCAAAGAGGGAGAAAGAAGAAGGATAGGTGAGAGAGCGAGAAAGGGAGAGAGAGGACAACAGAGAAAAAGAGAGGGTGGCCTGGAGAGAAAGAAGAAGGAGGGAAGGAGAGGGAGATGGAGAGAGAGTGTGATGAGAAAAAGGAAGAGGTAGAAAGGGAGAAGGGGCTGGAGAGATTGATGAGAGAGGGAAGGAGAGGAAAGAATGTAGGAGGGGAAAGGAGAGAGAGTAGTGAGAGAAGAGGACGAAAAGGGGAGGAGAGAGAGGGGAGAAGATGAGAGAGGGAGAGAAAGAAGGAAGAAAGTGAGGAGGAAGAGAAAAGGGAAAGGAGAACAGGAAGGGTGTAGCGATTGTTCAGCCCTAGAGAGTGAAGGAAGGCTTTCTGGAGCTGGTCGGATGAGAGCTGCTCTTGAAGAAAGGGGAAGATTTGAATTATTGGGAAAGGTCAGAATCTCAGAAGTGGAAGAAGATCAGCTCATCCAGAGGGTCTCTGAGGCATTTCGGGCAGGGAGAACAGCATGGAGAAGGGTGTGAGCCCATCAGATTCGCAGAGATGATGAAAGACAAAAATGGTAAGTGTTGGCAGGGCTGTGGGAAGACCGCACATCAATAAACTGTTGGTGGAGCTGTGAATTGATTTAACACTTCTGGAAAACAAAATGGAATTGGTGGGGGGAGGGGGGAGTGACTAAAACATCCATATCCTTAACAATAGCACTTTCTGGTTTGCAAAGAGCTCTACAAATATTCTTATTTAACCCTCACAGCAACTGTGCAAAGTAAGCGCTATTATTATCCCCATTTAATAGATGAGGAAACTGAAGCAGATAGAGGTTAAGTGACTTGCCCAGGGTCACAAAGTTAGTAAATGTCTGAGGCTGGATTTGAACTCAGGTCTCCATGACTCAAGGACCACCTACTCACTGTGCCACCTTGGTCCATCAATACCCTTACTAGGCAAGGAGGTCAAATTCCTTTCTATAGCACAGTAAGGGAAAGTGTTAATCCCCCTGATCGAAGGAAATTGTGACCTAGAAATATGTAACCTAAAGAAATTGTGACCAAGAAACATGATGGAATATTGCACCATACCAAAAGACTAATACAAAGAATTCAAAGAAACTTGGTAAGACTTGTATGAACTGATGCAGAGTAAGTGGAATAGGAAGGACCATTGATATGACGAGTAAATAAAGTAAAGGGAAAAACTTCTGAACTCTGACCAAGGCTGTGACTAATCAATCCTATAGAGTAGCTGTAGGTAGAGTATTATAAGACATGTCCGAGGGATTGGTTTGCTATCTTTTTAACAAGAGATTGTGTTACTGGGGGTGGGAGAAGTCATTGAGAAGTGATGGAGATTTTAAAAGAGAATTTAAAAAATAATGAAGGCCCTAGATTACAGATATTAAAACCTACTCTTTGCTTGGGGCAAATAGTTGGGGAGGGATATTAGGGCAGATTGTTGTGCATGGCATCTCTGAATCAGTCACTTCTGGTTCAATGTTTTTCTTGGACACAAGGGAGGATTCAATCTGGAGGTGGCAAAGGCTGGGAGGTGAGAAGTGGCAGTGAAGGAGAGTTTTTGGTTTTCCCCAAGTGACTGTGCTCTAAAAACAAAAGCCATCAATACACTATATTGAAAGAGAGGAGAGTGGAGCGGGTGAGGTGGGGGGAGCAGAAAAACATTCAATCTATTAAGAGAAACAGTGAGTCAGGATAGGAATTAAACTTTGTTCTGCCCCTCTCTAATGCACTTATCATGTGATAATACTGTGTATTATAATGACCCCCCATTGTTATCATATCCAGCACTTAGCATAGTGCCTGGCCCATAGTAGGTGCTTAATAATGCTTGTTGATGACCACTAGACGACGAATTCCTTATGGGTAGGGAGTATAGCTTATCTAAACCGGGTCTCTTTGTCCCGGCGCTGTATTCTCTATGTATATTGTACTGTATGTTGTGCTGATTTGAATAACAAGGCAGGACACACTCACAGCTATACACAGAGACTGATACTCACAAAGGAACACAACAAATGAATCCTCCCTGTGTACAACTCAGCGTTTGTGGAAAATAATAGTAGCAAGTATTTCTATACAAAATGCCTTTCAAAGGGCAGCTAGGTGGCGCAGTGTATAGAGCTCCAGCTTTAGAGTGAGGAGGACCTGAGTTCAAATCCGGCCTTAGCTCAGACACTTGACAGTTACTAGCTGTGTGACCCTGGGCAAGTCACTTAACCTCGATGGTCTCACCAAAAAGGAAAAAAAAAAAAAAAGCTCACTTGAAACTTAACAAAAAAAAAAGTGCCTTTCATGTGTCATCTCATTTGATTCTCTCAACAACTCTGGGAAGTAATAAGGGCTATTATTATCCCAGTTTTACAGATGAGGAAACTGAGGTAAATTGGTTAAGTGATTTGCTCAGGGTCACACAGCTAGTAAGTGTCAGAGGTTGGATTTGAACTCAGGTCTTCCTGATTCTAAGAAAGGTGCTTTATCCCCTATGCAACTACATATTTTTCCCATCACTTGGTTTCCTCCTCACCTAATTCCTTGAATTTACTCCCACGCAAGGGAAGGCTCAGTCTATTATCTCCATTTTGTAGATGAAAGCACTGAAGCCCAGAGACCAGAAATGAGTTGCTGAGAGTCTTGAACCAAGCCTCCTGCCATCCAACCCTCTCGGCTTCACACCTGTGATCACTCCCCAAAGAAATAGGAAGCATCTCATGCCCCACTGACTCACTGAAACCTAAAGAAAAATGAATCCATGTCCCCCTCCTTCTCCCACCCCATCCACACACCCACGCTCCAGATGGACACACAGATGTTTTCCTGACGTTTTGGCAACTTCTTACAAAAACAGACCCCATCTTGCCTGAAGCCAACATCTCTCAAGCATTCCTCCCTCCTGCTTTCACCATGGGAGTGGGATGTGGACAGAGGGCACTCACCTCCCCATAGGAACTCAAGGAAATGGTGGGGCAGAATTAGGAACGGGAACTTGACAGTCCAGGAGGAATAGGCAAAAAAAGGCAATTCAACAAGTTTTTACTAAGTACTTACTGTGTACAGACCCCTGGTCCTGGGAGAGATACAAAATTTAGCTAAGACCCCTCCCCCCACCAAGGAGTGCATAGTCCAGGAGGCTACTGAGGCACAGAGATGGTTATGATATGCAATATTACACAATATCAACCAGTTAATCAGCAAGCATTTATTAATCACTTACTATGTGCCAATCACTATGCTAAACTCTAGTGATACAAAAACAAAAATTGAACAGTCCCTGGCTTCAAGGAGCTTGCATACTAATAAGAGAGACAATATGAACAAATTAGAGAAGGAAGGAAGGAAGGAAGGTACGAAGGGAGGGAGGGAGAGTGGGAGGGAGAGAGGGAGGGAAGGAGGGAGGAAGGAAGGATTTAGTAGGTATTGGGATACAAACACAAAAGTAGGATAGTTCTTGCCCTCGGGGAGGTTAGAGTCTAATAGGGAAGACAACACATATAGAAGACTTCAGCTGTCCATCAGATGGAAAGACCCTGTGCACCTTAGGGCGTAGCAGCATGACCATAACGTATACAGAATGAAATTCGCTCTGCAGAGGGAACAAGCAACGATTGCTATGGGAGGTGGGAAGGGAAAGGCTACTGACTTGGGAGACCAGGGATGTTGCCTAAAGAGATGGCACTTCAGTTGGCATTAAAGGGTGAGGAAGAAACAGGCAGAGATGAGGGAGCATGGGACGGATTCTGGACACCAAGGAACAACAGCCAGAGAAGGAAGAGGGAGTGAAAAGTAGGAGCCCCAGGGCCCAGCTTAGCCCAGGCCAGGGGGGATGCCCCTCACCCCTGCCCACCTCCAGATAGACCCCACAGGCTGCCCTCCAGAGCCCAAGGCCAGGGAGAGGCTGATGAGAGCAAGGAGATGTAGCAGCAATCTCCACGCTGATCGGGAATGCAGAGGACAGTGACAGGTTGATTTTACAGCTCCTCTCAGAGCCCAGTGCTGGCCCTGGGCAAGGGATGAATCAGCTTTCTCTGGCCTTGGCTCGACTCAATTTTCTTTGCTATGATTTCTTCCTTTTGCTGCTGGGTGTGGGGTGGAGAATGAAGGGTGGAATGGACTTTTGTTGTTTTCATTTTGGGTTTTATTCTCTCTCCTTTCCTTCCCTCCCTCCCTAGAAGCTGGAGATTGATGGACAGAGACATCTGAAAAATTAATGGAAAGACTTCTCTTTTTCTCTCTCTAGTTCTAGTTCATTCATTCAACAAATATGTGGTGTATTGAGCATTTTCTCTTCTTCTCTCTCTCCTCTCTTGGTCCCCTTACCCCAGAGCCAAAGCTCTGGATTTAAACAATAAAATCCAGTCTTGGAGCTTTCTCACATGAGCATATTCGTTTGACTCATGCCCCCTCCCCCCAACACTCATGGTTTTCCCTGAGAACATCAGAATTCGGTTTATGTCTAGATTTCCACAATGAAAGAAAAAGAGCCCTTATTTCCTATGCAAGCACTCAGGTTAACAAACCATTAATTAACATATGGACTTTATTTAGCCTAAAAAAAAAATGTAAAAAACTCTTAAGCCCAAGACTACTCTCCTTCCTTTTACAATGGCCTCCACCTCTCCAGAGACCTATATAGTCCTCCAGACCTATAATACCATCTTGGGTGAGCTCTCCCCATTTCCCCATAACGGAAAAAGACTTGGGATGGCGAGAAAGTCAAGAAACTTTCTCTTCCATTGAGCCTATTCTGCCCTGAGGACCTATCTAGTTCTCCATATTTATAGTACTATCCTAGAGTTAAAGATATACACCCACCCCAGCTCCTAATTAGGGGAATGCACTCACTAAAGCTGTTAACCCTTTTCCGTCTACTTACACAATTGCACAATCCACTAGTTTATAACACCAGGAAAGGACAAAGTCCGGATTGGCTCTTCCACATCATGGCCCCGTCCCTTGCTGTTGCTATGGCTCCATCCTGTATGTGGTGGAGGTATTCCTGTACTAGTTCAAAAACTCCTCAACCAATCCCCTATTGTCTCCCCACTCCTGAAAATTACCTTGTCATTATGTTGTATGCATTTATATATGTGAGATCTAACATGGTGTAGAGAGTAGGTCAAGAAGACCTAGATTCAAGTCTTGCCTCAGACACAGAGTGGCTGTGTGACTCTGGACAAGTCACTTAACCAATCAGTTCTCCTAGCAGCTCTCTCATAATATAACTTGCAGGGTAGGTGCCTCCCTAGGATTGATTTCTCTGCAAAAGCTCACTACCAAAGAAATTACAGGTCTGATGAAAAACAACAGTGCAGAGAGAAAGATATATAGATATATATGAGTGTGTTGTGTGTGTATATTGTGTGTGTGTTTCCCTCGATAGAGTTTATGCTCCTGTTGCATTTTTATATTTGCACCCCCATCACCCAGCACAGTGCCTAGCATATAATAAGCATTTAATAAATGCTTATCGATTGGTTAATTGATCCCTGAAGCTCCTAGCTTGGGTTAGGAATTCCTCAGGGCTCTATCACCACCTATAGGATTCCCGGGTTCCCTGGAAGGGTCTCATTTTTGCCTTTCTTCATATTCCCAGAGCTTGCCACAGTGCCTGGCACATAGTAGGTGCCTAATAAATGCATAGTGACTGACAGAGACACAGGCTTCCGCTCTGGAGAACAGAGTCCAAGTATCTTTATGTAGCTCCTTTCCCCTTCGCGTCCCTCAGCTCTCATTCTCCCTAGCCCCGCAGGAAAAGGCCAAGTCCAGGTGCCTGAATTGGCAGTGAGTCAACCAATTACCTTCCTTTCAGTATTAGAAGACTAAGTGAATACCCAGGGGCCAAGTCAGTTCACACTTTATCCAAGAGCTAATCTCATCAAGGGATTAACACCTCTTTAAGGAGACACGAAGAGGGATTACCCTCAGCAGCAGTCTCTGGTAAAGATATCACCCATTTCCCTGGCCCCTCACAGTTAATAAAACACTTTCCTCAAAAGAGCTCTGGGAAAAGGCAGGTGGTAGCTAACCCTCTATAGTTCCAGGCTTCATTGACCCCCTTCCTTCTCCCAAAAAAGTCCAGGAGAGCATTCATCAGGAAGTATTCTCCCCATTTCACAGACGGGTAAACTGAGGACAGATTTACCACTGCTATCACCACCCCTCCAGTCAGATGGGCACAGTAGGAAAACAGGACTTAAATTTAACAACAAATCAAACCTATTCCCGAAAGGTGTTACTATGTCCATCAAACTTTTTCCTGCCTATCCAAGGAAGGCTTGAGACCTTACTAGCAGCCAAGGGGGCTCAGCTCCAGCTGCCTATGTTGTTCATGTAAATGGCCATATGCCAGGGGCTACCTCACTGAGCCCTGAGTGCCCATCACAGGCTATTGAGAATCTATTAGGGCAAGGAGCACAGAGTTTAGAGGAGAGGAGAGAACCACTGGGGCTAGGAGTCAGGAGACCTAAATTATAATCCCCATACCACTGATCCAACTGCTCCTTGTTATGGCCTTAGGTGAGTTCCTTAACCCCTGAGAGTCTGAGTTCCCTCATCTGTAAAATGGACATCAGAATACCTGCCCTGCTTACCTCACAAAGATGAAATGAAATAGTGGATGGTAAAGGTCCCTGGAAAGGTAGGACAGATGTGAGAGGAGAATAATGCCTTCAATCGCTCCCTCTCTCTGCTGAATTTTCAACCTTTCTTTTTCTGATTCATTGCTGTTCAGTCTTCTTCAGTTGTGTCCAACTCTTCATGACTCCATTTGGGGTTTTTTGGCAAAGATACTGGATGGGTTTGCCATTTTCTTTTCCAGCTCATTTTACAGATGAGGAAAATGAGGCAAACAGGGTGAAATGACTTGCCCAAGTTCACACAGCTAAATAACTGTCTGAGGTTGGATTTAAACTCAGGGAGAAAAGTCTTCCTGATTCTAGGCCTGGAGCTCTATCCACTGCACCATCTTAGCTGTCCCCTTTTTCTAATGTCTGCTGTCTTTAAAAATGCCCAGATCTCCCCCCAATCCTAACAAACAAAAACCTTCACTTGACCCTACCATCTTCCCTACCATGGCCCCATGTCTCTCCTTTCTTTCAAAATCAAACTCCTAGAAAAAGAGCTCCTGAGGGCAGGAGGCTCCTCTTGCTTTTCTTTGCACCCATGGTGTATGTAAATGTAAATGTGTTTGGATGGTCCCAGCAATCAATCAATAAACCTGTTATACTATGTTCCAGTCACTGTGATGGGTGTTAAGGACACAAATACAAAAAATGAAATGTTCTTTTGAGAAAACATTCACATACATAAGAGAATATACAAAATACACAATAATAATGTCTGTAAAGGGAAGAAGTATTCGTTAAGCACTTACTAATAAGTACCTTTACAAACATTCTCTCATTTGATCCGTACAACAACCCTTCAAGGTAAGTTCTATTATAATTCTCAAATTACATTTGAGGAAAATTGGGGTCAAGTGACTTGCCCAGGGTCACACAGTTGATAAATGTCTGAAGTGGGATTTCAACTCAGGTCTTCCTGATCCCAGGCCCAGTGCACCACCTAGCTGGCTCAGTAATAGCAAGAATTTATATAGAGCTTAAAGGTTTGCAAACCCCTTTCAATATGTTGTCTTATTTGATCTTCACAACAACCTTGGAGGGTAGGTGCTATTTTTATCTCCATTTTATGGATGAGGAAACTGAGGTACAGAGATGTCAAGTGATGCTTGCTGGTGAATGCCGGAGATAGGATTCATACTCAGGTAGTCCAACAGATTAGCACCCAACCCCACCAACTGCTGAGGGTGGAGGGGAGGGAAATCAGGAAAGGTTACTTGTAGGAGTTTAAACTGGTCTTTGAAGGAAATCAGGGATTCGAAGAGGCTGAGGTAAAGTGGGCGAGCACTCCCAGTTTGGGGGATTGCTGGTTCCTTGCCTTCTTTTTCTCACCTATTCACTTCTCAGTTCTTCAGAATTTGCCTTTGTCCTTATTTCAAAATCCAGTGGATTTTTCCCAATCCTCAGCTTTCTTGACCTCCTGGCAACCTTTGACGTTGTTGACCATCCCCTTTCCTCCCTGGGTTTTCATGACAGTGCCTCTGTTCACTTCCTACTTGTTTGCAGGATTCCCATCCATGTCCTGCTCTCCATTCGTGGGTGTGCCCTTGGGCTCCATCCTGGGCCTTCTCGTCTCTCTTCCTCCCCTACACTCTCTGTCTTGCTGATCGCAGCAGTTCCCACTGGTTGGATTGTTATCTTTATGCAGATGATTTCCAAATTTCCATATTCAGCCCTCATCTCCCACCTGAGCCCCAGGCTCACATCTCCAACTGCCAGCTTCCCATCTCCACTTGGATGTCCCATAGGCAAGTCAGACTCAATTATCTTCCCCCCTTAAAACCATCCTTCCTCCTAATTCCCGCGTTTCTGTCAAGGGTACCGTTCTTTCAGCCACCCATGTTTACATCCTAAGAGTCATCCTTGACACTGCAGCCTCCTCCAGCCCCCATATCTGATCCTTTATCTAGGCTTTTTGTTCCCACTTTCATAAAAACCACCCTTCCCATCTGACCCCTTCTCTCAATTCACGAGGGCACATCCTTCCTAGTTCAGGTTCTCAACTCTTGCTTGGGTTATTGCAATTGTTTCTTAATAGATCTCTCTCAATCTGGTTTCTCCCCTCTCCAATCCATCCTCCACACAGCTGAAAAATCCATATTCCTAAGGCACAGATCCAGCCATATCACTTTCCTGCCCAAAAAGTTTCCGTGACTCTCTATTGACTTTAGCATAAAACACAAATTCTTTTGGTTGGCATCTTAAACCCTTCACAATCTGATTTCAGCCCCACTTTTCAGGTTGGTCATAAATTACTTCCACTCCACATTCCAGCCAACCTGCCTGTTACTGTTCCCTGTATACTCCGTTCCCTCTTCCATCTCTGTGTCACTCATTTTCCAGGCTGCCTCCCATCCCTGGAATACTCACCATTCTCCCCTCCCCTTCTTGGATTCTGAGTTTTTTCAAACTCCGCTCCAGTACTACCCCCTTCATAAGCAGTAGTTCTGATGTCCTTAATTATTAGTATCCCTGCCCCAATGTATTTTGCAATATCTTTTATTTATTTGAGAATCATATTGCATCCCCCAGTAGCACATAATTCTCTTGAGATCAGGGAATATCTCGCTTGGATTTCTATCCCCAGTACCTGACACATAGTAGATGCTTAATAAATATTTGTTGATTCGCTGGGAAGACAAACCATTTTGAAAGACTTAAAAACTCTGATCAATACAAAGACCAAATGTGATTCTAGACAAGAGGATCAGTGATGAAACCCCCAACCCTTCTCCTGACAGAGAGGTAATGGATTCAGGACACAGAATGAAACCTACATTTTTAGACCTGGCTGATTCTGGAATTGCTTTGGTTCTTTAGGCATATTTCTTATAAGGGTCTTGCCTTCCATTTCTAGGAAGCTAAGCATCGAAGTGAATAGAGGGCTGGGCCAGGAGTCAAGAAGACTCGAGTTCAAATCTAGCTCCAGAAACTTACTAGCTGTGTGACTCTGGGCAAGTCATTTCACGTCTGTTTACCTCAGTTTCTTCAACTGTAAACTATGGATAATAGCAGCACCTACATTCCAAGGTTGTTGTGAGGATAAAATAAGATAATATTTATAAATAGCACTTAGCACAGTGCCTGGCACATAGCAATAAATGCTTGTGTCCTTCCTTTTTTCCAGTGGGGGAGTGGGAAGAAAATAGATGCTTATTAATTTAAAAATTACTGTTGGGTTTGCTTATTAATTGGCTGGAAATTAACTGAAAGGTAAGGATAAAGAAAGAGCTCAGAACTATCAAAAGCCTAAGGCTGGGGAGGCAGCAGAAGGACCTGGGTTCAAATCCTGAATCTGCCACTGACTTATATATGACCTTAGATAAGTGACTGCCCCTCCCCCTGCCTCACTTTCTCCATCTGCAAAGTAAAGGGAGTAGGTAGGGCTAGATCATCTTTAAAGCCACCAAGCTCAGACATTCCGCCTCTACCTTGACCTTAACCTCACACAGAATTAGGACCTAGAGACTGGTCCAGGTCCCTTGGAAGAGGGCATACCACTGTGCCAAGGGACCTGAAGGTAGAAGTCGGGCCCAGAGCTTCCTAAAAAAAGGAAATAGAAGGGAATAAGGGATGACCAGAGGGCCGTTGGGGAAGTTGATCTGACCCCACTATGTCTGACTCTTAGCATATTAGGGGGTGAAGGGACCTTAACACCCTAAGTCAGAGCTGGGAGAGGTCTCAGAACAGAGAATGTCAGAGCTGGGAGGGGTCTTAGAATACAGAATATTAGAGCTGAAAGAGACCTAATTCAGGGGTTCTTAACCTTCTTTGTATCCTAAATCATTTTGGCAGTCTAATGAGACCTATAGACCCCTTCTTAAACTAGTGTTTTAAAATGTATTTTAAAAATCATAGGATTATAATGGAAACTACACTGAATTATACATAATGAAATTATACTGGGGGGAAAAGATGTCATTTCTCTCATCCAAGCTCACTGACTCCAAGTTAAGAACCTCTGCTCTCATCCAATTACCCAGGTAACGGAGGAGCAAATGGAGACCCAGACTGGGGGTGTTACTGGTCCAAAATCGCAGAGGAAATAACAGCTGGAATAGGATTCCAGGTCTCCTGAGAGCCAGCCCGTTCCTCTGCACCAAGATTCCCAATCTGCCTGCAGCAGGCAGATGCTGAGGGCCAGAGGGCTCAGAGAATGAGGGATCGGTGCCTTCCCCCCCACCCCACCCCCGACTCCACCTCCCAGAGAGAGAAAGAGAAAGCAGATCCCACCTCCTCCCTGCCTATCCTAATCTACTAATCTCTTTGGCTTTAATCTTTCAGGCAGGATTAAAAACAAATCAATGCTAGAAAAGAAACCAACATTTGGGAAGAAAAATTGAGGGAAGAGAGGGATCAGACCAAAGGTTTGGAGTGTTAGGGGGGGAGGAAATTTAGCCACATTGGCTTCTCTCCAGCCCTTGATGACTGCTGGTCACTCCCATCCCAGCCCTCTCCCCACCCCCAAGGCTTCTCTTGAGAGGAGTAAGGGCCATGGGCAGCATCAGAAGAGCCAAAGAATTCTCCAGTCTCAGAGCTGGCAGCCCCCCTCAACTCTGCCTGAGAATCCCCTCCCTCTACAACATGCCCCCCAAACCTCTGCTTGAAGGCCTCCAGTAATGGGGAATTCCCTTCCTCCTGAGGCAGCCCGTCCCAAGCCCTCCTCGTTCTAACACTTTGTGTGGCCGTGAATGGGCTGCTTCGATTGAGCCCTCAATTCTCATCTATCAAGTGGGAATAATTAGTCCCGCCTCGCTGCCCTTCACAGAAATGCTGGGGAAATCAGACAAAATAATAGCTGGAAAAGCTGTCGGAGTTATGCCGGGTGAGGGCAGGGATGATGTCTTGTTGAAACATTGTCTCTCCCCAGGACCCCAAGACAAGGTTCTGCCTCCAGTAGGTGTGTAGTGAGTCACAAGCTCAGAAGCCACCAGATCCCTTATCTTACAGGTGATGAAACTGAGCCCCAGAGACCTGAAGTGGTTTGCCCCAGAGCCAGGAGAAATTTTGGGTTTTCTGACTTAAGGCCCAGGGGGCTTTCTGCACAGGTTCTACCCAGAATCGTAAGATTCCACGCTGGGAAGAACATCTAGCCTTGTCTCCTCATTTTACAGATTGGAAAACTGAGGCCTGGAGAGAGGAAGTCAATCCTCACTGAATCAGATTTGTTCAATCAAAAATACTTTGTTGAAAGTACAAAGCACGGCTCCACCCTCACCAGGTTTTTAGTTTCATGGAACAAAACTGAAGCAAAGAGAAAATCAGCAATTGTGATATCAGATCCCAGAGTAATTCAAGAGTCCACATCTGCCTGTCCTGCTGCTCTCAGCAGCCCAGAGGAAAGGCCACCCACACACTCACCCCAGGGGAAGAACAACTCAATCTAGGCAGGTGAGTGGGAGGGAATTGATCTGAGAGCAGGCACTTGTCGAGAGCCAGAGAATGTCAGGGCTGGGTGGGACCTTAGAACAGAATGAAAGAGCTAGGAGGGGCCTTAGAACATGAGGTTGTCAGGGTAGGAGGGGCATTAGAACAGGGAATGTCAGGGCTGGGAGGGGCCTTAGAACATGGGAATGTCAGGGTAGAAGGGGCCTTAGAACAGGGAATGTCAGAGCTGGGAGGGGACTCAGAACAGAGGATGTCAGAGCTGGGAGGAGCATTAGAACAGGGAATATCAGAGCTGGGAGGGGCATTAGAGCATGAAATAATCATAGCCACTTCTATGGAGCTTTAAGGTTTTCAAAGCCATTTACAAACATGTCATTTGTTCTTCACAACAACACTGGGAAGTAGGTGCTATCATGATCCCCATACTACAAATGAGGCAGACAGAGATTCCATGACTGATACTATTTGTCAACAAATGCTACATTCAGCACCAGCTCTCTACCCTTGACTTCTTTACCAAGAGGCCCAAAGACTGTGTTCTCACCTGTTCTACAGTCCAAAGGTCATTGAAAGTATCCTGAGTCACTCTCCTTCTCAAAAGCATGTATGGTTCTGTTATTTCTAAAACTAAATATCGAGTCCTCTTACTGCAAGTCACATGGAAAAGTTTCATGGGTTTTAGGATACAGAAGCAAGGCAAATAAATGTTAATACTTCTCTGTTAAAAAAATAAAATGAAATAAAATAAATACCGACTCCTCTGGCTGGCATTTAAAGCCCTTTGGAGTCTGGGTTCAACCTGTCCTTGCAGAATGAGCACCCACCCTTTGTGGACTCTATGGTCCAACCAAACTGGCCTTGAAGTTGTAACTGACATACCATCTCCCACCTCCACGCCTTTGAACTAGTTGTGCCTCCTACCTGGAATGGTGCCCTCCCTTCACCTCCAGCCCCACCTGGTAGTTCCCTCTAAGGTTCTGCTTCAGGGCCACCTGCATTTCGGAATCTTTCTTTATTCTCCCAGTTGTCAGTGACCCCTCCCACTTAAAAATAAAACAGAAACTTTGCCCATTAGAGAGCTTGAAGGGACCGTAGAAGGTACTTTATCCAAACTGCTCATTTTACAGATTAGGAAACTGAGGTCCTGAGTGGGGAAGTGACTTTGTCTTCACTTCCCCAGCACAATGTAGTGTCCTTAAGAGGAGGCAGGCCAGAGCCTTTCCCTCTCCATTTCCTTGATCTCCAGAGCCCTCCTGGAGGGGAGCAAATACTCCATCCCTTCCTTTTCTCCCTGGCCCTTTCTGGGACCTCTAAGATCCTTCCCTAATGAATCAGAGTTTGAGAGAGCAGAACACCTCTGGCTTCTGACTCCACTTACTCTCTCCTTCCTTCTTCCTTCCTGTCCTGGTTCTCCACTAGGCGTGGGCTCTGGGGTTGGGGGGGACACCCAGTAAGCTTCTGTCTCCTTTAATGAGCTTTCACCAGCCAGGCCTCCCCTGGGACAGCCGCCTCTGATTTCCTACCGGGTGCTGGAAACACAGATTAAAGCAATTAGGCAGAAATAATCGGAGGGAAAAGGAGAGAGGAATTCGGATCCCCTAATTATACTAGCTTAATCAAGGCACACTTATGCAGGGACTTTTTCAGATTATAAATTAGCCTCAACTCCCATGAAGGACCCAGAAGAGGAGAAAAAAGCGATCATTTTAAAATCACCATCATCAATACTCCTCCCATGAGCCCTCAAGCTTCCAAGTCAGTAGACTGGAGCCTAAGTCCTGATTCTGCTGCTGTTACCACAGGCCAGTCTTCAAAACCCCCTGGGTCTCAGTTTGCTCCTCTGTGAAACGGGACTGTGAGAAGCATCCTAGAATACTGGATAAAAGTCAGGAAAACTGAGGTTCTTAATTTGGAGTCTGGGAACTTGTTTGATGTTTTTTCATATATTTTCATAACTTCATTTCAATATAATTGGAGCCTACTTCTGATACATGCTGATCGCGTGACCCTTGGTAAGTCACTGAATCCCTCAGCATCCTCCAAAAGCTTCTCTGAGACTTTAAGGCACAAGACTAGTTGTAGATTGCCATTGATGGAGGGAATTTCTGTACAGGAAGTTCCCTAGCCTGATGATCTCAAGTCCAGACCCCACAGAAATGGGATTTAGTCATACTTGCATACCCTTCCAGACAGGGTTGGTGTGAAGCCAGTCCTTTGGATGACTCTGGAAATGTGAGTTATTCGTGATAATGATGCCATGCACACCCATCCTCGTCTTTGGGGATTATTGTCCAAGGGGGCTGTAAGGATGGCCTCCATCTTTATAGGGCATGATTAGAGGGAGCCTCCACACCTGGGTTTTATGGAGGCATTGGGGACATTGGTGGGGGGACAGAGAGGAAAAATGGAAATCAGTGGGGTGGCTCAGTCATACATAGGAGACAAATGGGGAAACCCATAAACTCAGACCCAATGTGATCAGGAATCCCAACTAAAACATTTCCAACAAATGCTATCAAGTCTTCCACTTGAAGGAAGACCCATAATGATGGGGAGCTCACTACCTCCTGAGGTTGCTCATTTCACTTTACAACAGGTGACTGGTAAAATGGTGTAGATAGATTGTGTAAACCAGCCTTCATCTCCTATAAGACCTACCCAGAGCAGGGCAGGCCTAATTCACCTACATCACTTCCAAACACCTTGGCCTGTCCCAGGAAGTAAATAAGCAGCTCCATCTCCTCTCGTCAGCTCCTAATTCTCGGCTCTGGATTTAATTTCTGGCTTGCCACTGAGTTGCTGTGTGACCTTAAGCAAGTGACTTCCCTTCTCTGGGCTTCATATTTCTCTTTTGTAAAAATAGAGGCATTGGTTTAGTTAATAATTAAGGCGTCTCCCAGCTCTGACATTCCCTGTTCAAAAAACCATCCCAGTTCTGACATTCTCTGTTCTACGTTCCCTCCCTGGTTCGACATTCTGGAATATATCAGGTGAGCTGTGAAGCAAGCTCGCCCTCTGCTGGTGTTATTTGTGTACAATTGTTCCCTACACACCTGAACAGCTTTTTGCTCTTTCAAAACCCATCTCAGCTTCAAGCTAAGTGTCCTCCTTCTCCCTTTTCCCCTCTCCCTCCTTCTCTCTCTCTCTCCTCCCACATTTTCTCCTCTCTTTTGCTTCATTCCCACCCCACCCCCGTAACATAGATACACCAGGAGGTTCATTTGAACCATCTCACCAGCTTCCCATTCACCAGGACTGCAGAGTCCCTTTTCTGTGCCCCCCTCCCTCATATAAGGCTGCCCCATACCATGATCACCTGGTGCGTACAGTATATAGAGGAGAGGGAAAAGCCTGGACCCAGAGAATGAGCCTCCAGGCCCTGTAGCTGGACCACTGACTAGACAGAAACCAGGAGTCCTAAGGTCCTAGCCCCAGTGTTCACACACAAATGAGCAAGTTGGATTGGGTGATCTCTGAGGGCCTTTTTTCACTCTAAATCCTGTGATCCAATGACCCCAGGGCAAATAATAGTGACCCTTCAGCTTGATGCCTCTGTGATTACAGCCTCACTGATTCTCTGATTATAGCATCACCGAATCTCGGAACTGGAAAGGACCTCCGAGGTCATCTGTTACAAGAACAGCAATTGCTTCTGCCCGAGGCCTCCAGTGAAGGGAGTTTCCTTCTTCCCAAGAAACCTGTTCTAATATGGGACAGCTCTATTTTTATTAAGCCAAACTCTAGCTCCCCTTTGGTCTTTGATCTGCCCTCTGGAGCCAAGCAGAAAAAGCCTGTCCTTTCTGCCATATTATAGCCCTTAAAAAATGTTCGCACATAGACCAGTCTAGTGAGTAGAGCCCTGGAATAGAGCCAAGGGGAGAGGGTGCTGTGGAGGGATGAAATAGGGTCCATGAACTCATATGGGGGAAAATTACATCTTTATTTCAGTATGATTCATTTCCTCTATAATCTTATGCATATAAAAACATGATTCTGAGAAGGCAGGATTTACCAGACTGATCACCCAAAGGGTCTAGAGACAAAGTCTCAGTTCTTGTGTGCATTCTGTACTGGGTATTCCATCAGTAGTCCCTTGCTCTCCTGACATGACTAGTCCACTTTCTAGACTTAGAGCCTAGAGAGACCTTAAAGGCCATCTTGTCCAGCTCCCCTAAGGCTCAGGGGTTAAATGATCTAACACAGCTTCTAACTATCTGAAGTGAGACTTGAATCTAGTTTTACTGACTGAAAGTTCAACACATCAGCAACGACTGATGTTGTTTCTCTCTGTCAGCTGTGATCTACGTGAAATTGCATGGGGTCTGGATTTAAGACTGGGAGGCACCTTAGAGACTGGGGGAAGAGAGAGAGAGATCATATGTTATGTATAATATGTTATGCATATCATCTACAGTACGTATTATGTGACATATGATATGTTCCTCATTATGTATAATGTATTATATATTATGTGTGATATATTCTATAGAATGTATGATATATTATTTTGTTGTTGTTGTTCAGTAATTATATTCATGTCTGATTCTTCATGACCCCATTTGGAGTTTTCTTGGCAAAGATACTAGAATGGCTTACCGTTTCCTTTTCCAGCTCTTTTTACAGATGAAGAAACTGAGGCAAACAAGGTTAAGTGACTTGCCCAGGGTCACATAGCTAGTGGGTATCTGAGACCAGATTTTAACTCAGGGAGAAGAATCTTCTTGACTCCAGGCCTGGCATCTACCCGCTTCACCACCTAGCTGCCCTGTGAGATATTCTATATTCTATATAATGTATGATATATTCTACATTATGCATGATGTATATTATGTGATATTTATACATTATGTATAATATATTGTGTGTGGTATTTATGTATTATGTATATCCTAGATAATATCTATTTCAACTTTATCTTTTTATAGAAGAGGAAACCAGAACTGAATGGGGTTAAGTGGTTTGCCCAATGAAGCACATATATCAATTGAAAGAACCAAGATTTGAACCCAGGTCCTCTGATTTCAAACCCAGCACACTTCACATGGCACCATGCTATGGTGCAGTGGTTAAGGTCTTTGGATTTAAATCCCACTTCAGCCACTTACTAACATCATAACATTGGTCAAGCTGTTTAATATTTCTGTCTCCTCATCTATAAAATGAGGGTGTTGGATATAGATTAGGACCCACAGGTCTTTTGGGGGCTAAAGGAATGAACCTCTAATAGTGAAATTTGGGGCCAACATGACAGACAATGAGGGAAGATATGTTTGGAGAGGGGAGGGGGCTTTCCTGGCATCTAGTAAGCCAGGGCCCCTAGGAGCTTCATACTCTGCCTATTACTGAGGCCAGCAGTCCCTCGATCCAGGGACAATGCCTTAAAGGTCTCTCTGAGCTCTAAATCTACCATGATAGGGCATTACCCTACAGACTGCTATGATTCTAGGCATCAAGAGGAGGCGTTTCTGTGGTTGGGGAGTTCTTTCCAGCACATTTCAAATTACATTCTGAAGGCAACCACCCAATCTGCCTATGGGTGAGGCCAACCCTGCAGGATGATCACAATAATATCTCACCTTCCTGTGGTTCTTTTGTTTGCCACTCACTCCCAAATCAGAGTGGCACAGGATGGGGGGAGAGGAGGCTGGGCCGCAATATGCATGACAGAAGGGAACATCCATGTGGAGATCACAGACCCCCTGGAATATTATGAGACCCTCGTGGCAATCCTGTGAGTGAGTTCAAGCAAGTTTTATCACTGCTATTTTACAGGTAAGAAAACTGAGGCTTAGAGAATTAACCTTACTGATATGGCTTGTCTAGGGTCAGATAAAATGCAGAGCAGGATTCATATCCTGGCCCTCTGACTCCAAACCCAGGGCTCTCTCTTTCTGCTGGAGATGCCTATAAAGAAAGAACAGGACGGAAAACAAGAGGCAGACAGGTAACAGAATCCAAGAGGTTACGGGGGGAGGATGGAGCACAGGGGAACAGCAGCCAGTTCCAATCAGAGCAGCCTAATATGCCAAACATAGCCCAAGCCTGAGCCAGGGATGGAGAGCAGCTGAAGCTTCCAAGCCTTCAGTAGGGCCAATTTGTCCCTGGGCACAGAGCCTGCTGGCCTTAGTCATAGGCAGAGTATGCAGCTAACTAGATGCCAGGAAAGCCCCCTCCCCTCTCCAAACATATCTTCCCTCATTGTCTATCAAGTTGGCCCCAAATTTCACCATTACAGATTCATTCCTTTAGCTCCCAAAGAGACATGTGGGTCCTAACTAATAATATATGGATACCTTGTGTTACTTTGGGTAAGTCCTTCTTCTCTGGACCTGGGTCCTCTTCTATAAAATAATGCAATTGGACTAAGGTTCCTTCTAATTCTAAAGCTGACCCCAAGCCCTTACCTGCCCCCAGAGTCAGACAGTTTACAAAACAACACTCACTCTCATCTCTCATTTCATCCTCATAGCAGCCCTGAGAGAGCAGGGATTATGATCCCAATTTTCCTGCTGAAAAAACAAACTCCATCCTGAGACTGTCCAGTATTTATCAGGCTTCTTCATGCTCAAATCCCTCCAATCACAGCCCTGAGGTAGCCAAGGTCAAAAGCAGTTCCCAGGCCTGCCTTTTTCAAACATCCAGATGTGCCTTCCTTAGGTGAGCCACTGTTTTTGCATGGCAGAAGTGGGGGAGTCTTTCTGAGCCTGGGTTCTCATTCTTTCCCAGCCCATTGACCTCAAGTACACTGATTTCTCCATCTTCCTGCCTGGCTTTGCAAACATCTTGTTCTCTGTCCCTCACTAGGTCTTGTACTCACAGCTGTTTGGGCTATGAACTAATTGAAGTACGTATTCTATCCCAGGCAGTCTTCTTTGTTTTGTGCTGAAGCAGGTTAGCTGCATGCACAAAGGATGGTTAGAGAAAGAGTGTGTGTGCCTTGTTTCTATTCAAGTACCAGTACTTACAGTGGGAGGATGTGGGGAAGATACCATATAAATAATACCCTGTCAGACCCAGTAAATAAACTGAATTTCCATGTTGTTGGGTTCTCTTTTAATCTTCTTAAATCCTGAATAGGAAGATAGGGTAATAGAATTTAGAGTGAAGAGTAACATTAGAAATCATCAAAGATAGATGGTATAATAGTAATAATTTACATTTGTGTAGTACTCTAGATAAACTCCCAAACCTGCAAGGTGTGTGTTATTATTATACCCATTTTATAGATAAGGAAACAAAAACCCACAGAGGTTACTTACTCAAGGTCACATGGATTATAAATTATAAAGTCTGTAAAGGACTCAAACCCTGGTGTCCTAACTTTAAATCCAGTGCTCACTATTCCTAGATTTGAGGGTCAGACCCTGATTTCAAATACATTATAAATCTTGATTGACTTGTATCATTAACCTGTATTCAAGACTTCAAAATTCATGGCCCATGGAGCATGACTGGCTAATCCTATTTTTTAAAAGTTAGAGAAAATATTAATCATACAGCTCCCTCCATATAGAATCAATTACATGCTCCTCCAGGCTAATCTCATCCTTCCAAATACAGACCCCAAAGGCATTACAGCTATGACATTAAAAGCATGAGGCACAGAATCACAGAATATTCCATCAGAAGTACCTCAGAGGCCATCTGGCCCAAGCCAGACCTGAACAGGTGTCTCTTCCACATCCCCAACAAGAGGTCATCCAGCCTGAAGAGCTCCAATAATGGGCAACTTGCTACCTTCAATGGTAGCTCGTTATATTTTGAGACAGCTCTCATTGTTAAGGAAGGCCTTCATTCTATTGAGCCCAAATCTGCCTTTCTGAAATTAGAATTCTTAGATCTGCCCTGTGGGAGCAGACAAAACAGGAGTATTTTCACTTACACATGACAGCCCTTCATTTACTTGTAGACAGCTATCTTGTATCCTTTAAGGCTTTTCTTCAAATATCCCCAGTTCCTCCAGTCAATTTTCTTGTGCTAGGATTTCCTGCCCCCTAATGGGAGAAGGGGAACTTTGGATTTCAGTCATGTCACTTCTTAGCTAGAGAGTACAAGACCCCCCAACTCCTTCCAAACGAGCCTGACAAAGCCTCTGATGAAATATCTTTGTCCATGGTGCTGAATACCCATTCACCCTCCACACTTAAGTGCTGAGTCTCCATAGTTCTATCATTCAATTCCCCTAACATAAGGAGTCAGGTCTTGTTATCCCCATTTTGCAGAGGAGGAAACTGAGGTAATGTGATTTACCCAAGGGATCACACCAGTGCTCTTTCCACTATCTTATGTAGAAATCTATGCTTCACACTATGGAGAAAACAAGAAGGTAAACAATCTGATGATCCCATGAATGCAGAAGAAATTGATGGGAGAGACAAAGCAAGCTAAGAATCAGGAGGGTGACCTAAAAGTAGTCAATACAGTTTTTCCTTCTTTGCCCTTCCTCCCTTACGTTCCACATTTGGGTAAAAAGGGAATCAGTCTTTTTGTTGAGGGAGGAGAAGGTGTATTTTCTGAAATAGCTTCTAAGCCTGGAGATTTGTTGGGAGAAGGACAGGAAAGGAACCTAGCTGAATATGAGGGAGGGAGGCTATGCAAATATTTCAAGGCAAATGGCAGTTCTGCACCCTTAATGATGCCTGGGCACTATGGGGGAAAGGATCCCTTTCTTTACTATCACAAAATGTCAAAGCCAAGAGGGGACTCACAAATCATCAAATCTGGCAGATTCATTTTACAGATGAGGAAACTGAGGCCCAGAGAGGAGAACCTGATTTACCAAAGACACTTGGCAAGTTAGCAGTAAAGCCAGGCCTAGAACCTAGATCCTTTTATTTGTGAAAAATCTATGCCTCCCAGGCCTTTCTCTGTTGTTTCCTCCTCCTCCTCTTTCTCTTCCTCCTCCTCCCTTTTCCATCCCTCTGCTTTGTCCTCTCAATTTCCCCTTCCCCCTCCACAATTCCTGGACAATGCAGCCAGATGGCAGAACTCTCAATTTCTCCATCCCTCTGGATACTCAGCAACCCACTATCAGAGGCTATCAAATCTGCTGATGTTTCTAAAAACAGACATAAGAGTGACATCTACAGAATCCCAGAATTTCAGCATTCATGGTATTCGTGAGGTTGGGAGATTCAAGAGTTGTAAGGACGCTTAAAAAGTATCTCATCTAACCCATGCCTCAATAGGTATCCCCTGCACAGCAGCTCCAAAAAAGTGATCTTCCCAGCCTCCCCTGGAAGACTCCCAGTGAGGGGAACCCACTACCCCCTGGGGTAACTCATTCCTTTTTCAGATAACTCCCATTTTTTTACATCAAGCCTAAATCTCTCTCTTAGTGACTGTCACCATTCATTCCTACCTCTTCCCTCTGGGGCCAAGCAGAACAAATTGAATCCCCCTTGCACATGGCCACCCTTTACGTGCTTTAATGTTCCCCACCCCCACCCGAGTCTTCTCTTCTCTAGGCTTAGTTCCCGCTACCCATCCCCCTATGACATAACCTCTAATCTTTTCATAAGACTGGACATCCTCTCTGGATGCATTCTAGCTCAACAGTGGCTTTCCTAAAAAGGAGTGCTCAGAGTGGAATACAATCTGCCAGAAATGGTCTACCCAGGTAGAATATGGCTGTACTCTTCTCACCCTAGTCCTGAGCACATAGCCTCTCTTAATCTAGCTTCAGATCTCATTAGCTTTCTTGGTTACTGCATCACATTGCACTTGAAATCCACTCAGACCTCAGTGGATCCACTCAGTCTTTTTCTGTTTGGTTTTCATACTGCCTCCATTTTGTATCAAATCCATGGTTTTAACCCAGTTATAAAACTTGGCATTTATCTATATTTAATTTCTTACTTGTCTTGGCTCATTTTTCCTAATCTGTCCAAGATCTTTTTTGGCTCCTGTCCCCATGACCCTACTGTGCATAGAGAACTGTGCCCAATGATGAGGGAAATAGAAAGTCTCTGCCCACATGGAGCTTCCAGTCTAGGAACAGGCGGGCTGAACAATTTTCACAGAATCTGATAGAATCTCCAAGCTGGAAGGGGCCTCAGAGGTGAGCTGAGTTAACCCCTACCTGAACAGGAATCCTCTGTATCTGTACATTATACCTAAGAAGCATGTGACGGGACAAAAATCACAATGTTTAGATCACGTCTTTTGCTCTCACCCTAAATGCTTTCCCTCCACCTTCACAACAGGTTCATAAGAGCCTGAAGAGAGGGTCACAGCTTGGTTTGAGCTTCATGATGAGCCCCAGCCCTGCCTATCTACTGAGCAACCATTCGATGGGCTTCTTCCAGTGCACAGATACCAGTCTTAAAATCTTGTACCCTCCCCTCTGAACCTCAGAGGTAACTGAAGATCCAGTTTAAATATTATTATCTGGAGCTGGAAGGGATTTTAGAGGGCATCTAGTCAGACCCCTTCATTTTACAGAGGAAGAAATAAGCACAAGATAAATGACTTGACCAAGGTCACACAGAATCTCAGAGTTGGAAGGGACCACTTAGTCCAATCTGTTTCTGAACAACAATCCCCTCAACAGCCTGCCTGACTGGTGATCATCCAGCCCAAGATCACACAGGTAGTAATTAATAGGAATAACTCACATTTATGTAGTGCTTTAAGGTTTACACAGAAGCATTAAAATCTGACTCTTATTTATTTATTTTACTTATATACTTATTTACTATTTACTTACTTATTCACTATACTTACATCCGCTCATCTGTCCCAGGCCCAGCCCTAAGTAAGGTGTAGCAAAATCACTTCTAGATGATGATGATGATGATGATGATGATGATGGTGATGATAATGATGACCAGTATTTATATAGAACTTTAAGGTTTTCAAAGTGACTTTATAAGTCTCATCTCATTTTATCCTCACAACAGCTCTAGGAGGTAGGTGCTATTATTATCCTCATTTTACAGATGAGGAAACTGAGGCACAGAGAATTTACATGACCTGCCCAGGGTCACACAGCCAGTAAGTCTCCAAAGCTAGATTTAAACTCAAGTCTTTGTGACTTGAAGTCCCAAACTCTATTCATTGCACTATCTAGCTACCAAGATCTCTTCTAGCCCTGGACATTATAGACCTTTAAATAAATAAATATTGATTTAGTTGTACGGAACTGAATAAATCATCCACCTCCAAAAGAAAACCAGTGATAAGAGGGTGGTCCCAGTGTCTATTGCTCACCTATTGGGGGGTGAGTCAGATATGGAATCCCTCTCTCTTCCTAACATGGGTGTTCACACCACTGGAGATAGATTAATCTCCCTCCTTACCCTGACGGTGAAATCTATTTCTCTCCTCCCCACTCCCAATCTCCATCCTCACATTGAGTGAAATTTATTTCCCTCCTCTTAAAGGAGGGTAGAGCAGGGGTGGGGAACCTGCAGCCTCAAGGCAACATGTAGCCCTCTAGGTCCTCAAGTGCAGCCCTTTGCATTCAATCAAATCCACTTGAGGCTGCACGTGAGGACCTAGAGGGCCACATGTGGTCTCGAGGCCACAGGTTCCCCACCCCTGGGTTAGAGACTACAGGTGAAGAATGAGACACACATAGTCAGACACTGCCAGTATAATGGTTTGTTATGTGAGAGGGTAGAAACATCCATTGGAGAATGGTTGAACAAGTTATAGTACATAGATATTATAGAATACTATTATGCTGTAAGAAATGATGAAGGAGATGGATTCAAAGGAACCTGAGAAGATTTACATGAACTTATGTAGAGTGAAGTGATCAGAAGCAGAAAAACAATTTATACAATAACACTGTAATGATGAACAATTTTGAAAGACTTAGGAACTCTGATAATCACAATGACCCCCCCACCACCGCCATCGCAGAGGACTCTCAGTGAAGCCAGCTGCCCATCTCCTGCCAGAGAAGCGATGGGAACAAGACGTGCAATGAGATAAACATTTTTGGACATGAATAACATGGGAATCTGTTTGCTTGTCTAGAAAGATTTGTTGCAAGGGTTTTATTTTTCCTCTTTTTTCTTTCAAATTACAGCGGAGGGGAGACAAAATAAATGTTTGTTAATGGGGAAAAAAAACCTGAGAAGTAGAGCTACAGGCTAGCCATGAGGCGCCATCAAAGTGTTGGTTTGTTTTGCCTCAGAAGTTGGGAACTACATATGTCATCAGACAAGGACAGTGTATTGATTTGTTTTGCTTAGCTGTCCGTTTTTTGGATTGGAGAGGATGCTACAGAATTTCACAGAGGGGGAGGAGAAGGTGCATTGGGAAATGTCAGCAATGTAGAAGAAAACACAACATCAATAAAATAAGAATGTTTTAATCTCCCCCTTAACACATCCAGCAACACCCCCCCAGACATCTACCACTGAATTTATCAAATGCCTACTATGTGCCAGGCCCTGGATCACTTCCCCCTTAGGGACCTCCCTTACTATACTATATTTCTGGTTACTTAGTTCAGCTTTAACCACACAGTATCCTCTTTCTCTCACATCCCAATTCAAACCCATTCCCATTTTTTTGGACCAAAGGGTCAAGCAAAAGGTTCCTGCCTCTTGACACTCCCCTCTTCCCTTACCACCAGGCCACATACTTTGTTACAATCATCACACCATGCCACACCTAGGAGGGGGGGTTGAAGTCCAGATGGAAAGGACTTTGGATTTGGAGTCAGAAAATGTGGGTTCTAAGTCTAGTTGACATGATCTACCTGTGTGATCTGGGCAAATTAATTTCCTTCTATAGCCTCAGTATTCTCCTCTGCAAAATATGAGACAAGTCATATCATCTCTAAGGTGCCTTGCCTGCTCTAAATCCTAGTACTGATCACTGGAGAAGGATGTCTGGGGCAAATAGAAAGGCTAAAGTAGCAGGGATGCTACCCAATGGGCTCTCCTGTTCTTTGTCACTGTAGCAAGGTACTTTCGGGAGGGGACTTGTGATTTCATTGGTGTAAGGAACTCCCACATGAGGAAATTCTCTTTATTAATGCAAATTAGCAACTCTTCCATCACTTAGAGTCTTAGGGGGAGCAGTGCAAGTGCCCCCAAGATGGTGCCCAGTATATACACATAGACTTTTACAAAAGGACCCAATTTGTAACTGAGCCCAGTGTCTCACTTTATTCTACTGGGGGATGTGCCCAGTTCATAGGTATTTGCAGCCAGCCTCAGAAGGACAGAGCCCCAACAAGAGTCTGACTCAGTAGAGAAGGCATTACAGAATGTTAAAGCTAGGAGGGACCTCAAAGCATGGAATGTCAGCAATGGGAGGGCCCTCAGAACAGAGAAAGTGGGAGGGATCTGAAAACATAGTCAGAGCTAAAGGCCCTTAGACATGGAATGACACCTTAGAAACCATCAAATCTGATCTCTTTGTTTTTCAGATAAGGAAACTGAGGTCCAAAGAAGGACAACCCTGCCCCAAGATCCATCTGGGAGTTTTCCTTTGTCCTTTGTAGTCAGTTAGGACCTCCCACCCCAGGAAGGTAGAGAAACTTCCTGGCCCTTTTTCCCCAAAGTTCTGTCCCTAACCTTCTGTTTGACTCATCCTTCATAGGACTGCAGGGAGCCAGTCCTTTTCACCTCCCAACTCAGTCTTCTCAGCTTCCTTAGCTACCCAACACTTTCCTAGGTCACCTGGGAGAGATGGCATCACATGAATGGGGGAAATCACTAGATGCCTTAGATGATAGCCACTGTCCAAACCCAGACCTCATCCTGACGGAGGTCAGGAAACCAAGACATCCCACCATTGGCAATACCCTTGCTCTTTCCTGGGAAGCCCACTGCAGAAGGAAAGATTGGGCTGGAGGTGACCCTCAGGTCCTCTATAAGTGACACAGTATCCAAAGGCCTTCCATGGCCTTTGTCCCAAGAAGGAGGTGTCAGGAGTCACTGAGTAGCCTGCTGTGGGCACCAGGAGGTATCAGGATAGAGGAGACAATGGAGGGATCGGAACCTGCCAAGAGAAACCAATAAAAGAAAAGAATGAGACTCCCTCTCATCCTCCAACTTCCTCCATGAGTCAATGTTCAAGTGCCTGAAGCCCAGACTCTGCTTCCTCTCTCTATTCGGTGAATGCCTGAGGCACTCCCTTGGATGAAGCACACTGCTTAGGGAGGGGGGTGAAGGAATGATGTGGGGGCGAGGTGAGAAATTCCTATAGGTCATGGGTGTCAGTCTGAGGGACTGTCATCTCCTATTGAAATTGAGGGGCTAGGAGAGGCAAGAATGGTGCTCCTATCCACCCTTGGAATACATGGAAGTATAATTTTATAGGCTCCAAAAATCAATACACATACCCACATAAATTTCCTCCACATCATCTTCCATAAGGTTCTATATCACCCCAAGGGGAAGAATAAGGATCACTGTGTATAAAATGGAGAGGAAAATTCAGGTTTCAGCATAACAAACATTCTAGTCATCAGAGCTGTGCTCATCATATTGAGCTCTCTGTCACTAGAGGTGTTTGAGTGGAAATGGGATGGCCACTTGTATGTAGGGCATATGGGGGGGGGGGGGTGAGGACATTGCTACTCCAAGAGCTTCCCAGGTTAATCTCAAAGGTCCCTTCCAATTCTTTGATCCTCAAGTTCCCATTCTCCTAGTCCTGCTTCTTACTCTAGGTTATCTTTATTGTAAACTCTACTGATCAAGCTGGAGAAGTCTTCTGGCTTAAATCTCTTTTCCTGATCATTCCTCCTCTCTAAAAATATAATCCCTTCCCTTTAGCACCTTGGTGGCTAGGTAACAGACCAGAATCCAATGAGAGCAAAACAATCCAAGCCCTGCCCATACATAGTTCCCTTCTCTCTAGCCACATCCACCCTCTTCATCTCCCCCCAACCACAATCTCATCCCCTCTGGATCCATCAGAGGAGGACACACCTGGAGGGGTCTTCTTGTGGAGAGAAGGGGCCCTCCAGGTCAATGGCATTGAGTTTCTTCTCAAAGACTCCATAACTGAGAGTGACCTAGGTGGACAGAAGATAAGAGAAGAGTTTGGGGAGGGAAGGGACATGGGAGTAGGCTTAGAGATGAGCGGAAAGAATGATGGATTTGGACTCAAAAGATACAGGTTCAAATCTTGCCACTCCTAATTACAACCTGTACAACCTTGGACAAGTCACTTAATTTCTCCAGGTCTCAGTCTCCTCATCTGCAAAGTGAAAGAGTTTGATGACCAAGAAGGTCCCTTCCAGTTCTAAATCTTTGATCACATAACTATAACTGCTGAAGACCCAAGGCTGTCCAATGGTTCAACACTGGAAACTGTTAGAATTTTATTCCACAGAAATGACATTAAAGAAGATGCATTTCCCTCTGCTTTGCAGATGCACCCTAAGGACCCTTGGGCCTTTCCATCTGACTTGCAGCAGGAACCTACGATACATGTTGTTTCCCTCTATGAGAGTCTGAGCTCCGGTAGAGTAGCCATGATCTTGCCTTTCTGTTTGTATTCCCAGCATTTAGCACAGTGCCTCGCACCAAGTAAGTGCTTAGTAAATGTTTTTTTCATTTACTCATCCCATCATGAGATTCAAGCATGGGACAAATAAGATTCTTTATCATACAACCTGGGATCTTGGGACATGAACCATGAACATCATCCTCAGAAAATCCCAAAGACAAGTGACCCAAAGAATAACAAGTTGATGTATAATGGGAATAGGGCCATATCATAATACCCACCATAACTCTCTAAAGACTTTGTGGAAGAAATGTATGATGAGCTTGAAGTGGGCTGGTCTTACCGTGAAAAGGAGAAGTAAAAGATGGACAACTTTAATCCATCAGCCAATGGACACATATTAAGAACCCACTATGTGCCAAGGACAAGGGATAAAAAGACAAAAATAATACAATCCCTGCCCTCAAGGAACTTATATTCTCTTGGGGGAGGCAACATGTGCACATCAATCAAGAAATACATGAACATTTATTAAGTGCCTGCTGTGTACCAGAAGCGGTGGATATACAAAGAATGAAACATCTCTACCCTCAATATGCTTGCATTCTGGAGTATTAAAAGAATCACAAACAGATTCCCTGGATATTGAATGACTCCACTTTGGGGGATTATGGAAAGATGTGCGCAAAAGCCACTCAGGATGAAGGACGAAACACCCACACAAATGAGGGACCATCTTAGAACATTAAATATCAGAGCTGAGAAAGACTAATTCATTAGAAAGAGGACCTAGGGTCAATCTCAACTCTTCCACTTACTACTTTTATGACTCAGTGCCTCAGTTTCCTCCCTTGTAAAATGAGTGATTGAACTAGATGGCCTCTGAGGTCCCTTCCGGCTCTGCTTCTAAGATTCTAAGACCTCAGAACATAGAACGTTAAAGCTGGGAGGACCCTTAGAGCCCTTCTATTCCACAACTCTCTTTTTATAGAATTAGAAACTGAGGGTGAGAGAGAAGTGACATACTCAAGGTTATACAGTGAGTTAGGGGAAGGGACACCCCAATGGGACAGAGGAATAGGTATATTTGATACCCCCACCCCAGGAATAGCCCTTGGCCCACCTGGCATTCCAACCGACTTCCAGCGCATTCTCATTCCTCCCCTCTCTCCCAACTCACTTGATTTGGGAGCTGGGCAGCCCCAAGAATCCGCAGGTTCTCTAGGTGGGAGTGGAACAGAGGGCTAGGGAGCAGGCGGCGCCCCAGCTTGCACTCAACAATGTAGCCCACAGTGCAGTCATCAGGTAGTCGGATCCTCGTGGAGGTGCTCAGGAAATTGGGGCCACTGGGAGAAGAAGAACCCTCTTGCTGAGCCGTTTGGGACAAGATCCAAAGCAGGCTTCACTATCCTTGGCTCATGACCATCCTTCAAAGCCCACCTCCTTCTTGAAGCCTTCTCTGGTCACTCCTTCCCATCAGGCATACCTTATCTCATTTAATCTTCACAATATCAATAGACTGAGACCCAGGAAGGTTGTGACTCATCCAAGGTCACTCAGTCAGGAGGTATGGAGTTTCCTGATCCCAAGTCCAGGACTCTCTATTGTACTATCCTACCTTTCCTTCCATGATCCAATCTGACAATCTCCACCATTCACTGGTAGGGAGTCTTATAATCATAGGTAAGGCAACCAGCGTTGATCAAGTGCTTACTATGTATCAAGCCATATGCTAAGCACTGGAGTTACAAAAAAAAATTGAAAGAACTTGTTTCCTGCTCCATTTTGAGACGAGTAAACTGAGGCCCAGAGAGAAGAAACACAAGGTCATGCAGGTAGGCTCGTAGATCTAGAGCTGGAAGGTAATTTAGAGGTCATCTAGTCCAATAACTTCATGTTACAGATGAGAAAAGAAAGCGACTTTCCTAGGGTCACTCAGCCTGGGATGTGTTAAAAGTGAAATCTGAACCCAGGTCCTATGAGAGTTCCCTCTCAAACACCTCCTGCTAAAGAAGAAGCTTCCCCACAGCCCTACTGCCCAAAGGTACCACCTAGCTGGGCGCTCTCAGGCCACCCCACCAGCCATCCCCCAGAAGTCCTACTCACCTGGCCCATGGCACCATCTTCCTGGCCAATTTTCGATTGATACAGAAACCAGCTCCACCTGTAGCAAACCAGAATCGTACTGGCCTCTGAGGGAGAGAAGAGCAAAGACTGGGATTGGCTGGGGACCCTCTGTGCCCCAGGACATGGCCAGATCCTTCAAATTCCCTCAACCAGAGCAGAAAGGAGGCTCAACATGAGAATTATCCCAATGGCCTCATCTCCCAGTCTCCCCCAAAACAGAGGATGGTACAGTGAAAAGAACATTGGATCTGGTATCAAATGCCTTGGGTTCAAATCTCACCTCTGATACTAGCTGTGCGACCTTGGGCACATCACTGCCTTTCTCTGGGCCTCAGTTTCTTCATCTGTGCATGACAAGATTGTACTAGATGATCTCAAAGGTTCCTTCCATCTCAGACATAAGCCTATGAAGGTCATTTCCAGCCCTGAGAACTTGGTTTCTATGAAATCCCTTCTCCTCCTTGAAGCCTCTCCTGACACCTCCAGTTTCCCTACCTCACCACTGTGTGGAGATGCCCTCCCCTTCACCTTTGAATCCCTCAACCCTTTGAGGTTCCTATGTTTGTACACCTAGGCAACTCCCATCAGTTGGCAACTTCCACTGTCTACAACCCTCCCTTCCTACTCCAGATTAGCCAAATGAGGAGGAACGCCATCAAGACGTGTACTCTCATCTCAACTGGGCCACCATTGCTATATAGCCTTCTTTTTAAACATTTCTTGGTGATCCCCTATCACACCTCCCACAATAATTCTTCCCAATCTTCTATTCTCCACCCCTAACAAGCCTTTACTATACACTGGCCCTATTCCCTCATAACGGATGACCTCATCTGCCTTTTTTACTGAGAAAATGGTGGCCATCTGATGGGAAATTAATTTAACTCTCCCCTCAACATCTATAAAACTCTCAGTATTCTCATTCATCCTTTCCTCCTTCCCTCAAGTTTTAAGAAGATAAGGTAGCCATCCCTTTTGCCAGGGCTAATGATTCTACTTGTACCCTCCATCCCACCATCTCAAATCATGGTTCTGACATTTACTACCTGTAAATTTGAGGTAGGTTTGAGGTAGGTTACTTAACATCTCTGGGCCTCAGTTTCCTGTTCTGTAAAATGAGAGTCAGCCTAGAAGACGTCTAAAGTCCCTCCCAGCTCTGACTCTCTGATCATCTGCTCCAATTGTCCTCCTCGTCCTTGCTCCATCAATCATCCCCTCCTCTCAAGCATCTTTAATCTCTTCTTCTTGGCTCCTTTCCCCAAAGCCTATAAATATATTCAGGGCTTCCCCAAACTAAAAAAGGAAAAAAATTAAGCTTCCTTGACCTTGACCATCTGCTTAATAAATGCTTTGTCATTTCTTCATTCTCTCCTCCCCGTCCTTGCCAAAATCCTAGAAAGAGCCATCAACACGAGCTGCTTCCATTGATTTCCTCACCACCCACTCACTCCTCAAACCTTCAAAGTCTGGCTTCCATCCCCACCAATCAACTGCAACTGCTGTCTCCAAAATCAGTGGTTATTTCCTTACTGATGAATCTAATGACCCTTGCCTCATGTGAGGTCTGCCTTGACCTCACATGACTTGCCTAAGGCACCTGATACTCTTGATCTCCTCTTTTGGTTTCCTGACATGACATTTGTCAAACGCTTCTCCTTTTTATTCCATTTTTTTTTTGTCTTTCAGGCTTGCCACTTTGGCCCTAACTTGCTGTAAGACCTTGGGTAATAATAATAGCAAATATATTTTCTCCCCCTAAGAATTCAAGTCATAAACTGCACCAAACCCAGAGCATCATGACAGACGGGACTGTTGGCCCCACTTGCCTGGATATAACATGGATCCATAAAACTTTAAGTGCAATGATTTCAATGGATGTCACATACCAAAGGGATCAGAGTTCTCCAGCCTACATGGAATGAAAAACTTTCAAAACATAGAGACCTAGTGGAGGAAATCTTAAGCATCTGGGAGCAGAGCTCCCAGAGCTGTCCCAAGGATGTCCCATGGAGAGCCTACAAAGGATAAGCTTACATCCCAACACTTGAATATATTTATAAAAATCAACTATTTTATCTACCATCATCTACAAAATGTTTAATAGGGAAGGAAACTGGACCTGTGATTTAATTGATATAGGGAACTCCCAGGTGAGGAAAATCCCTCTACCAATGCAGCTTGGCACCTTCTCTGCCACCTAAAGTCTTACAGCACTCAGTGGTTCAGTGATGCACCCAGGGTTACACAACCACCATGAATCAGAGGTGAAACTGGAACCTAAATCTTCCTGGTTTCTCAATCAGCTCTTTATCTACTAGACCACATCAAACATTAAACAAAGCAAGGCACCAGCTTTTCCCAGGACAATTTATATTTGAACTTCATCACACACATAAAAAAAGATGAGAGGGGCAGCTAGGTGGCGCGGTGGATAGAGCACCGGCCCTGAAGTCAGGAGGACCTGAATTCAAATCCAGCCTCAGACCAAACACTTGACACTTACTAGCTGTGTGACCTTGGGCAAGTCACTTAACCCCAATTTCAAAAAAAAAAAAGATGAGAATGAGATGATAATAATAGGAGTAGCTTGCATGCTTATAACACTTTGATGTTTACAAAGCCTTTCACACACACATACACATTCCCTTATTTAGTCCTGACAAATAACCATGTGATGTAGTCTTTTTACAGGTGGGGAAAACTCACCTTTTACAGGTGAGAAAACTGAGGCTTAGAGAGGGAAGTCTTAGTTAAGGCAAGGGAAGGGAATAAGCATTTATATAGCACCTACTGGACAGCCAGGTGTCAGAGTGGGTAGAGTGTTGGCCCTGGAATCAAGAGGGCTTGAGTTCAAATCCGGCCTCAGACACTTCCTAATTGTGTACATCTGAGTGAGTCACTTCACCCTGTTTGCCTCAGTTTCCTCATCTGTCAAATGAGTTGGAAATGGAAATGGCACACCACTCCAGTATCTCTGCCCAAAAAAAATCCCAAATGGGGTCACAAAGAGCTGGACATGACCAGTCAACAAAACAACAATGGTACCTACTATGTGCCAGGCACTATGCTAAGCACTTTACAAATATCTAATTTAATCCTCACAACAACCCTCTGAGGTAGGTGCTATTATTATCTCCATTTTATACCTGAGGAAACTGAGGCAAACAGAGGTTAAGCGACTTGCCCAGAGTCATACAGCTAGTATCTCAGGCCATATTTGAACTCAGAACATCCTGATTCCAGGCACTGGAAAAAGACTTCCCCAGGGTCATGAAACTAGGAAATGTCTGAGGCAAGATTTGAATCCAAGCTCGCTGACTTCAAATCTGTCACTCTATTCATTGTTCCACTGGGGGCAAATCACTTCCTCTCTCTGGGCCTCGTTTTCCTCATGTGCAAAATGAAGGATCAGAGTTCCGGAGCTAGGATGGACCTCAGAGGATATCTGGTCAACCTCTTCAGTCTATAGATAAGAAACTGAAGCCCACGGAGGTTAAGTGACTTGCCCAAAGTCACCAGGCAACATGGACCAGAAGCAACATTCGAACTCAGGTCTTCTGATCCCAGAGACAATGTTCATTCTACTGTCCAATGCTTATGGTCACTAAGTCCCCAATCAAAGTCATCTTTGTCTCCCTCTCCCCTGCTCTGAGAACTCCCAGCCAACATAGGCAGTAGGGGGGCAGCACTAACCATCTGGTTGTTGGGCATTGGCTCTGAAGCCTCAATGGGCCTGTTCAGACTTGGTTTCCCAACGTACACATCCCAGGTGGGTGAGAAGGAGGACAGGAGCGTCAGCAGGGGTTCTGGGTTCAGGTAATTGTCATCATCCAAGTGGCAGAACCAACTGGGAGAAAGAGACAGATACAGTAATCTCTCAGCCAGACTCTTGGGGCAGAATCTGGAGTCCCCAGTCCCTCTAGCCTCACAACAACCCAACAGGAAAAGCCCCTGAGGTAGCGTTAGAACCTCTTACATGAGAAGGAGGAGATTCTAACTGAGAACTGAGGGAAAGGCTAACTGGCTAGACAGCAGTTTGTCAGAAAAAGAGCTGGGGGGCTTAGTGGACTACAAGCTTCACAAGCTAATTTGATATGGATCTGCACTAAGTGAAGCTTTGTGTGAAGAACTAGATAGGTGCCAATCTCCCTCTGCCCCTGTCAGGCTACATCTGGGGGCTGATGGTCAGTCCTCAGCACCAATGTTCTACGCAGGACATTAATAAACTGAAGAGTCACAGAGGAGGCAAAGAATGGTGAAGGGCCTCTGCAAATGAATGAAAAAACCTTTATTTAGCACTTACCATGTGCAATGAGACAGTCCCAGCTTCAAGGAGTTTACCTTCTAATTGAGAGTGATCACACGTATGGGCTATTCAGCCTCATTGTGGGATAGAAAGACCTGTATGTCTTAAAGTGCATGGGAGGGGCAGAATAGCCTTCTTCTGGAGGTGGTGGGTTTGATGACATCTTAGAGGGATTCCTTTTCATATGAGGGCTAGATCAGCCAGCATCTGAGTTTGCCTTCGGTTCTGGGTTCTGAGATTCCTGGGCAAGCATCTTCCATTCTCACTTTCTGGACAAGCCTCTCCACTCTGCATCAGTTTCCATGTCTGGTTCAACTCCACCAGGAACAAGGTAGTCCTCCCAGGTTAAATTCCTCACCTCTAATCTCATCATCATACTGCTAACTCAAGCCTCTCCCCCTGAGGGTTGAGTATCAAATTCTTCCCAATGCCTTCCTTTATAGATGGTAGAAACTGGACTTTGGGACTCTCCACTCCATTTGCTGCTCTGCCTGGTCATGCTGGGTACCCTCTGGTCTCTCCTCCCAGCTTTCCTGCTTTCTTTTGTGTGTCGTCTTCCAACATTAAATTGTAAGCTCCTTGAGGGCAAGGACTGACTTTCTTTTAAGTAATTGTATGCCCAGTAGATTAGCACATAGTAGCACGTAGTTTAATAAATGTTTATTGAGAGGCTATATGTATATTGGATAGGATTAGATGGGCTTTAAGATCTAACTAGGATATGATGAGAGAAATGAACTTGAGGCTTTTGACCAAGAGAAGGGATGGGAGGCAAGGGGGCATTATAGAAGATTTTGGCATATAGGAAGGCAAAGGGGAGGGTGGATCCCAGGCAAATCTTTAAAGCAGAGGACGTTTGCACTGCATGTCCCCTCCCTTTCTCATTCTGTTCTCTGGCCACCTAGAAAATACAGCCCAGCACTAACCAGTGCCCCAGATTCCCTTTTATCATATCCAAATCTTTTCCCCTCCATTTTACAGATGAGGAGTAACTGAGCCTGAGAGATTACGGTGTCTTGGCCAGGATGACAGCTAGAATTTGAGGCAGAATAGAGCTCAGGTCTTCCTATCGACTCTATCCACTGCACCACCTAGTTGTGTGGTGTTGGAAAAAGAGATGAGAAGATCTGGGTTTGAATTCAATGTCTGACATTTTTTGGTTACGAACTTAGAAAAGTCACTGAATTCTCTGCCTTGGTTTCCCCCAGGCAGAATTGAAGTAATGGCATTAATAGTACCACAAGGCTGTTTCAAGGAAAGTACTATCTTAAAAAGTGAATCATCGGGCAGTTAGATGGCTCAGTGGATAGAGCACCGGCCCTGAAGTCAGGAGGACCTGAGTTCAAATCTGGCCTCAGACCAAACGCTTGACACTTACTAGCTGTGTGACCCTGGGCAAGTCACTTAACCCCAACTACCTTAAAAAAAATTAAAAATACAAAGTGAATCAGCAATATTCCCTTTCCCAAATCTCCCTTTCCTGAGAGTGTCATCTCTCCTAATTAGAGTGTAAGATCCCTGAGAACAGGAGCTGTCTCCCTTTCTCATTTGTGGCCCTGTCACTTAACACAGGGCTTGGCACAAAGTAAGAGCCTCATAAATGCTTTTCCATCCCAATTCACTCCATTCCTTCAGTGTGAAGGCACCCAGCCAACAGTCAAGAGGAAAACCATCTAATTAAATGAATTCACACCGAGCTGTGAACAATCCATAACAGCCAGAAATTAGAAACAGAAGAAGGAGTCTTCCCTCCCCAAGACCATCTTCCTTTTAAAAGAAATTCTACTCATCCTTCATGACCCAGCTTAGGTGCCTCCTCCTCTGAGAAACCCTCCTTGACTACCCCAGTCCACTTGAGCTCCCCCTCTCTGTGGATTGCTAATTTGTGTATGGTCCATGTTACTTAT
>NW_020943070.1:4336159-4336396 GCF_900497805.2 Vombatus ursinus | reverse complement strand
AAGAAAGAAAGAAAGAAAGAAAGAAAGAAAGAAAGAAAGAAAGAAAGGAAGGAAGGAAGGAAGGAAGGAAGGAAGGAAGGAAGGAAGGAAGGAAGGAAGGAAGGAAGAAAGAAAGAAAGAAAGAAAGAAAGAAAGAAAGAAAGAAAGAAAGAAAGGAAGAAAGGAAGGAAGAAAGGAAGGAAGGAAGGAAGGAAGGAAGGAAGGAAGGAAGGAAGGAAGGAAGGAAGGAAGGAAGGA
>NW_020943070.1:4329260-4336149 GCF_900497805.2 Vombatus ursinus | reverse complement strand
GGAAGGAAGGAAGGAAGGAAGGAAGGAAGGAAGGAAGGAAGGAAGGAGGAAAGAAGGAAAGAAAGAGAAGAATACATACTTCAATCTGTGCTCTGAATCTATCAGCTCTCCATCTGGGGGTGGGCACCATGTTTCATCATGAGTCCTTTGGAATCATGCCTGGTCATTGTATTGATGAGAGATGCTAAGTCTTTCAAAGCTGATTATCTTTATAATATCGCTGCTGTTGGATAAATTGTTCTCCTGGTTCTGCTCACTTCACTTTCCATCAGTTCCTACAAATCTTATCGTCAGGAGGAACAGCTCTGAAAGCCTTAAGAACTCTGATTAACTCAGTGACCAACTATAATTGCAGAGGACCAAGAATGAAGCCTGTGACCCATCTTCTGGCAGACAGGCAATGGACTCCAGATACACAAGGAGACTCACATTTGGAGCATAATCAATGTGGGGCTAAGTAGGTGGCGCAATAGATAGAGTGCGGTCCCTGGAGTCAGGAAAACTCATCTCCCTGAGTTCACATCTAGCCTCAGACACTTACTAACTGTGCGACCCTGGGCAAGTCACGTAACCCTGGTTGCCTCAGTATCCTCATCTTCAAAATGAACTGAGGAAGAAATAGCAAACCACTCCAATATTTCTACCAAGAAAACCCCAAATGGAGTCACAAAGAGTCGGGCATGACTGAAATGGCTAAACAACAACAACAATGTGGGACTTTGTTTCGCTTGACTAGGAGTATTTATTACATGGGTTTTGTTTTTCCTTTTTTTCTTTTTTCAAGAAAGGGGAGGTAGAGAGACAATAAATCTTTATTCATTGAAAAAAATAAAATTTAACTTTAAAAATACAGGGGGTTGGATCTGATGGCCTCTACTGTCCCTTCCAGCTCTAAATCTGCAATCCAATTATCTAAGTGTCCACCAAGAAATATAACACCAAGAAAAAGGTGACCCGTGTCATAAGGGGAGGAGTGACATAAAGGCGGATGAAGAAGGGCTAGCAGACTGAGGAGGGCGAGCACCAAAGACCACGCTCTCAGCTCACCTCCACTTCCCAGAAGCCCTTGCATCCCTCAGAACTGGTCCAGTCCCATCTTCTCCTTCAAGGAGAAGCCTTTCTTGATCCCCCCCCAACAGCTCATGCCTTCACCGTCCCCCTCAAATGCATCGTACATGGATCCCGTCCACACGTTGTATGTGTCTTTATTGACAGGTTTTCTCCCCTATAAAATGTAAGCTTCCTGAAGGCAGGGTCTGTTTCATTCTTTGTCTCGGTAGCCCCAGAGCCTGGCATACAGTAGGAATCTAATAAATGCTTGTCGATTGACAGTCAGTAAGCTATCTACTATGTCTCCAGCCATGTGCTCATGCTAGGTAAGAGACAAGAGTAAGGACATATAGGGTCCCTGCCCTCAAGAAGCTCCCATTCTTCTGATGGAAGCTAAAACCATTCAGCCTCAGCTAAAACTACTATCTTCTAAGAATCCCCATGGTCCTCAGCTTGGGTCCATGACCATACCCACCTCGCTTGGTGCAGGGCCCTGTTGGACACCACCCGAACCCACTGACCTCAGTCCACTGGCCAGGAAGGCATCGAACTCTGCTGCCATCTTGCACGACAAGGCCGGGTGGCTGTGCTCAGCAGAGCAGTTTGTGACCACGAGGTGAGGCCCTAGAGAGAAGACAGAAGAGTCAGTGAAATGGGGGCTCCATTCCCCCTTCCCAGGCCTGTGTTTCAACAGTCTAGCCTCCCTCAGAATTTAGGGCTCAGGGGCTAAAAGAATGGGATTCATTCCTCTGATCAGGGGGCAGAATAACATTCTGACTCATAGAAAGGCAGAATGGGAGGGAGCTTGGTCTGGGCCTGGGATCGATAAATTCATTGGTGTGGGGAACTCCCAGTAGGGAAACTCCCTTCACCTGTGGAGCTCAGCAACTTATAATTTACTGGGATTCCAAGAGGTGAAGTGACTTGCCTCTGGTCGGACAATTTATGACAGAACTTGAACCTAAGGCTTCCTAACTCCAAGGCCAGTCCTTTAAGGAAGGGACTTTAGAACAGGGAATGTCAGAGCTGGGAGAGACATTAGAAATTATCTAGTGCAATTCTCTCTTTTTACACATCAGCAGGACTGAGGCTTAGAAAGTGACTTTCCCAAGGTCCTCTCTCTTAATAGGTAACAGAACTGAGACTCACTTCCAGATTTTCCAATTGATCTTTTCATCTTTGCACACACACACACCCTTGCTGCTTCTCCCACTCTCCCTCTGCTCCCAAGGGCATCATTCCTCCCCAGGGCATCATTCCTCCCCCTCACAACTGTCCCTTAGAAAGGTCAGCCCCTTCCTGTGCTGAAGGGAAATTCAGGTACCAAAAGAAAGTCATCCTCTTTCCCTCAGGGAATGTTCACCCCTCAAAACAGTCCCAAGGCAGAAGCTAATGACCCTAACTTTGGGGAGAAAATGAGATTCCCCCGGGGGACATCTCCTCACTTAGTCATTGGTATGACCATTAAAAACACATCCTGGCCTCTTTTCTAGATAAATCTGTGTCCTTTTACATAGAGTAGGAAAAGGATAAGTATTTATACAGCACCTACTACGTGCCAGGCACTGTGCTCAGGGCTCTACAAATATTACCTCATTTGATCCTCACAACTCAGGGAAGTAGGTGCTATTGTGATCCCCATTTTACAGTTGAGGAAACTAAGGCAGTGGGGAGAGGAGATACTCCCATCCCACTGCCTGCTCTTCCCCAAGTACTGTGTCTCAGATCACATCAAGGATTCCCACGTATCTGTCTCAGGGACCCCAGGGCCAGGAGGCAACAGAGCATAGAGGAACAAGCAGTCAATGAACCTAAAGCCAGAGGACCTGGGTTCCAATGCCGACTCTGCTACTTATCACCTTCATGACATGGGCAATGTCATTCCAGCCCTGTAGGTCCCCCTCATCGCTGGGTCAGATAAACTCTATAGTCCCATTGCAACCCTCAGTCCCGTGGTGGGCGGGTGCCCCAGTCTTGGGAAAGGAAGGAGACGTGTTACCTAGTCTCTCCTGGAGGGCCTGGTCCTCTCCATCGGTGAAGATGTAAGTCTACAGGGGAAAACCAGAGAGGAACAAGGGGTTACTGGGAGCTGGTCATACACCCTTCCCTAGGTGAGGACCAGAATTAGGATGACCTTTAGAGACACATCGTGGCCTCTCTAGCTAAATACATCTATGTCCTTTTACACAGAGACAGAAGAGGGAAAGAGGGTGAGCGTCTACTGTGTGCCAGGCACTGCACTAAGGGCTTTCCAGATATTACCTCCTGTGATCCTCTTGACAGCTCTGGGAGGTAGAGGCTGTTATGATCCTCATTTCCTTTTTTTTTTTTTAGTAGTCTTTAATTTTTCCAATTACATATAAAGACAAATTTTAACTTTTTTTAAATTTTAAGTTTCAAATTTTCTCCCTCCTTCCCTCGACTCCCCCCCTCCCTAAGACAGTGAGCAATTTGATATAGGTTATACATGTGTAATCATGTAAAACATATTTCCATATTAGTCATGTTGTGAAAGAAGAAACAGACCAAAAGAAAAAAAAAGAAAGTGAAAATAGCTTCAATCTGCATTCAAACTCCATCAGTTCTTTCTCTGGAGGAAGAGAGTATTTTTCATCATAAGTCCTTTGGAATTGTATGATCTCCATTTTCAACTGAGGAAACTGAGGCAGAAAACAGGTTAGTGACTTGCCCAGGGTCGCACATCATCCAAGACTGGATTTGAACTCAGATCCACCCTACCCCCTATACCACCTAGCTGCCTCAAACAGCTGTTAATTATATTAATACACTCACACTTTACAGAAAAATAGGAACCGGACCCGTGATTTCCTTGGTATAGAGAATGCCCAGGTGAGTGAACTCCCTCTGCCAGTGAGAGCTAGCATCTTATCAGCAATTAATAGATTTAGAGAGCCGTCTGGCACAGAGAGGTTGTGCCTTGGCCCAGAGTTACATGGCCAATGCAGCCAATCAATAATGGGCTGCACTTGAAGTCAGGAAGATCTAAGTTCAAACCTTGCCTCAGGCACTTACTAGCTTGTGACCCTGGACAAGTCACTTAATCCTGTCTTCCTCAGTAACATGGGGGTAATAAAAGCACCTCGACCCAGGCTTGTTGTGAGGATCAAATGAGATGTATTTACAAAGTGCTTTGAAAACCTTGGAGCATCGTATAAATGCTAAGTGTTATCACATATGGGTATTACATATTACAATATTTCATATAAGTCAGAACAGGACTTGAACCCAGGTCTTCTTGGCTCTCTATCAGCTACAGCACCCTGCTACCCTTACAGAGAGACTCAGCCTCAAAAGTTCCTCCCTCCCACTCTCCACCCCGTGCCCCATCTCTCTCTATCTCTCCTCTCTCTCTTTCTGTATCTATGTCTGTATGTCTCTCTGTCTCTCTCCCTCCCTCCCTCTCCTTCTCCTTCCCTCCCTTCCCCGTCTCCCCTCTCCCTTTCCCTCCTTTCTCTCTCTCCTCTCTCTGTCTGTCTGTCTCTCACACACATACACACACACACACACACACACACACACACACACGCACGCACACATTTTGTGTCCAGTCTCCCACACAGACACACGCTTTACAGTGATAGCTTTCTCAGTGTCACGTACATCCCCTGACACACAGGTAGAGACACCTAAGCCCAGCTCCCTACACCTTTCAGGACAATCCTGGGGGGGGGGGGGGAGGGGGCGGGGGGGGGGGGGGTTCTCGGCGGGGTCGGCTCCCCTCCTTTTCTTCTCTTCCCCGGCTTTCATTTGATCCCCCCCACCCTATTTCTCATCCTCCCTGCTGATTTCCTGGTTAATTCATTCTGTGTAAGTCTGGGCCCCTGGGAAATGGATTTGGCTCCAGTTTCATGCACACACGAACACCCCCCCCACACACACACACACACCGCTCCTCCTCAGCCCCCTCCCCACTACCGCACAGAGAAACACATTGCACATGCCTCAGTCCTTTGTTCTAGCCTTTCTTGAGGGTCTCTGTAACCCTTAGAACAGCAACTCATCCTTGTTGTGCCTCATTTTCCCCCAGGGTGCAGGATCTTAGAATCATCGACTTAACCATAATAGCTCCCATTATGAAAGACCTCGAGGCTTGCAAAGCACTATACATATGTTATCTCATTCCGTGGAGGGCTAGATAGTCATGTTCAAGTATTTGAAAGTCTATCTTGTGGAAATGAGATTAGCATTTTTCCCCTTCCAGATCTAACTCCCATCATCCTAAACCCTGGAACCTGCCTAATGCTTAGACGTGGGCACAGGGGTGGCCCTGCCAGCTTTCACCCCCAAGCGGGCTGAATCAAGAAGGGAGGCTTTGGATGAGAGCCGTTGGACCTTGGTTCCAGTCCTACTTCTGATGCTTATTGTTGGGGGCAACCATGGACGGCAAATCCTTCTCTCTTTCTGGATAGAAAGATTTGTATTATAAGGGCCTTGGATTACATGACCTCCAAGACTCCTTTCCACTTTAGATCTACAAACCGATAGAAAGAGAGTTGGATATGGAGTAGGAGAACCTGGAATCCTGGCTGTGTGGCCAGGGACAAGGCACTTAATCTCTCTGGGCCTCAGTTTCCCCATTTGTTAAATGAGAAAGGTTGCTGCTCTAAATCTATAACCAGTAGTGCCTAGGAGAGAACCCAGGAACTGGAGACAGGGGACCTGAGTTCTAATACTGCCCCTGCCCCTTATCTACTTAGTGGCCGCTGGCACCCGCTACAAAAAGTTGCCGTGAGGAAAGCATTCTGCCGACTTTAACTGAAAACAGCTTACATTTGGGCTCAATGCCCTCTGGGGTCCCTTCAAGCCCCTCACTTCTGTGATCTTTGTAAGTTCTCCTTGTCTCCAGGTGAAGAGGGGCTGGGCCAAACGAGATTTTGTAAAAATGCCTAATGGTTGTCAGAACAGAGAGTGGAAAGCTGCCACCCAGGTTTCAATAGATTGAAAAGAGGGACATCTGTTGCAAAGAAAGGGACTGTGGGGCTCCCCGCCCACTTGGGCTGCCCCCGCCCAACTCCATCCACCGCTACATGGAAGCGGGAGGGAGGGGAGATCATCAGGGCAAATAACCAGGGATGGGAGCCACCCCCGTCCCCCAGCCACAATGGAGAGGCCCCGCACCAAGCTGCCAGACAATGGCCCCACCTGCCACTCTACCCACTTAACACACAAGACTAGCGCCGGGGGAGGACCAGCTTAGAGGAGTTAACCACAGCGTCCACCCCTCTCCCCCTCCTCCTCCTCGCAACCCTGCCGAGGGAATGGTGCCGGGGCTAGAAGGGGCCAGATGCTCACACAGGCCAGACTCAGAAGGTTCTAGGGTCCAGGATGCCCCGGGGACCACTTCTCCTGACCCAGAAGACCACAGGTTTGATGAATTAATGAAGGAATTAGAAAGTATTTGTCAAGTGCTTACCCCTCAATATCCTTGGGCCTCAGTTTCCTCATCTGTAAAATGATCAAGGATTAGACGAGCCTTCTCCAGCTTGGACTCTCTGATCCTGCTATAATCCCATTATCTTCCAGCTCCTTCCTTAGCAAGCCTAGTCCACTGCCCTCTCATCCACTGATGCATGTACTTGGAGTCAAAAGCTTTAGATCAAGGAGGGATTTCAAAGGGTCATCTAGTCCAGCCCCTTTTTTACAGAGGAGGAAACTGAGGCCCAGGAATATCAAGTGACTCGAGGTCACCAAGGTTGTATCAGAGGCCAAATCTGAACGCAGCTATTCTGGATCCCAATCTAGTAGTTTCTTCATTGTCCCTTTGCCATTTTACACACACACACACACACACACACACACACACACACACACACACACA